>NC_056743.1:1176878606-1177201106 GCF_019279795.1 Protopterus annectens | reverse complement strand
CTTCAGGAAAGTCTTACAAATTTTAGAAGAAGCTAAGA
This sequence comes from Protopterus annectens, assembly GCF_019279795.1. Lineage (NCBI taxonomy): Eukaryota > Metazoa > Chordata > Ceratodontiformes > Protopteridae > Protopterus > Protopterus annectens. The sequence goes on along the minus strand of NC_056743.1, from coordinate 1,177,201,068 downwards.
AAGACATATTCACCTTCACATGGAAATTAGAAGTAGCTGCCAGTTGTATCTTAACTGTAGAAGAACTAGCACCCTGATGGAAGACACTTGCCAAAAAGTCCGAGACCGCTGAAAGAGGTGCTGTGAAATGGTTCAAAGCCCGCTTAGTGGCCCATGTGGAAAAACGTCTCCATTTACTATGATACACCTTTCTGGTAGAGGATTTGTGAGTCGCAACCTAAACATCTCTGTGGGCTGCCCCTTCCGAGGGGGGGGGGGATCAGAGCAAAAATCTCGCTGCACTTTACGTTGGTATGAGATGCGAAGAGATCGCAAGGCCGACCACACTTTAGAAAGATCTGTTAAGCTACTGAAGGATTCAGAGACAACTCATAAGGCATCAGGATCGATCTGCTGAGCCTGTCAGCTAGAATTTTGGACCACCCTGGAATGTGCATTGCTACTAGAAAGCAACCGGTGAAGATCTCACCCATTCCCACACTCTAATGGCTTCTCGACAAAGGAGATATGATCTGGTTCCCCCTTGTCTGTTGATGTACCAGACTACTGACATATTGTCTGTCTGAATGGCAATCATCCCTAGAAGAAGATGGGCATGAAGTGACTGTAATGCCAGAAGTACCACCCTCATCTCTAGAACGTTAATATACAACTCTGTCTCGGAGGTGGACGACGTGCCTTTAACCATCCTTCCCAAGCAGTGCCCCCCAACCCACCGTAGCTGGGAGGTGTCCGTAGTCACAGTGGTTTTGGGAAAAGCAGGGTGAAAGGAACGTCCCTTGAGGATATACAGAGATTGAATCCACCACTGAAGGGAGTCCCTGCATACCCCGAGATTTTCAATGGAAAGGTGAGAGGAAGATCTAGCAGGGACCACTGGACTGCATGTGTCCAGTAAAGAACTCTCATATGAAGGCAAGCCAACGGCAAGAGACTGATCATGGCCGCCAAAGAACCCTGTGTCCTGAGAACTGGCACTGGCTGTGGGGACTTGAGCATGAAGAATTTGTAAGACATGCAATTTGTCTTTGCCGCCTACTTTTCAGCATTTTCCAGCTTACTAAAGTTTATATCTGTATTAGAAACAGTATTTAGAACACATCTAGAGCCTGTTTACTGCATTCCTGTGTTGCACTTAATTTAAAATCGTTTTTTTCTCTTAAAATTGCATTTTACCTGACTTTGGCCTAGCACTCAAGTGTGGGGTCATTTATTGCACTGTTGTGAATATTTTGCTACTTGTGTATCTCTGCTACCTTTAAACTAAAACAAAAAAAAAGAAAAAAAAAAAATCTTGCTTTTTTCCCACTTTCTGAAATTTAAGAAAGTTCAGATACAGATTTGCTGTTCTGAACTGTTTGTAAGTTTCTTGGAGGCCAGAGCTTGCTTGGGCTAAAGGGAAGTCTCTGTGTTCACCAGTGGCAGTGGTTAACACTGAGCAGCCTGCTTTAAACTAGTTAAACTGGTTAGACTGGTTTAAACTATTCCCGGCTCCACAAAGTCTGCTCTTCACTTTTTCCATTAGAACTGATCTAAATCTCTAATTAAGCACTCTATATTCATTCTAAAGCCCTGCACTTGCCCGTATAAGTAATCTCATAGGTAAACACAAACTAAAGCACCACATTCTCTTATACTCCTTCTAAGCACTTGCTCCCTATTGGTTCTTTCTTATCAGTCAATAAGTAGTTCCCTATATTATTTAGGCATGTCAAAAGGTCAGTTTCGAGTTTACTCTCCAATCCAGCTGGTGAATCTATGAATCTTGAGGCAATATTACAACTGCCTTATGTATACAGACCACCCTCTCCTCCTCCCAACAAGCTCAAATATATGTGAGAGATGCAACTATATAGCCAAAATGGAGGCTAAGCTCTCTCAACCCAGTACTGGCACAGCCTGTCAGGAGGAGAAGGTAACCACACACACCACAAATCCAGTCTCACATAGACCTATCGCATCAGCAAACCAAACACAAACAGACAAAAACATACTCGAAGGCTCTAAATAAAAATCTGCCTAAGCAGCAGAGACCTCCAAAGCAGACATCCAAGCAACACCTACCACAAAACAATATCCACGTAGCACATAGCTCACAAAGTCAGTGTGCCACACAGTCACAGCCCTTAAGGCTAAACAACACACCTAATACACTTGCAATAGGTGACTCTATTGTCAGACACACTGACATCCCACTCACCAGGCTGAACAAGGAGAAGGTCACTGTAAGCTGCCTGTTGGGTGCCAAGATCCGCCATATAACACAAGCACTCAAGTCACTCCAAAGCAAGTACAAATATGACTCCGTCATTGTCCATGCTGGTGTGAATGACCTGAGATGTACCTCCCTGGACTACATGAAAAAAGACATACAGGAGCTCTTTGATCATGTAGCCCAGGCCGGTATGACACTGACCTTGATTAGCATCTTACTTTCACCAAGAATGATGCCACAGTATAAAGACAAAATTATCAATTTTAACAATTGGCTAAAGTATTGGTGTCATTCAAAGGGGATCCAGTGTCTGTCAGCCTGGGATGACATGCTCGACAAGCCACGTTGCTTCGCTAGGGACGTCTTGCACCTGTCACCCCTGGGTTTTTGAATACTGGCAAAGGCTCTTGCCTCCCCCATAGTGCCTTTTTTAGGCAAGGCTCAAATGACAAACCCACCCTCATAGACAACACAAAGAAAAAAAAAACTAAGGGCAATGCTGCTCAACGCCAGAAGTCTAAACCTCAAGATGCACGCACTCGAGACTCTCCTCAGTATGGAGAATATCGATATCTGTGCAGTAACAGAAACCTGGTTCAAGGCTCCCGAGAGTACCCCAGCACTAAAAGGTTACACTTCATACCATGCTTTCCGGCCCCAAAACTCGGACTGAACCACAAAAGGAGGGGGAGTATCCATATTTATCAAAGATACCCACACCTCCAGGTTAGTGGCACTGCACGAAGCATCAGAGATCATCCATGTGCAACTAACAGTGGGCAAAACTGCCTTTCAGTTTGTAGCCTGCTACAGACCACCCTCCCAAACACAGGAACCTCACTTGGCTTTCCTGAGAACACTGGAGAATATGAGGGTCTCTCCAAACACTATTATATTGGGTGACTTCAACTACCCAAACATTGATTGGGAAAACTACTCAAGCCCAAACACCCTCGTCCAATGGTTCCTAGAATTTAAACTCAAATGCTATGGAACAACTGGTCACCACTCCCACAAGAGGGGAAACCATACTGGATCTGGTCATCACCAACATGGGGTCTCTATGTTCCACACCAGAGGTATACCCCTCATTGGTAAGATCAGACCATAAACAAATCTCACTGGACATCCATATTCCATCCCCACCCCTAGCCAAGGAAACCACGGTGAAGAACTTCTCAAAAGCAAACTTCACACTTCTCAAAACTGAGGTGGAATCTTTCAAAGTCCCTGGGCCAGTGGAAAATATGGCCAAAAATGCAGAATCCTTTACAAAAGCATTCTATAGACACCTACAGGAATGCATGGAGCATGCTATCCCAAATAAAACCAAGACTCACTCCTCCAAAGGCAGGAGACCTGTCTGATGGACCCCGGCCATAAATAAGCTATGCAACAGAAGGAGAAAGCTACTACATGACAGAGCAAAATCCCAAAAAGGGAAGGCGTCACTGATCAGTACTAGCAAGAAACTACGATCCCTCATAAAATCATCTAAGGCCAGCTTCGAAAGAGAAATTGCACAAGACACTAAAGATAATCACAAGGCCTTCTTTAGTTATGTCAGAAAACTGGGAGGCAACTCCCAGATATGCTCCGAGTTGGTGCAAAATGACAAAAAAATACACTGAACCCACAGACATTGCCAACATCCTGGCAGAAAGGTTCAGTGCAAACTTCTCCTCCCCTTCCCCCCCAAAAGAGAAAATGTCTATCCCAATAGAGTGCAGCCTTCCTGAGATCATAGATGCACAGGTGAGAGCTGCCCTCTCCAACAGCATCAATGGGACCAGGCAGTGTCCCAGGCTGCGTCTTACACGAGCTCCAAGAAGAACTAAACCCTCATATAAAGTCACTGATCAATCTCAGCCTTACTACAGGATATGTACCCAAGGAATGGTGTACAGCAACAGTGGTCCCACTCCACAAAGGTGGTGCCACAACAGACCCCGGAAATTATCGCCCTATAAGCCTGACTAGCCTGGTCTGCAAAGCTATGGAGCGTATCATCATGGAAATCATAAACAAAGACATTGAGAACCTCCAGACACTGGATCCTACCCAATTCGGCTTCGTTAAGGGCAGATCTTGCCTCTTGAACCTGGTCGACTTCTTTAAAACAGTTACCAAAGCCATAGATGATGGGATGGTAGTCCGCACAGCCTACCTGGACCTTGCAAAAACCTTCAACGCAATACCCCACTCGGGCATCAAAAATAAGCTCACCAGCTTAAATATCAACCCCTATGTCACAAGATGGGTTGCAAACTGGCTCAGAGATAGAACCCACATGGGTCAGAATAGCAGGTGCCATTGTCAGACTAAACCAGTTACAAGTGGTGTCCCTCAAGTCTCAGTCCTGAGACCTCTCTTGTTCAGTATATATTTCTCCGAGGTACAGGCTAACACGGGTGGACTATGGCTGACAAAGTTCGCAGATGACTGCAAACTGGGTGCTGTAATCGACTCTCTGGCTGACACAAGCATCCTCCAAAAGGGTCTCACAGAGACGGATAACTGGTGCCAGAGCCATGGCCTAAAGCTAAATGCCAAAAAGTGCATAGTCATCCCCTTTGGGACAAAGTGCCCACAAATTGACACATAGGTGGTAATCCATTAAGCACGGAAGAAGTAATTAGGGACTTGTGGACCCAAGTAGATAGCAATCGCTCCTTTGACAATCACGTTGCCAAAGTGATTAGAAAGACCTTCTATATAGCCCACCTTATCACAAAAGGGTTCACATCTAGATCAAGAGAGGTCATTGTGCTCCTTTACTCATCACTTATCAGGCCCATAATTGAGTACAATGCCCCATTTGGGATGTACCTTATCCGACACCTTCAGCAACTGGAAAGACCCCAAAAGTATCGCACCAAGAGGATCAAGGGGCTCAAACAGATGCCCTATGCAGTTCGGCTAAAGAAACTCCAGCTCTACTCAGTTGCGTACTGCCTACTCAGAGGCAATCTGTGTCTGATGTATAAAAGCCATGTCCAACCCAGAAATAATGGACATGCTTCACCTCAGGAAATCCAAATCCCTTACAGCTACACGCTCCAGGGACTTGAACCTCAGCACAGAAATAAATAGGACATGCTGGAGGGACAGATTCATATCCCAGAGGCTCCCCTCACTCTGGAACAAAATCCCAATCCATGTTAGACAGAGCCCCTCACTGACCCTCTTCAAGAGAAATCTTGACGAGTGGATGGGAGATCGTAAGTTTACCCCTGGTATCTCTTCTGTGTCCCTGCTTGACAGAGGTACAGTAAACTAACCTTAAAAGGGCTACCTTCTGTGACCTACTATACAGAGGCACAGTCAACTAATCTAAAAGCGAAAGCAAAACACACTATGGCTAGGCTTATAAATGCCCTACGGCAGATAGCCTAGTATCAACCTATGAACCTAATCTTAAACTGCATATCCTGTATGGGATGAGATAACCCCTCATTTGAAGGGTGTCCAAATGTGCCCCAATAAAGTCCAGAATCTGGAACGGCTCTAGAGAAGATTTGTTCAGATTAATGGTAATATCCAGATTGCTCACTAACTGAATGAAGTAATCCCTGGCCTGGCACACTAGAAGCTCTGAAGGGGCAGCAAAGAGCCAATCCTCCAGGTATGGGAAGACTTGAATACCGTGGAGCATCAGGTGAGCCGCTACAACTGCCATCAGCTTGGTAAACACCCAGGGGGCTGTGGTGAGACCAAAGGGAAGGGCTCTGAACTGGTACTGATTGGCTCCCAGCTGGAAGCAAAGAAACAAACCTCCGGGAGCGCCTGTCCATTTTGATGTGGTAGTTCACATCCTGGAGATCGATCGAGCACATCCAGTCTTGTGGCCTGCAGAAAGGACAGGACAGATTGAAGAGTAACCATCCAGAATTTTGTCTTGGTTACTGACGGGTTCAATGTGGACAGATCCAAGATAGGTCTTAAGTCCCCCGCTTTCTTTGGCACTAAAAAGAACCTGGAGTAAACGCCGGCTCTAGACTGGTCTGAGGGGACTGGTTGAATGACTTGTTTCTTCAGCAGCTTTCCTGTTTCTAGTGGTGGCTCCTCCCGTTGCGCTGGTGGGACGTCTGGGAGGAGTTTGTTTGGGTGGGGATGTTCTTTGAATGGAACAAAATATCCTTTGGATATGATTCACAACACACAGCAATCTTTTGTAATAGACTCCCATGCTGCTGGGTGTAGCGATAGGCGACCCCTGACTGCCTCCAGAGATGAGCAGTCAGGCAACCCCTCAGGGCTGCTGCGCAGGTCCCTCCAAGAATGGTTCTCGGGACCTGAAAATCCTAGGACCCCCTCTGCCCCTCAGGCGACGTCTGTTGTGACCCCCTCTGCACTTGGGGGATGGAGAACCTGAGCGTCCTGGGAAAACACCCGAGACTTCCGGAACCACATCATCTTCCTTCCTCACCGATTCCTGGAAAAGGATATTTGAGGAGACAAGAAGTGGATCCTGACGGCAGACAGCGTTATCCTGTCCTCCTCGCTCTGGACCAGTGTCTCTTTCACCGACTTGCCGAAGAGGGAAGAACCATCATAGGGAGCATTGGTGAAAGACGCCTTGAAGGGCTCCGAGAATTGACACAACTGGAGCCAGGCGTGACACCCGATAGCAACACCTGTTCCGGACGCTCTTGCTGCTCCCTCCATAGCATGAGAGAGCAGTCGCATGGACATGTTGGCAACCGCTTTTAATGCGGTCATTCGGGTGGAAAAGGTCTTTTTGTCCTCTGCCGACATGGACTCTAGGGTAAACTCCATGATTTCCTTTATTATATCTCTCTGGAGTCTAATGATGTGTGCCATATAGTTCAGCACCCTCAGTGAGAAGGTCACTGAAGCACAGACTCACTTCCCAAAACGGTCCATCACTCTTTATTCTTGATCAGGGGGATGAACCGTGGAGCTCTCCTGAGCAAGCTCTTTCTTAGTGGCGGCCAACACCATCATCGACTCTACCAGGAACCCCTTGTTCCAATGCGTCCTGACGGGGGCTCAATACTTTGTCGGGGCACTTAGGGATGGGCTCTATGTAAAGGAATGAGAAATGGGTTTTGTTATACTCTGTTAAAAGGCTTATGCCGAGGTGCTGGAGAACATCAATTGTTGGTACTATAAAATAAATTCTTTGGATATACTGGCTGAGTCGTTTCATGGGCTCTATGATGTCTGGATCCTTCCATACCCTAGATGTTATCAGATCCACTAGTGGATCAGCAGGAGGGGACATCCAAGAGATAGATGGGCCTGAGATGAATGACTCCAAGAACAAAGACTTGTCTAAGGTTGGTTTGGGGGCCGACAACCCCCCCTTAGGCAAAGGAGCTCCATGATGTCTCCAAAGCAGACATCTTCGGGGGGTGACCTTGGGGAAGCTTCCCCTTTTATCTAAGTCCATGTCTTCTGTGAGAGACTCTGGAGGAGAGGTAATGTGCCTCTTCTTACACGTACGATTGTGGGGTACTTCCTAAGGGGGACTCACAAACCTCTTGTTGTTCCAACGGAACATCCTGGGGCATAGCGACCACGGGCTGTCCCTGAGATGGCAAGATGGTCGAAACTGCACACACAGCCAATGGGGTCTGGGCAGAGTCAGAGGCCTAAACACAGAGAAAACCCTCTCCACCACGTTGAATGCAGAAGGGGAAAGAATCTCTTGGGACATACTGGCAGGGCCCGTCCCATCTGACCCAACAGGGGAGTCGGAGATGAGCCACCAGGAGCTGAGGTGCTGAGTGGGATGCTCTGCTCCAAAGCACTCAGAGCAGACAGCACCCCCTCGGATCCAACCTTGAGGCTATGGCTCCGAAAGCTCTGATCCGATCCAGTCAGATCTGACAAGTTCAAGACAATGGCTGGAGTTGAGGTACATGGTACCATGGGGCCGGCCCCTCGACCCCAAGGGTCCTCGGATCCAAAAACTCAAACTGCCAGTCGGATTGGAGAAGGAGTTATTGGTCGGAACAAAGGTTGTAGAGAGTCCCCTCCAGAGGTAGAAGGCACCGGCAAGACCCCATCTGGATCTGGGTGCGGATAAAGCTCTGTATCATCTTGTCCATCTCCGCTTTGCTGAGACTTCAGGTGGAGGAGGAGGACGCCACCGAAACAGGACGGGAGAAAACCTTACTGGGGACCGGCTATAAGTCTCCTCGGGCTCAGAGGAGAACCTGGGGGAGTAACAGAGGAGATGCAGACCTAGCCAGAGGCCTAACCTTTGGTGGCAGACCTGCCTCCGACAAGTAGTCGGGGGACCGCTTACAAGAACGGTCTTTATTGCTTTGTCCCCTTCCCTGGACCTCTTGGCGGGAGTTTGAGTGCCTGAGGCCGGGGAAGAAGTAGTACAAGCAGCAGCCGCTGCTATCCCTGCTGGGGAAGAAGGGACAGTAGAACAACCCCCTCAGTATTAGTTTGTCCTGCCTGTCCTTAAGTGCCCTGGGGTTGAAGCCAGCACAACTAGGACAGGGGGACATAAGGATCTGCACCAAGGCAGACCAAGCACAGAGTGTGGCCATCCACCAGAGATGGCTTATGGCCACACTGTGCATTTCCTAAACCCTGCCTTAGGGGCTTCTGCCATACCCAACACAGGCCCAAAAGGAAGTCGCGCGCACACACACACACACACACACACACACACACACACACACACACACACACACACACACACACACTCTGCAGCTAGGAAAGAGAAGAAAGTTTTTTTTTTTTGTCCGACACAGACGAGGGAGGAAAGTAAAGGATGCAAGGAAGAAAATAGAAAGAAATCAGAGGGAAAAAACCCAGATTTTAGTTCACTTACGTGACCAACTAGCTGGAGCTTAGAAACCAGGCTTGTAATACCACTATGACACCAAACGAGATCTGGGGGAAGAAGGGGGATGGGGCATTATGGGTAAGGAGAGGAGTCTGGAGCTCTGATCCATAGATGGAAAATGCGGCCATGTCAGATCCGATGTGGATCCAAAACCCACAGGTTGAAGACCAAATTAAGTAAACTCCTTCAGATATGAGGATGTGAATTTCACAAGGAAATGATTTCACTGTGGGCATTCAGCAGTATATTAGAAATAAATGAAACATGAGTAACACTGATTGCTAGAGGGGCTCCAATAATGACAGAACAGGGAAAAGAAACAATACTGGCAGAGAAAAGTTATGGATAATATTTAATAAACAGTTGGATGAATTTATATGGAAGGGGAGATGGCAAGAGTTAAGTGATTGATTCTCCCCATAAATTAAATGGTTTAGGATTAACTGATCTGAAGGGATACTTCAGAGTTAAACAGTTAAGATGATGACAACATGGGGGGGTGTTTAAGAAATAAGGAGACATAACGATTTTACAAGCAGATCCTTAAGGAGAACAACCACCACCATTATACAGAAAACTCTATTTACAGGGTTGTAGAAAATATTATGCAAACAAAGCCAACATGGGAATGGAGAAAGGAGATTTCAACAATAGGAAAGACTGCAAATAGGGGGTACAGAAAATAGCACAAGGGGGATAGAATTTACTGGAGGAAATTGGCAAAGAAAGCATGGTACTGAAAAGGAAAGGTAAAAGGTTGGGATGAATGGATGGACTGCAGGTTAGAATGCTCTCCCTACCAGGGGATGATAATACAGAATAGGCACAGAAAAGGGATTTGCAGTACAAAGTGAAAGATCAGCTCTGGTAGGGGTTTTCAGAGGAGGCTAGAACAGTAGCTACTGATAAAAAAGGGATAATTAGTACAACATAGTATTGTATAAGTATAACAATCAAAGGAGGTTAGAAAAGAGAATGTTAAGAATTTACAAAGTAGTAATGGTAGGACATCTGTATGGCTCCCAGTTATGCAACAACAAAGTCCAGAGGGTTTACGATTTTTGCATAGAAGTGTCTGCATAGCCATTTTTAAAAAACACCTTTATTAAATTATGATTTGAGACATAGCCAAACATACATTAACAGAAAAGAAAATAAATCATGTTAACATTTTTCCACTTACATAAATTACACATAACATGTATCTTTCCGCTGAAACCATCATCAGTCTACAATTACATAAATTGCTAAATTCCTGCCTTCCCTTAAACCTCATTCCTCCACTTCCTGTGCATTCTGCATGTATTTTTCTCATGATTTCCATTTATTTATATGCAATTTGCTACATTTTCTTCCATTTTCTACACATATATCTTCCAGTTGATCTTCTTCATAATATTCACTACTTAAAATACAGTTGGTTTAGACTTAGATTTCCATTTTTTAGTAATTGTATTTTGGCAGCCAACATAATTAACCTTAAATAAACCCTCACTATGTCAATGCAATTCAGATTTTGCGCCCCAGCACAAGAGAATAATTTCCTTTATTACAGCCATTTGCTCACCCAATATTTTATTTATTTTTATTTCACATTTGTTGACCGGGATAGTCCGTCTGGGTGACAGCCCATTTTCAGTGGAGGCCCGGAGAGAAAAGCTCCAATAAAACAAGAACAACACTGACAGGTACAGTGTCGGTTTTACATAGAATTTAACACAAATATTTAGAGACAACAAAGAAAGTACAATATACAACAGACACTTTAGTGAAAAGGAGAAAGTTATTACAAAATTACAATATACAACTGCAAGCTTCTTCTCTTTTAAAATTACAATATATTAAAGTTGTGTCTCTGTGTGTGTGTGTGTGTATATATATATATATATATATATATATATATATATATATATATATATATATATATATATGAGTGATCATTTGAGTATACTTCAATATGTGTACATATGTATACCCTTACAAAAGAAAAGGAATTATCAAATTATACTCTTATTTATTACTTGCCTGAGGAAAACTTCTTTTAAGTCTGCTTGGGGAATTAAATGTACCAAGGTAAACACTTCCAAGCAAAGATCCTAAATCTTCTGGACTTTGCTGCATATTTGGTGCCATACATATGCCCTCTCATTTTCCTCCTGTACACTGAAACGGTCTCTCTTCAAAATTTTTTCTAAGCTCCTCTTATTGGTTCTTAAAATTATCATGCAATATTTTATACGCCAACAGCAGCTTCTGTTTGAGATTCAACTGAAAACTCTACCAATGCAGGTCTTTCACTTAAGATTACTTTCTTTTTGCCTGTACTCTGATATTACCCGATAGGGAAGGCAGTCTCTAGCCTGCAGTCCAAATGTCTTCTTAGCCTTATCCTACTCTTATTACCTTTCCCACTCTATTTGCTCCCAATATCTTTTTTCCTTTAAATAAAACACCAACTGGAAGAATGACCAAGAATCACGAAGAAACTTAGCGTAAACTGTTTATTGTTTGCTTTTGCCAATAGACTAATTCAGAAAACACACCAAACCCTCTAGCTGTGGACATGCATGCTTCTGCCTTCTTACAGCATCATCAGCACAGCATAAAGAGGCTTGGTGTGTTTTCTGAAGAAGTCTATTGACGAAAGTGAACAATAAACGGTTGTTTATGCCGAGTTTCTCCGTGATTCTTGGTCGTTCTTCCAGTTGGTGTTTTACTTGTTTTTTCTGGAAGTTTGGATCATTTTTTTGCATCTTTGTTCCTTTGCCAGTTTTCTCCAGTAAATTCCAGCCCCCCTCACCTCTTCTGTCCATCCCTACTTGCAGTTGTCCCTAGTGGCAAAATCCCCTTAGAATACTTTCTGCTACTTTATGAATACAGTATTCTGTGTGGTTATCTGCATCCAAAATCTACTCTCTCATTTCCTTAAATTTTCCCCGGTTCATCATCATCCCTTTCTGTTTTTGAATTATAGCCTTCTTTTTGCTTGTGTTATCTATATCAGCCTTAAAGTGTGCTCAAATCAGGTAATTCTAGACCACCTTGTTATACTGGAAGGAGCAACTTTGTTGCACTAAACTCTTGCCCTCCTGCCAGATTAACTTCTTCAAATCTATTATTGTTCACAGCTTCTCCTCTGGTTGACAAAAATATGTCTAAAGGAACTATAAAAATGTTCATTGCCTGTATCTTACTATCCATATCCATAAAAAAGAAGTTATGTACTCACCATAACGTTCCATATTTGCTGTCCATCTCACTTTTATTCTTACTGGTTGGTGTTCGGAGCTGATCCTCGGCACCGACTCAGCCGAATACTAAAGCTTGAAAGTCTTTCACTTGGCTCGTGGCTGAACACCTATCCCATCATGTAGTGGTGTAATCCCCCAGATCTTGTTTGCTGCTAACCATAATAACGTGCTTACATGCATCATATTGTAGAATACAGATATAACAAAGAAAGTCAGAGAATCTCCTTGCCTGAGGAAAAAAAAAACACTAAGTCTTCCAGAAGCCTTGGGCTGGGGGAAGGCGGAAGGGTTGTAAGAATGAAGGTGAGATGACAAACATGGAACGCTATGGTGAGTACATAACTACTTTATGTTACGTTGTCCTATCTCACCTTCATTCTTACTGGTTGGGACACAGTCCCTAGCACATTTCCTGGGTGGCTCATGGGAGTACACTTTTCAGTACAGTGGAACCAAAGGAGGCCCTGTCCCTGGAGGCCAAATCCACTCTGTAATGAGTGATAAAAGTACGGGACCTAGCCCACGTAGCAGCTGCACAAATACTGTCCATTGATAGTCTAGCTAGATAGGCAGATGATGTTGTTATGGCTTTTGTAGAATGCCCCTTGACCTTGAATGGTAGCTGTTATTAGTACTGTAGATAAAGGTGATGCAACTTGAAAGCCAGTTTGAGTGCGTGACCTTAGAAACAGGCATACCTTTTTTGCTTCTGAAAAGGAAACAAACAATTTGTCAAATTTCCTAAAATCCTTGGTTCTGTGTAAATAGAAGTGGAGTTGTCTGTGCACATCTAATTGGTGTAGCTTGTATTCTGCCTTGTTGCCATGCCTTGGGAAAAGCACTGGCAACTCAACAGTTTGATTTAGATTAGTCTGAGAACATACTTTAGGTAAAAAGGATGGGTTAGTTAGGTTCATAGGCAAGTACTAGGCTATCTGCCCAAGGGCTTTTATAAGCCTAGCCAGAATGTGTTGGCCTTCGCCACCCCCTTAGATTAGTTCCCTGTGCCCCTGTCCAGCAGAGCCATAGTTCCCTGCACCACTGTCCAGCAGAGCCACTGCAGTGATCACCGAGGTAAATTTTCTGTTTCCTATCCACCCATCAAGGTTTCTCTTGAAGAGTGTTCGAAGAGATACTCTATCCTTATGGAAGATCAAGTAATGAGGTTTGACTGATAGAGCTTGCAGTTCTGAGACTCTCCTTGCTGAAGTAATGGCCACTAATAAAATTGTTTTCCACGAGAGAAATTTGAGATCACATGCTGATGAGGGCTTAAATGGAAGTAAGGTTAGATATGCTAGGAAAAAAAATCAAATCCCATGGCGATAGGGGCTCTTTAATGGGAGGTCTTAATAAGCAAGTACCTTTTAAGAAAGCTTTGCACAATCTGTGGGACATCAAGTTAGGAGTGCAGTCACCCATATGAAAACTAGAAATTGCATCTAATTGGACTTTAATAGTAGCTGCAGCAGAACCCTGATGAAAGAGCTCTGCCAGGAATTCAAGAATAGAGCTGATTGGGGCAGAGAAGGGGATCAATGTCTCTTGATGCGGCCCAGTATGAGAACCTCTCCCATTTACTGGAATAGAACTTCCTGGTTGAAGCCTTAAGTGAAGATACTAAGATATGTTTCACTGCTGGTGTGAAATTATGAAGACAGGGTAAATGTGGAACTGGAGCAGCCACAAAGTCCATTTGAGGGTTTGGAGGGAGGGGTGGGTTGTTCCAGACGTACGAGTCAGAAGGTCTGGAAGTGGGTCCAGAACCCACAGTTCCTCCTGAGGATGAGGCCAGAGGAAGGGAAACCAAATCTGATGAGGCCAGTATGGGGCAATGAGAATTAGCCTGCTTCCCAATGACTTGGCTTTCTGTATAGGTTCATAGGTTAGTACTAGGCTAACTGCCCTTGCGAGCCATTTTAAGCCTAGCCAATTATCCCTTGTGAGACTCAAACTCTGCACCTTGAGTTTGTAAGGCAAACATCTTAACCATTAGGCCAACCTATGACTTTGGATATTAGAGGAAAAAGAGGGAATGCATAAAGAAGTCCCGGGGGTCAATCATGTACAAGTGTGTTCCTTGGTGACTTCCCCAGTGGGGGGACTAGGGCAAAGGAGCTGCTGTATTTGGCATTCATGGGAGTTGCGAAGAGATCGCAGCAAGGCCGGCCCCAATCTCCACTATCTCGTTTTAGGGACCACTCGTAAGGCATGAGTATTGCCCTGCTGAGTCTGTCGGCTATCATGGTAGATGAGTGCCTCTTGGCAAAGAGGGTAGGATTTGGTTCCTCCTTGCTTGTTTATGTAACAGACTACCAACATGTCTGTCTAAACTGCAATTGTTCCTAATGGAAGACAGTCCTGAAGTGCTTGCAACGGCAAGAGCACTGCTCTCATCTCGTGCTCCTGACATGTGCCTTGGACCGTCCTCCCCAGATAATACCCCCCCACTCTATCTGGGAGGAGTCAGTGGTCACTGTCGCTACAGGTTGTTTCAGGGTAAAGGGGCGACCTACTGACACTTTGACTGGAAAGGAGCCACCATTGTAGATCCTTCTTGCATGACTCTGATTCTGATCTGGTGAGACATGGGTAGTTCTTGAAATGACCATTGAGAAAAAAGAGCCACTGCAGAATTCTCATGTGCATCTGGGCTAGAGGGAACTAGGGTTACAGTTGCTGCCATTGTTCCTAGAACTTTTAAGACTGTTTTCACTTTGGTTCCTGGCAGAAGGTTGGAAATCTGTTGTCTCAGTAGAGATACTCTCTCTTCAGGTAACTTTGCCATCATGGAAACAATGTTGAAATCTGCTCCTATAAATATAATATGCTGACATGGCAACAAGGCAGATTCTTTGAATTTATTGCTATCCCCAAGTGAAAACAAAGTTGTAATGTGGCTTCTCTTGCCTGTTGTAGTAGATGCCTGGTGGTGGCAGTCAGAAGCCAGTCATCTAGGTACAGAAACACTTGGAATCCCATTCGTCTCAAGTGAGCCATGACTACTGCCATGCATTTGAAGAACACTCTGGGGGCTGTAGTGAAACCAAAGGGCAGAGCTCTGAATTGGTAGTGACTGTCTCCCAGCCGGAAGGGCAAACGACTCCTTGATGGCCTGTCCATTTTTATATGGTAGTACACATCCTGGAGCTCTTTTGAGCACATCCAATTGTCTTTTCCTAAAAAGGTTAGAACAGACTGCAGTGTCACCACTCGGAACTTTGACTTCTTTACAGATTCATTTAATTTGCTGAGATCCAAGATGGGTCTCCAGTACTCTGTTCTTTTCGGCACTAAAAAGAATACTGAGTAAGTTCCAAATCCTATTTGGTTTGCGAGGACTCTTTGGATGACTCTTGTTTCCAGCAACTTTTGAATCTCCATAGTTGCCTGTTCCCATTGACTGGGTGGAACGTCTGGGATTTTTCTGACGTGTGGGAAGGGAAGGCAAAAGGGAATGGAGTAATCTCTGGATATTATACTTTGTACCCACAACGTGTAAAGAAACGGCAAACTAAATAACCAGTATTAGAAGCAAGCCAGGATCCACGAACCAATATTTATTGAGCGCTTTCATTTTTTGGAATAAAAAACTTCATCAGAATGATTACCTTCTGATGAAGTCTTTTATTCCAAAAAAAAGAAAGCGCTCAATAAATATTGGTTCGTGGATCCTGGCTTGCTTCTTCTAATACTGGATACTTTGTACCCATTTGTCTTTTGTGATATCTCGCCAGACTTCCAGGTACAAAGATAAACCCCCCCCCCCTGACTGCCTCCAGTGGAGGGGAGGTGGGCCTCCTTTCAGGAGCGCTGGAAGGGTCAGCCACAAAAGGAATCACGGTCACCCTGATTTTGCAGACCCCTTCTGCCGCGTGGACCTCTACCATTGCTACTTCCCACTCTGCCCCTGGGGAAGGATTCACCTCGTGCATCTTGAAAAACTCCCTGGGATTTCTTGAACCACATTTTACCACCCTTCTGACCCTTGGGATAGGGTCCGAAAGGTACAGAAAAACGCACTCCAACTGCTCGCATCTGGTGAGTGTGTCTCTGACTTTTGGTCCAAAGAGAGAAGAACCATCAAAAGGGACACTGACAAAGGTAGACTTGAAAAGTTCTGTGAAGTTACACAAGCGCATCCAGGAGTGTCTCCTTACGGAAACTCCTGAACCTGCTGCCCTGCTTGCTTCATCTGCTGAGTAAGAAATCAGTCTCATGGAGGAGTCCACTACGGAATTTAAGGTGGACAGCTGAGAGGATACCTTATCTGAAACTCCTGCAGCTAGTATACCTTGAAGAGTATCTCCTAACTCTTTCAGGAGATCTCTCTGAAGTCTAGTGAAGTGCGTTAGCTAGTTCAGCGATCCAAGGGCAAAAGTCGCTGATGAAAAAATACACTTCCCATATTTGTCCATTGTTCGAGACTCCTTGTTCAGTGGATGGACAGATGAGGGTGTTTCAGAAAGTTCCTTCTTAGTGGCTGCTGCCACCACTATAGCTCTTTTGTAAGAAATTCTTTGTCTCTTGGGGCTGTAATAAATTTATTTGGCCTCCAAGGGACCAGTTCCATTGCATCTGGTGACTCCCACTCCTTTTGACTAACTAGTTTCATGAGTTTGTCAAAAGGTGGGGACACCCAGGTGGCTGAAAGGTTGAGATCTAAAGGCCTTCAGGTATACAGATTCCTCATCAGAAGGGTTGATGGGTTTCCAGCCGCCTCTCTGTTTAAGGATTTCTAGGATATCCACAAAGGAGATATTCTCAGAGAGCAACCGTGGGGACCCTCCTGATTCCTCGAGGTAAGTGTCCAAGGTGACTGACTCGTCTGGTGAGCCCAGGTGCTTCCTCTTGCAAAGTCTCGACCAGGGAGCCTCCTCAGAAGGGTATTCTGGAGAGGTCTTGGGAGACTGTTGTTCACCCAATGGGGCACCCTGAGGCCCAGAACCTCCGCTGTCCTGTGGTTGGGGTGGTGCAGAGACAGAAGCCGGTGCTTTAGGGGGAAGGATGTCAGTACCCTTGTGTATAGCTGTATTGATGGACAGCACACTCATCAGCTCAAAAGCTGTTCACCCAGCTCCGAGGACACCTCTGGTTCTGAAGAAATAGAGGGAATCCCCGGTGCCAAGGGGGTCAGCTCTGAACCCGATGTAGGAGCCAAGCTCACCCGAGCCAAAGCCCCGAGAGGCAAACTCGGAGCCAAAGAGTCTCGGTTCCAAGTGTCCCCTGCAGATCAGACTGAAGAGCTTCGGCTCCTAGACATCCTGGATGGCACCAAAGATGTCAGAGCAGACAATGGTTCCAAAACCTCCAGAATGGGTCTTGGTACCGATAATTCTACTACAATGGGTATCATACCTTTTGGCTCCGATGCTCCAGCTTGGGTCAGAGGACGAATAGATGTGAATGAAAAGACCTTTGCTGGCTCCGGAACTGAATGGATTGGAGCCAAGAAAAGGTTTGCCAGCGCCGGCAACTTCAGCAGTCTGCACCACCCTATCCACATTGTCATCCGATAGGCTCCTGGAGGACCTAGAAGAAAGGGTAGATGAGCGAGATCTCTGTAAAATGGGAGACTGGTAACAATTATGGAGACTGGCTCTGAACCTGAGACTCTCTCTGCTCCAAAAAATGTGTCACCAAGGAGCTTGTTTGTCTGATCCAGAAGGTCTTGGATCCGATTGGACTGTTTTTGCTGTATTCTCTGGCGGTCCCAAAGGGCCAGAAGAAAATGAAGATAATCTTTTGGTAGGTTTGTCAGTTTTAGATGGAGAATTAAACTTACTGGAGGTGCTCTGACTTTCTAAACTTTCAGGGAAAGGAGACTGCAGAAGCCCTCTTACAATGAGTTTGTTTTTCACCCTAGAGCTAAAGGAATGGCAGAAGGTACATGTTTCTTGTAAATGAATGGCTCCGAGACAATACACACAGATACCATGACCATCGGTCAAAGACATTTCTGGGAGCACTTTTGACATTTCTTAAACCTGGATTGCTTTGTTTCTTTTTGATCTTTAGATATTATGGCACAACAAGCTACAACTATTTTGTATAAATTCAAAACACACACTGAAAAAAAAAAAGAAAAATTATATTATCAAACAACACTATGAAAAGGATTATATTAATATGTTTATAACTAAACTAAAACTGCACACCACTCTGATAGTTCTAAGTTATTGTAAAGTCTGCAAAGGAAACTTACCTAGGGGGAGGAAGTTAGCTATAACCTCTAACTTAAACGGGTACTAGGCCCTCTAACGTAAACAGGCACAAGCTTAGCTAACTGCCTGAAGGGAAAATCAACCACATGCCACAACATGGAGATTGGAAGCACTTCTAACTTAAACAGTGCTCCAATAAGAAAGTACAACAGAAACCCTAAAAACTATGGGTTTAGAAAGTTAAACAGGATAGGAGAAAACAATGGCCAGACGAGGTAAGCGACGGCCAACCACAAAAGCCAAATATGGTGAGATATATATCTACATAAGCACCAATAGCAAGAGTGAAAAAAACACACTATATAATAAGACATAACGCTAACTAATCTTAACACTAATTACAAATCTATGAGAGAAATATAGTTTATCTTAAAGAAAAATCCAACACTTAGCCACAGCCAAGATGAAGAACCTCTGATCTGTTTACGTGGCAAACGAGATCTGGGGGATTGCACCACTGCATGATGGGATAGGTGTTCAACCATGAGCCAAGTGAAAGACTTCGAGCTTAACTATTCTGCCGAGTCTGAACACCAACCAGTAAGAATGAAGGTGAGATGGGACAACATAACATCAATATCTTTGTTTCTCAGTTTATCATCTTTTGATTAGTCCCTTCCCACTACCCTTAGCTGCCATAACAGAAGCATTTTTTAATTTATACTGCTAAATACTTCATCTTATCGTGTCCCCATAAATATAATATTTGTGTGTGGATACATAGTTTACAGCTATAGCCTTTGTTTATCTTCATAAATGTTACATCCCGAAAAGACCTGAAACTGTCTCAAAATGTTCCACAATGAGATTTCCTTTTCTGAATCTATCATATCATCTGCAAATAAGGCCAACTTTTCTTGATTACTACATTAATTATGTAATTGAATTTCTGAGTCTCCTATTTTTTTTTTTTGCCAATGGCTCTTAATAACAAAGGGAAAAAGAGGACAACTGTGCCTTGTCCCTTTCTTCAGAAATAACTTATCAGACAGGAACCCTCCCACTTTAATTATTGCCTTCAATCCTTCATATATCCTCCTAATAAAAAATTATTTTCATCAGGGAATGCAAATGCTTCCATTACCCTACTCAAAAAAATCCCAGCTTACGCAGTTGAATGCATTTTTTTGCATCAAGACCCACCAACGACAGCAGTATTTTCTTGTATTCTTCTTCACCCTGGATCATCGTTGTTCTGTTAATGTTGTCAGATATTAGTCTCCCCTCCACAAAGGCACAATGATCCATTCTGGCAATACCTTTGTCATTCTTTTAGCTAGTGCAGACATTATAATCCTGGTTTAAAATCAAAATGAGCCTATGGGTCTTCACTATTTTTACCATCTTTAGGTATTACAGCCACCACAGCTTTCTTCCAAGCTGCTGATTCCCATTGTTTTAAAATTACTGTTAAACAAAACCTTCCAGATTTTTATCATTTTCTTCCCACAGGAATACCATCTGTTCCTGGAGACTTTCCTGCAGACTGATTACACATCACCGTATTTTATCTCATCTCCTCTTTTCTTAATCAATTATTGACCACCATCTAAATCTAATCTTGGCATAATTAAGACTTCCATAAATATTACCACTTGTGCTCTTTCTTGATTTAAACATTTTTCTGCTCTATATAAATTTTCATAAAATTTCTGAAATATCTCATATAGGCTCCATAAGTTTGGCGACATCCCTTTCTACTAAACTGTTGCCCAAGTCATTGTGATAAACGTTTTTCTACTCTGGATTTATCAAAAAAAGCTGCATAACAGCAATCTTTCTAAACTCGTGCCTAATATCCATATACTCCTTTATTTTTTCTTTAGCACTTTGCAGCTGTGCCTCTTCTTGTTCTGTGAGATTTCACTTATATTCTGCAATACTTTAACCTTTGTCAGCCCTTCTAAACAATGCCTATTACGTCATGACTAGATCTCTTGCTCTTTTATTTCTATCCTACTTTTAAACTCCATTTTATCCCACTCTCTTTCTATAACTTCTGAAGCAATTTATATCTTCCCTAATAACGCAGTAATTTCTACTACCCATGCCTTACACTTTTCTGGGAGGCCAAACTGTTCAAAGCACTACTCAACAGAATTCCCATCTAACAGAATATATATTTTTAAATCTACTAAAATTGCTACCACAATGTTTGTTCACTCACTATTGTACCTGCAAGAAGTCAGTCAAGGTCATCAAGTGGTTGATACTCGAACATCCCTTTACCTGCCTGACTAGGGTACACTAATGGGAGAAGTATCGGCTGTAGTTGTTCTGCTAATATGCTAATGCACAACTTCATGTCAAAGTTTATTAATGATCTTGGACATTAACTGCCCATACCTGTTAAGACCTTGCCAGGTTTGGGAATTCCTACTACTACCATCCTAGGTTCTTTCACATATACCAAATTAACATGCCTAGAGCACTTCCTGGAACAAAAATGGTGATCACATCTACAATGCTGGCTTTCAGTATTTTATATATATATATATATATATATATATATATATATATATATGGCTGCTTTAATTCATTTCTCATTATCTGCATCATTACGCTTAGTAGACAGCACTGGGGAACTTGCAAATGATTTAACCCTTGCAAAAATTCTCGACAACTGTTTTGGGTTCTCATGGCAATTCACTATCTTATCAGAATAGAAGCTCATATAAAATCCCTGGAAAAAACGTGTTAATATTGTCCTGAAGCACTGACCTCTCTCTCTCTCTGTCTTAATGAGTGGCATGTGACTGCTTGCTTTACACTGTTTACACATGAACGACAGAAGCTTCTTTGGCTTCTTCTGCCCTATAGCAAAAGCCTGATGTATTCAAGGACAGCTTAATTCTTCAAGAGCAGTCTTAACACTAATACTCTTGCACTACCTCTGGCGTTATAAAGTTATTTTTAACACACACTTTCATTTACTAGTTCCATCTGTCCATACAGACTCTAATGTTCCTACCGAACCTCATGTATGTTCTTGGTTTGTCTGTATTACAAATATCTTTTACAGCCCATTCAAGCCCCCCCCAATATCACTGATAATTGATCAGTTGGCACAGTCCGGAAGATAAGGGAAAGCCACAATAAATCAAGCCAACTTCCTGGTTCTCCGATGCAGCTTTCTCTTATCTTTTGGCAGTCCTGTTTCTTGTATTGGCCAAAGAGCACTGGGAATGATGTCAGCAGCAGGGGAAGTCCATGGTTCTCAATGCAACCCAAAACGTGCTCCTCACATCTTAGTAGTAAAAACCAACTGGACAGACATGCCTCAATCTGTCACCCAGTCCCGTCTTCATCCACAACAGGCAACCTCTTAACTTGATCAGTCTCAGATATTTGAAGTTCTTGTCCATGCTCTCTCCTGATTTGTAACTGCATCGGTTCCAAGGGCACCGGAAACACGTGTGTGTGTATGTGTGTGTGTGTGTGTGTGTGTGTGTGTGTGTGTGTGTGTGTGTGTGAGACAATTTAAACAGAATCATTAATTTTGCCCTTGGCTTCTGGCTACTCTGATTAAAGAAAAAAAGTGAGTGGTCATGCTATTTATTAGCATGACTAAACACGTCTGCCCACAAACAAACTGCAGATATATAAATAGTCAAGAGATGGTTATTCTCTTTCAGGTACGAACTTCCACTTACTGGGTTGTCTCAAAGCAAAGACTTTTTTATTGGAACAGTACTGTGTTAAGGGGAGGGGCACGGCTAAGCAAGTTGCCGGTTTGAAGAGCTTCCGTATGTTCTAGAAAGTGTGGGATGGTGGGGGTGTGCCTTTGCTGTTACTGATGCTGGTAGGTACATTTATAATTAAAATAATCTGGAATGCCTTTCCCTCTTTAATACCAACATTTTGAATAAGATAACTGCAATCTATGGTGACCATTCTTATATGTTATCTAAAAATAAATTAACTTCGAACTTGAGTTTTTTTAATATAGTCAGACAGTGATTTAGAGGCTTTGCGACTGCCCAAACTACAGTGGTAATACAGTGGTAAGTCAAGCAAACAAATCAATGTCAAATACTGTGTTATAGAGAGAGAGAGGGCAAGCAAAAGTACAAAGAGGTCTGCAACCAACAGCACCAATGTCCATTAAAGTACTTAAGCATTAGAAGGCTTCACTCTCTAAAGACAGGATCAGGCATCATGTAAAACTGTTTAAAAACAGTAAAATGGATATTGCAGTATTATGCAAATAGACCAGTATGAAGTTAACATGGAGCTTTTATCTTTTACCCAAATTTATCAGTAGTATTTTGTTACTGATGCTGCAGTATAGATGGGTTAGCTGCCCTTTCATCTGCTGTATCTGTTCTAATGGAACGCTTTTTTCATTTTCAGAGTTACATTTCCATTTCCAGTTTAGTGTTACATTTTTCAGAAATTTGAGGTTCAGGACTTCAGCGGTTGGTCTGCAAGGTAGCTTGATTTGTACTTTATCTTTGGGAGTAAAGCAAGACTCTGTCAAGCAAAGCAGTGTCACATTTCCAAAAACTAAGGGAAAGCAACTTCTAAACATTAGGAGACCAGCTATAATTCTTGTCCACAAAGTAAGGAAACAGCAGCCTAAAGAAGGTAAAGTCTTTCTTTGGAAGACTTTTTTTCTTGAAATCTCAAAGCTGGTTGTCCTTGAATATCATATAGTTTAACTGACAAATATTGGTGACATAAATTAAGCAGTTATTTTTGTTATTTTCTTCTTAATGTTTCTTGAATGAATTATTTATGCAGTCTTCCATGCCCTTTGGAAACACAAATAAGTGTAAAGAGCCATTCCGGTTTCCTATAAGTTAACGAGCTGCTTTTGGTTGTCCAGGGTTTGATGGCCTCAGTCACTGTTTGCCTACTGCCCAAATCTGAGTCAGTTAACCAGACAGTGCTCACAGGTTAAGTCCATGTGGTTAATGCTCTACCCCGATTAAAAAAACAATTCAAACAAAAAAATGAATGAATGTGCAGAAAACAGATCACCTTTTGATGTAGTTCAGTCCGACTGCACTAGCTACAGAAAATATATGCTTATACTTGTATGCAAGAGACAATTATCTCCAGTGTAAAAAAAAAAACTGTGAAATAGTACACAGCACCAGCTAAATGATGAACACTATAACAGTATAAATAACATTGTGAGCAATGTGTGCGACACAGTAGTGTGAGCATTTAGTCTCTCTTGACACGTCATTAGCTCAAAAAGTAAGGACAGCTGCAGTCAGGTGTTTCATGAGTAGAAAGTGATGCAGAAATAAAACATTCCTATTCTACTCCTGTAAAATCTGACACGAGTGTGCTACATGATCTGAGATTTTGTTTGTAATCCGACTGTGGCCACATTAGTTGTGGAACTAGATTTGTCTACAGATCTAGATGCCTTTTAGGATTTCTCAGTTACAGATACCAGTCAATCATGAAAATGAACTGTTGTCCTGGTCTTGTTTTGTGGACTGTAAATATTGACACATTTTTGCGCACACAGATTCACATATCGTTACTGAGGCATACAATCTAGAAGGCCACTGAGGAGCCTAACTCAGTTTCCCTAGAACAATCTGTAGTCAAGTTTTTAATTTTTGTGCTTAAATGGCTTGCTCAGAACTGCACATTAGGCAAATCAATACCGAGAAAATCTAACACTAAGTTATAGGAAGCAGCTTGTTAACAGCTCATAACGGTAACTGCCTTTAGTCAGACAAGGAACTGAGGATTTATCTTGGTGCTGTGAAACTGACATTTGACTACTGCACTCTACATTACAAATACAAAAACAACTGCATTGTAAGGAAATGGTTGAGGTGGTAAGCTACTTGCCGCAGCTGGCTTAAGTGTATAATTTTAAGCCAGAGTACTCCGATCTTTCTGTAGTAATATTACTTGCCTGTTATTTGCAACTGGAATAATGTTATAACTGGAGCTCTATAATAAGTATATTTTTTGTGACTGACTACAGAAATGTGAGCAAGACTTTTTTTTTGTACTAATGATGTGTGTACTCTGTCTATGGTAATGTATGAGGGTACTGTTTGTGCTTTTATGAATACAGAAAATGGATGTTGCTGGTATGAAAGGACCTTGTTGGCCAGATGCTAATGTATAACACTTGGACTTTTCAAGGCTGTGTACTGGTATTTGAATGAACCTTTGTGACTGGCTACCAAATTGTGGCACTGAGAATTCAAGGTGACTATCAATATATTTATGACTGAATCTTTGTGGGACTAGCCACCATGATGTGGTACATATGCGTGTCAATTTAACACTGTGACATAAAGACAGTCTGTGTAGAAGTAGTACATCCAAAAAAAAACGTGTTCATCAGGAAGATGTTGACTACATATCACACAACCATTGCATGACCTATACCTTTTTAGAGGTGTGCAATATGGCACTTCTTTGTACTGCAGTGTCATGGCAACCTGCAACTTTTGTGGGGAGAAGGAAGCAACATGGCATCAGTGTGTATAATTTAAAAATCCTGTTTGTAGCTCTGTGTATTTTTGGCAAATATCTGGCAAGAAACCAGAGCATCACAAGCAAAGCTTTCGGCTGTCCCTGACTGTACCTCATACTTGTGGATTGTTCCTTATAAATTTAGTGTTTCCCTGCAAATTAAGAATACTGCAGTCACTAAATAATGACAGACATTTCCTTCAGAAAATGTACGCTAATGCAAAACATTTTTTTTTTACTCCAGAAACTTTCTAAGGGTATAAAGCAATCTTTAAAATCTGTTACTGATTCTTGCAGTACTTGTATCTTTTTCCCTGATTCTATTATTCTTGGTTTTAAGATGTTGAGGGTACTAGCAGCATAGCTCGCAACTCATCTTGATCATTGCTTCATATTGTTAGTGAATAATCTTAGAATATTTGTGGATTTCTAGCAAATCAGTATTTTTTGTAGTCAGTAAATAATGACAACATTACAGTTTCAGAAAAAAAGCATGCTAATACAAAACCAGCTATTCTAGCAACTCTCGAAGTATACAAGAGTAATATCTTAAATTTTCTCTTGATTTTTGTACCTTCTTCCCTCACTATTTTTGACTCTGTCTCCAATTCCTTAAATGTGAGGTTGAGAACTGCATATGGTCTACTGTCCACAATAGAATACACAATTTTCAGAGCTATTCACATTTCCTGCGATCAATACTGGGAATGCCCTGCAGCAGAGGCAACTTAAAATACATTACTGTGGCGATTTTTTTCTCTCTCAAGAAGTGGCCGTCTTGTCTATTTGGGGGCATGTGCTGGGAAAACAAAGGGCTATTATTAGTCTTCCAAGATGGCTGCACATTGAGTAACAGCTTATTTCTAGCTCTCCGAGTGTGAAAACAGAAACTCAGCAGAGAAGGCCAGTAGACTTCTGTTTATGGGTAAATTTCAGTAACTGGCTAGTGAATGCATGGCATGGATGCCAGGAATAAAGCTACACAAGACCTGGAAAAAAATCAGTTCCAAAAAGTGACGAAGAAAGACTAACTGGGGAAAGTTCTGCAGCTGTTCCACAAAAAGCAATGCAACCTTCAGACATGGCTTCCAATAACATACAGGAAGATAAAAGACAACTGCGCACATAACTGGTTAAGATAAAATACTGATGTAGAATATCAACACAAACAAGACGCTGGAAAAATGGAAGAAGCTCTAAACAAATATTCAGATGAGATGGCAAAGCTGCACAAGAGGCTGGAAAAATGGAAGAAGCTCTAAACAAATATTCAGATGAGATGGTAAAGCTGCAAAAATGAGAGGTTAAATTTAAGAAAAGGCTGGCTGAATATGAGACTGCTCAGGAAGAGATGTTTCAAAAAATAATAGAATTAGATGACGGAGCACACAGGGAAAACCTGAGATTTTCAGCTATACCAGAGAAGCTGGAAGGAAAAGACTGCATTAATTTTATGAAAGCACACATAGGCAACTGGACTGGCACTCCACAGCAGGAGTTGTTTGCTGAAGGGGAACATTGTGTGTATGCTCCAAACCTGGCTATAAGAAAACAACCTAGACCTTTAATAGTAAAGATGCAACCCTACTAGCAGATGGAGATGATTCTGACAAAACTGTGGCAGAAGGACAAAGTACTAAAAGTGGGAGACAGCACAGTGTTTGTGGAGAATGATTACTCATTATACACCAGACAGAAAAGGAGCAAATTTATTCCACTACTCAGGGAATAGCAAGATGAAGGTGTGAGATTCAAACTGCTTCACCCAGCTGTCCTTCCCTGGAGGGGACAAATCATTTTTTCATGAAGTACATGCTAAGGTGGAAATACAAAAGTTTGTCCAACAAAAAGTAAGCTGCGAAACATGAGAAGATTCTGCTTCTTGTTCTTCTGATAATAAAGACCACAGAGGGACTGAACCTGTGAAACCTTTTCAAAAATTTCAAAGGAAAATATGGAAGAGAAGGAAGGGAGCATGAGAGGAGACTAGAATAATCAAAAGTACATTGGAAATAAAGCAGAAACAGGATTTCAAAGATGAGCAGTAATAAAAACAGTAACTTAATACAGAATTGCAATGCAATAATTATATTTGTGAAATATGACAAAACAAAAAATCTTGAAATATTATACTTTTTCAGAATTTGTTGGACTTGTAGGGGACTCTAAAGCATATGCCCTATTTCATGTCAATGTTTGGAAAAGTGCTTTGGGGAGGGGAAGACGAGGGGGAAATATAAGTTAAGAGATTTTTCCCTAAATAGTACCAATTTTGTGGCATGTGTTTTTTTTTACAGTGCAATGGGGACTGTAAACAGGTGCTGCTTTTTCTCTCCATTCTCTTTCTTCTTGTTCAGTTTTAAGAAATGTAGGAACTGTAATGTAAAAAAAATCCTGGTTAAAAATCATGATAAAAGAAAGCAATGTGCTTTTTCTCATTCTTGCATGGGGGAATGACTGGATTAAAGACCTTGGATTGATTTGGTGAGAAGGTTAAGTGCAAGTGAATGAAAAACAATGAATACTGTGGGGCTTTTTTCTAGCAAATACCTGTATGCTCATAACAATTCTGCAGTTAGTTTTCATGTTTCCATGGAAACTATCTGATAAAGAGAAACTGGCTGCCTTGTTCTCTTGTCTCCACAGAGACAATCTGATAAAAAGAAGCCTACTACAGTATGGAGGAGACTGATTGGCTGGGGGTAAAATAGAAACTGGCTCGGAGATCATGTTCTCTGAAAGCATTCAGGGGCTTTCCCAGCTGGGAGAACTATAAAGATAAGACCAAACCAATCAGCACTAAGTAGAAGCACAGGGTGCACAGGCTACACCATGCATCATAGCATGGATAACCTTTCTTTTTAGGTTAACTCAGGTCTGAGAGAGGCTGTCAGTTCGGGACTTTTGTGCCTATTAGGAGCATAAAACTTCAATATTTGAAGATGTACATAGTTGTGTGTGTTAGTATCAGGTTTATAGGTTTTAGGGGGTATCGGTGGTGTGTTTTTTTTTTTTTTTGAGGGCTTTCAATACAACAAAATGATTTATAAGATGTGGCATTGGCTTAAATGGATATGACAAGAAACAATTGTATGAAAATTCAACTTGTGAAACAGCGTATGCATGTAAAACAAAAGCTGGAACTAGACATTTAACAAAACAGGTGAGAATAACCTTTTAATGTAATGATGCTTTCATTAATGGCTTCAAATGTAAATGGCCTCAGATAAATGCTAACAAGAAAGAGTACTACACTATATTAAAAATGTAGAGTGCAAAGAGCTATGTTACAGGAGACGCACTTAGAATTCAACACGTGAACTTGATAAAGTTTTTCAGGAAGGTTATTCAGCACAATACCAGGGACAAAGAAAAAAAAGTCTACTTATATTAATTGCAAGAGAAGCTCCAACAGTGATAGAAGATGAAAAAGATAATAATGGCAGATTTGTAGTGCTAAGGGGCTAGCAAGGGAGGAGGACTACACTGGCATTTATTTGCATTCCATCTAAAACTGCTGTAATGGAACTTAAGAAAATTCTGGGAGAAATTATCAGTTTTCAGCAAGGAATATTACTTAGAGGTGGGGGACTGGAATTTAATTTGCAGCAGTGAAGATGTGTCTGGGGGAGGGCAGAAGGGAAAATATAAGAAAGGAGGGCAGATTTTTGGAGAAATTAATGAAAATATTTGACATGGAAGATGTGAATTCTGTAATAGAAGTTTGGAATGAATTTACATATTCCCCAAGATATAAAAACTGGGCTAGGCTAGACACAATTTACATTTAACAGGAAAGTACAGTTGTGTACACTTACCATAAATGTAGATGTTCGAGTGTATTTACTGTTGCAGTCAGTACATTTGGGTTATCTGCTTGCAGGTAGCCCTCAGTCTGCCTGATTAACAAAGTCTTGGGTCCTGCGTCAGTTGCTGTCCCTTCTTCCATGACGTCAGGTCGTCAGGGGTATAAAACATGCATCTGACACCATTACATCATTTTTTTTCTTGCCCCAGATGTCAGATGCCCCCCTAATGGGAAGCAATTAAATATAAAAGTACAAAGATATACTGCCAACAAAAAAGCAAATACACCAAAAAGGTGTTTAAACACAGTAAAGGAAGTAGAGGTATAGTCAAAAGAAGTTAGGGGGCTGGAGGGAGGGTAACCAGGACTGCAACAGTGAATACTCTTGAACATCTACATTTATGGTAAGTGTACACAACTGTACTATGTTCTTCATGTTTCACTGTTGCAGTCATTACATTTGGATAGATTCCCAAAGCTATGGTTCGGAGGAGGAATTTAGATAACATTAGGGTCAGCTATAAGGCCCTGCAAGACTGCAGTGGCAAAGCCAGCTCTGGATTTAGAGAAAATTGGCAAATGATAATGCTTGGTGAAAGTATGTACAGAACTCCAGGTAGCAGTTTCTAGGATGTCCCTGGTAGGGACGCCTCTGAGAAAGGCTGTAGAGGTAGATGCAGCCCTGGTGGAGTGAGGTCTGATCCCCTGGGTGATGGGTTTTCCATGGTGCCTGTAGCAGAAATTAATGCAATGGTTTATCCATTTAGAAATGGTTTGCTTTGAAATGGCCTTCCCCTCTGCCCCTGCAGCAAATGCCACCAACAGTTCAGATTTCCTTTGAGGTTTAGTCCTGTCCAAGTAGAATCTAAGTTGTCTGTGCACATCTAAGGAATGCAGTATCCATTCCCCTTTATTCTGTGGATTGGGAAAGAAGGTTGGCAAATGAATGGACTGATTAAGAGCCGCACTGGATACCACCTTGGGATGAAGGATGGATTGGTTCTGAGGGACACCCTGTCGGCATGAAAGATGTTGAAAGGCTCCTCTGCCATAAGGGCCTGTATGTAATTCAGATACCCTTCTAGCTGAAGTGATTGCTAAAAGAAAAGCTGTTTTCCAAGAAAGAAATTTTAAGTCTGCAGTAGCAGCTGGCTCGAATGGAGGTAGAGTGAGTTTCTCTAAGACAAAGTTAAGGTCCCAGGCTTGGGTTGGAGCTCTCCTGAGTGGTTCTCAAATCTTTGGCCCCTCCTAGGAAATGCTTGAGCAGTGGATGAGAGAAGAGGGGAGGTTCTGTGTTATAATGAGCTGAAAAGGCCAAGGCGTGGATTTTAATGAAGGAAAAAGACAGGTCCTTGTGAAGCATCTCAGTTAAGTACTGTAAAATCTGAAGTAAATTGGGCGCTGCTGTGCTCATCCCTTGCGATTCGTTCCATGCACAGAATCTTTTCCTTTTTTCAGCATAAGATTTTCTAGTACTAGGCCTCCTTGCCTCTAAAATGATATCCATCACTGGTTTGCTGAGGGATGGTAAAGGAGAGATTAAGTAATTAGTCAGGCTGCAAGGTTCAGTGTTAGAAGTTGAGGGTGCAGTATCTGGTTCTCCTGCTGAGACAGCAAGGAAGCAGTCTTAGGCAGGTGCCATGGAGATAACCGTGACACACTGTGCAGGAGGGGGGTACCAGTGTTGGCGCGGCCAGTCTTGAGGAATCAAAATCATCCTTGGTTTGTCCGTTTTTTTTTTAGTACTTTGGAGAGCAGAGGAAGGGGGGGGCATAGACTGAAAGGTTTTTCCAGCTGAAGGACAGAGCATCCACTTTCCAGGCTTGTTTGTGGGGAGTGGGAGTCCTTGTGCAAAATTTGTCTAATTGGTAGTTCTGAGGAGAGGCAAACAGGTCTATATCTAGGCTCCCCCATTTGCTTGTCAACATGTTGAAAATCCTTGGTTCCAGGTTTCCACTGGTGTGGGTCCATGAGGTTTCTGCTTAGTCCATCTGCCAGTGTATTTAATTTTCCTGGCAAGAATTGAGCTTGTAGGTGCACTTGATAGCTAAAGGCTGTGTCCCACAATGCCATGGCTAGTCTGCAGACAGGGTAAGAATGTGTACCCCCTGCTTGTTTATGTACCACATAACAGTGGTGTTGTCCGTCTTTACCACTAGTTGTCCTGGAAGAATGTGGTCCTTGAAGACTGTCAGAGCATTTTGTACAGCTAACATTTCTTTTTTATTGATATGCAGGTGCATTTGACTTGAGTTCCATTTGACCTGAATGCACTTCCTTGCCAGGTGAGCCCCCCATGCATAGTCTGATGCGTCTGTTGTTAGGGTTTGGGCAACA
This sequence comes from Protopterus annectens, assembly GCF_019279795.1. NCBI lineage: Eukaryota > Metazoa > Chordata > Ceratodontiformes > Protopteridae > Protopterus > Protopterus annectens. The sequence goes on along the minus strand of NC_056743.1, from coordinate 1,177,169,945 downwards.
GGGGTGGTGTGAATGGCAGGCCCTTGTGTTAGTGGCAGGCCTCTGCCCACCAAAGGAACTCTAGGCGTAGGCAAGGTATGATAGGAATCATTGTTTCTAGGTCTTGAGAATGTTGACACCATAGGCTTTTTAGATACCACTGCAGTTTCCTCATATGCAGTCTTGGATATGGAATTAGAAGAATGCAGGAGGCCATGAACCCCAAGGCTTGCAGTATTTGTCTTGCAGATAGCAGGGTGTTTGTGGCCACTTGTTTGAAGTAGGTTGTCAAATGAATTTGTTTCTCTGGCGTGAGGTAAGCCATCTGGGAAGTTGCATTCAAGCTTGCTCCCAGAAATATAATTTGTTGACAGGGTATCAGGTGTGATTTCATTTCGTTTATGGTGTACCCAGACAAGTTAGAACCCTTTGTACAAAGGCCAGATGATTCAAAAGTATGTCCTGGCTTTCTGTCTGAATTAGACAATCATCCAGGTATGGGTATATTTGAATATTTCTTTGCCTGCAAAATGCAATAACTGGAGCTAGGCACTTTGTGAATATCCTGGGCGCAGTAGATAAGCCAAAGGGCAGTGCAGAGAACTGATAGTGCATGTAGCCTGCTTTGAAGCGTAGGTATCTTCTGCAAGATTCCCTGACTGGGATGTGCAGGTATGCTTCTTTTAAATATAGTGCTGCCAACCAGGCATCTTTGCCTAGCATAGGAAGTAATTGGTGAAGTCTCAGCATCTTGAATTTTGGAATCCCCAAAAAGGTGTTTAGAGTAGACAGGTCCAAGATAGGACGCCATGAAATGTCTTTTCTGGGTAGCAGGAAAAGTCTTGAGTAGAAACCTTGTCCCTTTTCCACTTCTGGTACCAGCTGAATAGCCCCCATGCTGAAGAGAGAAAGTGCTTGTTTTTGGGCCTCTGCCCACTGATTTGGGGGTAGGTCCAGCCACCCACTTGGTATTGGCAACGTGTGGAAGTGAAATCTGTATCCCTGGAACACTATATTTAAAACCCATTTGTCCTGGGTAATGCATTCCCAATTCTTTGCATGAAGAGCAATCTTTCCCCCCAAAGGGGCAGTCAGTTGATAAGTGCTTGGAAATTTTAAAAGAAAGTCATTGACAGTTTACCATAGGAGGGAGTCTTATTCCCAGATTTGGAAGCGGAGGCCCCCCACTGCTTAGTTCTGTGTGTCCCCTGGGACTGAAACATGGGTTTTTTGCTGTGTCTGGGTTTGGCTTGAGAAGACCTGGAAGGGGCTGGAAAGGACCAATTCTTAGAGGGCCAGTGCCTACTAAATCTAGGAGGCTGAACTTGTAAAAAAAATCTTTAACAGTTTGCATAGATTTAGGTTTATCTTCCATCTTTTTAAGAACTTCCTCAGCCTTGTTGCCAAACAGGCGGTCCTAATTTAAAGGAGCATCCAACAATTTAGCTTTAACATGATCAGGCAAAGATTGCTCCTTAAGCCAGGCATGTCTTCCGAGCACAGACCCAGTAACAGCCACCCTGCAAGAGGCCTCTAATGAATCAAAACCACATCGCAAAGTAGGTTTTCCAACTTGTTCAGCAGAATGCATTAAATCCTGTAATTCTTTATTTTCCACACAGTCAGGAATCAACATCATTTTCTTTTTAAGCAGTCCAATAACATGTTGCTAATACTTTAACATATGAAACTGGCAGTTTAAAGCCCTAATGGCCAAGGCTGCAGAAGTGTAAACCTTCTTACCCCATCTAACCAGTGCCCTGGAGTCTCTATCAGAAGGGATAGGAGTTTTAGCAGTAAAAGCCTTAATGCCCTTGGGCCACTGTGAAATAGTCTCTGGATCTGCAATAGGATTTTTAAAAAGGAACTTGTGGGACGCAGGGACCCTGTAGCATCTGTCAGGTTTTCTGGGCGCAGGAGGCTCAGCTAAAGGCCTATGCTGAGGTAGGAAGGAAATCCCTAAAGCCTCTTTTTTGAATCAGAAAAATCCTGGCTTTCCCATGGAAATGCTCCCTTAGAGTATGCAAGATTCCCCTAAAAGAAAAATCTTTAGGAGTGGAAGCAGAGAGAATTGAGTCCTCTGCATCAGAATCTACATAAGCAGATAAGGGCAAATCCAGATCATCAGAAGAATCAGAAACAGAATCCTGATCAGAACATTCATATTCAACTTCTGTCCCAGGCCTCTTAGAAGGGGGGGGGGGTTGGCTACCTCTAATTAGAGTTATTAGATCTTCAGCCATTCTTATTTATTTTTCAGGCATACTGTCCTGAGCATGTGGCCTGGGTGTCATTTTTTTAGGCATGGATAAGATTGAGGCCTAAGTAAAGAAGGAGTCGATTTAAAATGCAAGTCTGTAGGCCTGAATACACCCTCAGAAGCCGGTGCCTGCACAGCGGCTCCGGACCCATCCAAGGTAGAGACATCAGCGGGTTCCATACTTGAAGCATCTCGTGGCATACCGGACTCCGAATGGGTCTCAGTAGAGGCCTGTGAATCAGAAGTAGTGGGTATCAGGGGCTGCAAAAGCACCTCATTGGAGTACCAGCGAACTGGAAACTGTCTTAGGAGAAGTGTCGATGGCAGTTTTGGACCTCGGCAGCCTGTCTCTATCTTTGCGTTTTTTTTGGAATCCGGTAGTCGGATAGCTAGCCGATGACATTTCTGGACAATTAAACCAAGAAACAAAATATTTAGAGGCGAAAATATACCGACAACGGATAGTGTGCTGATTAAATAAAGCACAAAACTGACAGCAAGGTACGTCATTGGTCAGAGACTAGGCAAGGAATATAGTACGAATGAAAATCTTTATGAGGTATTTGCTTTCCACAAGTAATGCAATTATTAACTTTTACTGACATTGGTAAGGAGCAAGAAAAAGTTTCCCCAATGGGGTACTTGGCTTTAGTTGAAGACTTTGGTTCTGAAACTCAAAGACGAAAATTTCAGGAGTCTGCCGACGGCACTTGCGAACTGCTTTTACTTCGGGCACCGCACAGCAAGAAATACTGATGCAATGGCATCGGCTGCATGCTTTATACCCCTGACGTCATGGAAGAAGGGACAGCAACTGCCACAGGACCCAAGACTTTGTTAATCAGGCCGACTGAGGGCTACCTGCAAGCAGATAACCCAAATGTAATGACTGCAACAGTGAAACACGAAGAACATCATGTGCATTTAACTGAAGGTCTTGATACTCACCCAATAACTACTTCAGATCAAGTGCCAATAATAGCTAAAATAAAGGCACTGCGTATTGAAATAAAAATGAGACATTGGTGCTTTCTCACCGATCTGCTGAAAAGAGAGGAATTTAAGGATTATTCAGGAGTGGTTAGAAATAATATACATTTCTTCTGAAAATGCAGCTAGGGAGTGGGATAAAATTAAGGTGGAGATTAAAAATAGGGTGGAAATAAAAGAAAGGGAGCTATGGTTAAGAAGTAAGAATTATTCAGAGGGACTGACAAATGTTAAAGTATTGCAGAATTGGGGGAATCTCACAGAACAAGAGGAGGATCAACGGCAGAATGATAGGCAAAAAATAAGGGACTACCTCGGTAATATGCGCAAACTTAGAAAGAATGCTATTAAGCAACTGTTTTTTGTTAACACTAGAGCACAAAAACTAAACACAACAACTCAGGGAACAGAAAGTAGAAAGGGCTATCACCAAAGTTAGGGAGCCTATAACAAGAAAGGTAACAAGAGATCCTGTAGAGATATTGGAAATATTTCAGAATTCTAGGAGAGTTTCTACAAAGCAGAGAAGTATGAAAATCAATAAAATGTACAAATGGAAATGTTTATGGAATTAAATATGCCAAGATTAGAGGTAAATGAGGCTCAATTACTAATAGTTAGGATAGGAGATAAAAACTGTGATATAGAACCAATCTATAGGAAAGTCCCCAGGAATAGATGGTATTCTTGTTGAAGTTTAGAAACTAGGAAGGAAAAAAATTGACAAAGATCTGGAAGGTTTTATTTAACAGTATCTTAAGAGGAGGGGTAGTACCAACATCCCAGAAGAAAGCAGTGGTAGCGATAATACCTACAGAGAGTAAAGATCCATTAGATGCAGCTTCATACAGGCCCATTTCAGTCCTAAACCATGACTAAAGTACTGATGTACATAATGGATAAAATAATGGCAAAAGTAATGCCAAAACTGACAGATATGGATCAATGCGGTCTTGAGTACGGGAGGCAAACATTTGACAACATTAACAGAATACTGTTGACCCAGAGGGTAGCAGAATGTAAGAAAATACCTTTGTTGTTGGTGAGTCTTGATGCAGAGAAAGCATTTGACAGAGTAAACCAGGACTTTGTGAACAGGGAAATGGAAGTATTTGCATTTCCTAAAAAAATTATAAGGTTGACTAGGATATACGAGGGACTGGAGGAAAAAATTAAAGTGGGTGGGGTCCTCTCTGATAATTTCTGCTTCAGCAGAGGAACCAGGTGGGGGGGGTTGTCCTCTTTTCCCCTTTATTATTTGCATTATATTTAGAATCACTGGCAAAGAAAATAAGGGACTCAAGAAATTCAAGGATATAATTGGTATGGTAGTCAAGAAAAGCTGACTATTTGCAGATGATATTATTTTCTACCTATCTGCAGTGGTGCAGCGGTAGCGTTGTTGCATCACAGCAAGAGGTTCTCCCGTTCGATTCTCGGCTGGAGTGCGGGGAGTGCCTTCTGTGTGGAGTCTGCATGTCCTCCCCGCGGTTGGGTGGGCGTTCGAAAGACATGCGTAAATGGGCGTGCCTTCACTGAAGGTTGAACGTCGAGCTGGCACCTCGGCGTTCGTGAAAATCTACTGCCAATCATTAGCAGACCGGAGTTCCACTGTGGCGACCCCTAACCGGGAAAAGCCGAAAGACAACAACATTTTCTACCTGACAAAACCAGGAAAAAGACATGACAGTGTTGTGGAACATTTTGAGGCAGTTTCAGATTTTTTTCAGGATACAAAATTAATGAAGCTGAAACAAAGGCAATAGTGTTAATTATATATATATATACCCACACATGAACTGGTTCAGGCATACCCATATTTATGGGGACATTATAAAAATGAAGTATTTAGGAGTATGGATTAAAAATGATTCTAGTGTTTTCTTTTGTAGTTTAACAGGAATTGAGAGTCGCCCCAGCACACAAACACACACACACACACACACACACACACACACACACACACACACACACACACACACACACACACACACACACACACACACACACACTACTGCAGAGGTGTTAAAATTGTCACTACACAGAGATCCTTGCAGAATCCGTTCCTCGGACTACAAAAGAAAAGCCCGAATAAAGGCCTGCAATTTAGTTACTTTTCTGGCTGTAGCTGGATAACTTCTAAGTATAGTGTAAAATAAGGTCCGAGCCAAACATAAATAAGGGTGATTAGAGACAGAAAAACAGCATTACTTTTACAGAAAGTAAAGAAAATAACAGCAACTCACACAAAGCCCATTATATGCCAATGGCATGGGAATTCAAAGTTACTCCCCTTATGTCTGGCATGAGTCATACAAAGCATTATGGAAAGAGAAAGGACTGAGGGAGAACAAGATCACGTTGATACATCAAGCCCCACTGGTAGCCATGTTGTGGAAAACATGCTAAAATTACAAATAAAGCACCTAAGAGTGATTCTAATGTGTTAAAATAGGCCTGGAAGTTGACTGGAGAGAAAGTACAACAGTTCAAGGAATTACTCAGGGCTCTAGCACCCCAAGAAGAGGAGGAAATAGGTGGAGTTGAAGAATGGCAGCACCTAAAATCAGCATGGGTTAGGACTACAGAAAAAGATATGTGGCAGAGCCAGGTATGGAAATAAGGTACATGAGAGGCAAGCTGGTGATGGAATGTAGAAGTCTCGGAAGTCATCAAAAGAAAAAAGGAGTGCAGGAAGAAGTGGGAGACAGAAAAGACTGACCAGGTTAAGAACTATTGGTTGGATAAAGAAACTGCGAAAGAAGTTGCAATAACAAAGAACAGGGCATCGGAGGCACTGTACAAACTTACGGAAAGTGACTCAGTAATGGGCACAAAGAAACTATATCAGGATGCAAGGGAAAGACAGGAAAGATAAAGAAGATACTCAGACACCCTTCATAAGGGATGCCAGCAAAAACCTGCACACCAGCACAGAGGACATCAAAGACAGATGGAAGGAGTATTTCTAGCAGCTTCTGAATGAAGAAAACCCAACAGAAGCTGTACTGCCCCAGAAACAGTCTACGACCAGAGAAGAGGAGGAGCCCACCCTAGAAGAAGTAAGAACAGCACTAAGGAAGATGAAGTCAAGGAAAACAGCAGGCTCAAAAGAGGTCACAGCAGATATGATAAAGATGCTGCATGAGACGGGAGAAATGTCTCCGGAGGGTACTAATAGCAGTATGGAGAGAAAGGCGTATCCCAGATGACTGCAGAATAAGCATACTCATGCCAGTGTACAAGAACTAAGGGGACATCCACAACTGTGGGCAGTACAGAGTCATCAAACTCCTATCACATTGCATGAAAGTTCTGGAGAGAGTGACTGATAAACGAATATGCAGAGTAGTAGAATGCAACATGGGAGATGAATAATTTGGATTCAGATCAGGATGCAGCACAAAAATGTTTGCACTGAGACAGATACTTGAGAAGAAGCTAGAGATGAGGAGAGAGTCCAACTGGGCATTCCTAGACTTGGAGAAAGCATATGACAAGGTTCTAGGAAAGATGATCTGGGCACTACTACGGTGGTTTGAAGTCCCAGAAACACTGGTACAGTTAGTGCAGGTTATGTACAAGGACCCAATGACTCAAGTACAGACAGTGTTTGGCCTCACAGAGGGGTTCTCAGTGGGGGTGGGTGTACATCAGGGTTCAGCTCTGAGCCTACTGCTGTTCATACTGGTGATGGACTACATTAGCAAACAGGCTGGAGGGGACAGATCAACAAAGCTGCTGTATGCAGACGACATGGCAGTACAGGCAGACTCTGAGCTAAAACTTCAGCAAAGGATAGGAGAATGGAATGCAAATCTGAAGGCACATGGGATGAAACTAAGCACAGATAAGACGGTGGCAATGGCAGCAAATTGGGGAAAGCAGAAGAAGCTGAGAATAGACACAGAAGGGAAGATAGTGGAACAGGTAAACAGCTTCAAGTATATGGGAGTAGTTGAGGAGAAGGGTAGTCTGAATGAAGAGGTCAAAGCTGGAATCAGAGGGGCTTGCAGCCAACTGGCATAAACTATCAGGTGTAGTCTATGACAGAAGACTGCCAAAGAAGCTGAAAAATAAGGTGTACAAGACAGTGGTGGAACCAGTACTACTGTATGGCACAGAAACCTGGGCAGTAAAGGCAGAACAGTTGAAGAAACTAGAGGTGATGGAAATGAAGTGCCTGAGAAAGGTGACAGGATGCACACTGTGGGACAGACGAAAAAAGGAGGACATAAGAGCAGAAGCCACAGTAGCTCCAATTGCAGAAAAGATCAAAGAGAACAAATACGGTGGTTTGTACACATGTATAGAAAAGCAGAAGACAATCTGATGAGGAAGATTTGGGACAGACAGGAAGAAGGTAAGAGGAAGCGAGGACGTCCAGCAAAGAGGTGGATGGATTGTGTGAAAGATCTGCGACAGTCAGGCATGAGTGTTGAGGAATGCAGGAGTGTGGCACTGAATCAAGAGAGTTGGCGACAGTTAACACTATACCCCGACCCCATGTAGAAAAAATAGGAAAAGGGGGGCTGCTGATGATGATGAAAATAGGCCATAAACAAAGATTTTTTTAGTTCAAGGTTGAAGTTTTCCTATAAGGAGCATAACAATAACCATACAGAATATCATATCCATGAAGTAGCAGAAAGTAGTCTAAGAATTGAACCAACACGGGAATGGAAAAGGAGATTCGGCCAATAGGGATGACTGCAATTAGGGATACAGACAACAGGCAAGAGGGGGCTGGAATTTATTGAAGAAAACTGGCAAAGGAACAGAGGTATTAGGAGCAAATAACTAGAGATGTAAAGATGATAGAGTGGAAGCTGTCAAGAATTTATATGGACTGTGGGTTAGAGATTGCCTTCTTTATCAGGGATTGATATCAGAGTATAGGCAAAGGGAAAAACAGGAGGGTGATAAACGAAAATCCAACACTGGTAGAGTTTTTAATAGAATCTAGAACTGAAGCTGCCATTATAAAGGCATAATTAGTACAGCATATAAAATATTGCATGATAACTATAAGAATCAATCACAGGAGGTTAGAAAGGACTGGGAAGAGGGACTGGATAAGCAATTCACAAAAGACAGAATGGAAGGATATATCTAGCATGGCTTAGTGGTAAATCACTTTGTCTATGGTGTGTAAGGTCCTGGGTTTGAGCCTTGCAGAGGTTCTTTATTTTGGGGTTGGGAGGGTGGCCTAATGGTTAAGGTGTTTGCCTTACAAACACAAGGTGTGGGGTTTGAGTCTCACAAGGGATAATCAGTTAGCTTAGGACTAATCTATGAACCTATGAACCTATGCATGTCTCCCAAAATCTAGAAGACTTAGGATTTTTGTCTGGAAATATTTACATATATATTTTTATACCCCAAGTAGACGCCAGAGAATTTTTCCTCAGGCAGACAGCAAATATTAGAAGTGTGAATTGGAAGAAAGAGGTAATTGGGAACACATTTTCTGGTAGTGCAGTGAGTTGGTGGATTTTGCAGTGAGTTGGTGGATTTTAGGGATTCCCTGCGGGATGCACTGTCGGAGATGCTGGGTGGGCAGATTGGTCTGACACAGAATCAGAATTCCCTAGACATGGTAAGGCCTTGCAGTGTCTAATAATTGTGGCTGCCAAAAAAACAATTACTAGAAAATGGAAATCAAAATCTAAACCAACTATACTGGAAGTAGTGAATATAACAACAGAAATAAAAAAAAATGGAATTGGGATCTTTAGAAAGGGTAGGAGCAAACTACATAAGAAAAATGTGGAGTCTGCATATGCTCCCTGTGTTTGTGTGGGTTTCCTCCTGGTGCTCTGGTATCCTCCCACATTCCAAAGACATGCAGTAGGTGAATTGGACACACTAAATTACCCACAGGTGTGAGTGTGCATATGGTTGTACGATATGGAAGTACAGTAGTGGCATAGCTAGCCACTCAGCAGCGTGATCCGTGGGTCTAGTTGATTGTCACTGTTGAAGTGACACCCTAACCCCATGTGTAAAACTGGGAAATGGGGTAGTGGATGGATGGATGGATCTAAGTTTCTGATACACAGGCTGTCAGTGAACAGTATACTCAAAGACCATGCATTCAAGTGAAGGTAGGTGCATCTCTCAGACATGGAATGAGGTAAAGAAAGGCTGTAGTTTCATTTTGCAATTTTATATAAAATTCCGTGGAATAATTTTTAATGTAACTCCAGCAGATGCTGTACAGTGTTCATATTAGCCTTCAGCATTTTATGGCACCCCTGTTAGTTCCTATGCAAGATTTAACTGTGTGATATGTCTGAAACGTGAAACACAGCAAAATGTGCAACACAAAAGGTAAGATTTTACTGTGTATCACACCTGAAATGTAAAATATGGCAAAATATCTAATTCCATGGTTTGAGAACAAAATGCGGATAGAAGAAGATAACACATGATGCCTGATTAAAAGTGTGTGTTACAGGAGTTGAAAGTGATGAGGCAGCACCTTAAGAAATGAAGTAGAAGACTAGCTGCCATCTCTAAAGCTTGCACATTGATGTCTCTTAAAAATACAACCCCATTTGTTCTATGTTCCCTTACACAAATTTAACGTCTGGTTAAAGGCACTTTAGATAACCGCATGTTGCAGCTCAAGTACAACACAAGTAGAAATCCAGACTTACAGTGGATATAAAAAGTATACACACCCATGTTAAAATGCCAGGTTTTTGTGATTTAAAAAGATGTGACCACAATAAATCATTTGAAAACTTTTCCCGCCTTTAATGTGACCTATAACCTGTACAATTCAATTGAAAAGCAAACAAATCTGTTAGGGGAAAAAATATAAAAAATTAACGTACAATACACTGGTTGCATAAGTGTGCACACCCTTTAATACTTTGTTGACGCACCTTTTGATTTAATTACAACGTTCAGTCTTTTTGGGTAGGAATCTATCAGCATGGCACATCTTGACTTGGCAATATTTGCCCACTCTTCCTTGCAAATGCGCTCCATATCTGATTACGAGGGCATCTCTTGTGTACAGCCCTCTTCAGGTCACCCCACAGATCTTCTATTGGATTAAGGCCTGGGCTCTGGCTGGGCCATTCCAAAACTTTAATTTTCTTCTCATGAAGCCATTCTTTTCTTGATTTGGATGTATGCTTCGGGTCATTGTCGTGTTGAAAGGTGAAATTCATCTTCATCTTCAGCTTTCTAGTAGATGCCCGAAGGTTTTGGGCCAAAAGTGACTGCTATTTGGAATTGTTCATAATTCCCTCCACCTTGACTAATGCCCAGTTCCAGCTGAAGAAAAGCAACCCCAAAGCATGATACTACTACCACCATGCTACACCATGGGGATGGTGTTCTTTTGGTGATGCTAAGTATTTTTGCGCCAAACGTACCTTTTGGAATAGTGGTCAAAAAGTTCAACCTTGGTCTCAGACTACAACACCCCCCCCCCCCCACATGCTTTTGGGAGACTTGATGTACTGTTTTGCAAATTTTAGATGGGCCTGTATGTTTTTCTGTGTAAGAAAAGGCTTCCGTCTTGCAACCCTACCCCATAGGCCAGACACATGGAGAATACAGGAGATTGTTGTCACATGTACACAACCAGTACTTGCCAGAAATTCCTGCAGCTCCTTCAGTGTTGCTGTAGGTCTCTTGGCAGCCTCCCTGACCAGTTTTCATCTAGTCTTTTCATCAGTTTTGGAGAGATGTCCAGTTCTTTTCAGTGTCACTGTTGTCCCATATTTTCTCCACTTTTTGATGACTATCTTCACTGTGTTCCATGGTATATCCAATGCTGTGGAAATTTTTTTGCACTCTTCTCCTGACTGATACCTTTCAACAATGATATCCCTTTGATGCTTTGTAAGCTCTCTGCGAACCATGGCTTTTGCTGTAGCAGGCAACTGAGTAAATGTTAGGAAAATCCTCCTAGGATAGCTGAACTTTATCTGGGGTTAATCAGTCTCTAACTGATGGCAGGTGTGTACTCAAGAAGATGGAATGCTGTAATTAAAGCAAAGGTGCTTCAACAAAGTATTAGTTTAAGGGTGTGCACACTTATGCAACCAGCTTATTGTACGTTTTTTTTTTATATATTTTTCCACTAACAGATTTGATTTTTTTTTTTTCAACTGAATTGTACAGGTTGTAAGTCACATTAAAGGTGAGAAAAGTTTTGAAATTATTTATTGTGGTCTCATTTTTTAGAGCACATAAACCTGGCCTTTTAACAGGGGTGTGTATACTTTTTATATCCACTGTACTTATACCCCACATATTGTAAATCTCCTGTGCTTTACATTGGAATGGAATGACATTAAGTGGCAAAACAAACCTTAACACCACATTTGTTGATGACGTCAAACAAAAGATAAGACACTGGCAACTTACACAGAAATAGAACAACGCATTACACTAGATAACCAAATACTACTGGTAAAAATACTTGTGAAGTTGAGATGCACACTACAAAATTAGTCAGGTGAAGCATTCACATACATTCCCAATAATAAACATTGGCCAATAATTTCCATTCATAAATCAAAAGAATGTCAGCAGAATGCAAGACTTTCTGTGCCACAGACTCAATCACTTTGCTCCAGAAATATAAATTTCTGTTAACCCCCATAAATGCACCTACTGACAGTGACAGCATGTGTGCACCTGCCATCTTTGTTAAGGGAATCCTTGGTTGTGCAAAAGACGACAATTACAAGCCCTAGTGTAATGAACTCTTAGTGCAAAACTGAGCCTCTCTTGCCAGGATCATTATGGCTGTTAGTAAAATAATCGTTGCAGAAAACTCTCCAGATGTTCACCATATTAAAATGTCTTTTGAAATCTTAACCATCACTGGAGGAAACTAAAACAACAACAGTATAACTAGTTTCAAATCATTTCAGGGAAATAATTATTTGGTTTCTGTCCTTACCTAAACGTCGCTTATGTCAGCATCCCTGACAATAAGACCATTCCACTTCCGTCATTTGCTGCTACCCCTACAAACAAGGGGCCAGCAGTATAGTAGGCATCGTGTGCCTAAAAAGGATATGTCAGATGTCAACCCTTTTACTAGGATTCTGCTGTAACTTTGTTCTGATATTGGTTTGAAAAAAAGTAGTCTTACTTTAGTCTGTTGTCAAATACTCAAGGAACAAATAGCTTCTTCATGTTAGAATTCTAAGCTGTCATTCATGCGGAATTTCACAGAATGTGCTATGCTTTCTAAGTGATATTTACTTTACCTTTCCAATACAGTGCCCCTTCTATGATAACGGGGACTTGCCTTATTTACTTTTGACAGAATGTGAGGGGCACCACACCTCATGAAATACTCACCAAGGCCCAAATAAAAGAGCTGCATTAACAAACTGACATTTTGACCCTTAGTAAACAAAGGACTACAAAGGCAAATCCTGATTTCTCCTAATTAGCACATACTGTGATAACTATTAAAATATTAACAATACATGTTAATACTTAATTTTAACACAAAGGTCCAAAATTATGAATTTTATTTTTAAATGAAAGGGATTATTTTTGTAAATATTTGCAAATGATAAAATTATAGTAGTTATCCTTTCTACTCTCTTCTTTACTGACATAACTGTAGAATGTATGCTGCTCAGGCCTATAAAGTAACCGCTGGAGTTTGGGGCAGAAGAGAAATGGGCATCAGATATAAATTTCAGAGCATCATAAATGCTAGTGGCATTCATTTTTTTATTGGTAGTACAGAGGTGAGATGGTAGTATTTTCTTGTTGATAAAAGCAACCTAAAACATAAGGATTTTCAGCTATGTTATCCAGTTATAATTAGTCTTAATATAAAATACTTCGGTTTTAGAAACCATTCCATAGCAAAACAGAAGTAAGAGCAATCATGTCACCAACGACCAGAGTCTGAAAGTGGGATCAGGAAGCCACTTGGATCACTGACAGAGGATCAAGCATCCCAAGGGCAACTTTCTTTTCCCAGGGGTTGGTTGGACAGACACCAATGTGCTGTTGGCGAATACAAAATGGACCAGATGAGGCTTCTGTATCCTTGGAATATTTGGGTACACCAGGAAGGGTATGGAGTGGCTCAGTGACAAGTACATCTCCCTGCCACTGCACCAGTCAAGACGTAGCCTGCATAACAGCTAGCTTGGAAGAATCAGATGAAAAGCTGGATACAGTATGTTCCATTACTCTGCTGCTATGTTCACCAAAGACAGATGGAAGACTGAAAAAGCAATCTGAATTGGAAGAGCCAAATCTTGGCCTGGACACAGAACTGAATAAACTCAGATTAAATGGAGGAGGGATAACAGGCATAGAATACCATAAAATTATGCATGAATATCCGTGTAACATGCAACCCAATAACATAATTGAAAAATGTGATTTTTATGCTGATTGATGCTTTCATTTATTTATTTATTTACTTACATTTGTTGACCGGGAGTGTCCGACTGGATGACGGTCCATTTTCAGTGGAGGCCCGGGGAGAAAAGCTCCACAGTTAAAATATACAGAGAGTAGTTACATTGGATTTACATAGCAATTAAAAATTTGATCAACATAACAATTAACAATTACAAACATGGTTACAGATGAACATAGTACATCAGTAGACAACTAGAATCTTTATCATCTGCAAAGTACATAACAGACATTAATAAGAAGTTATGTACCTACCATAACGTTCCATGTTAGTTGTCTTCTTCTCGCCTTCTTTCTTGCTGGTTGGGTTCGGAGCTGATCCTCGGCTCTGACTCGGCCATCTACTAAAGCTCGAGAGCTATTTACTGGCTCGAGGCTTCCCTTTATCCCATAATGCTTGGCGCTAGATACCCAGATCTCGTTTGGCAGAGCTAACACCATAGAAAAAATTTTAAGGACACCTGTCCAACCACAAGGTTTACCTACAGTACTAAAACAGAGGAGGACGTAACCCAGATAAGACTCAGCCAGAGGAAGAAGGCCTCAAAAAGGGACTCTTTTCGGTCTGTCCAGGCTAGGTGGATGGAGTGTGGGATGCAAGAAAGAAGGCGAGAAGAAGACAACTAACATGGAACGTTATGGTAGGTGCATAACTTCTTAATGTTAAGCTGTCTATCTCACCTTCATTCTTGCTGGTTGGGACAGCGTCCCTAGCACCTTAGTCCTGGGTGGCTCATCGGAACAGACTCATGAGCACAGTGGAACCAAAATCAGCTCTACTCCTAGAGGCCATATCCAACTTGTAATGTGAAATGAAGGTATGAGTGGCCCATGTGGCTGCAGCAGAAATAGATTCCATTGGTAGTCTAGCTTAAAAAGCTACCGAAGCAGCTAACGCTCTGGTGGAATGACCTTTAGGTTTAGTAGGGAGTTCTTTATGTTTCAGCTGATAAATCAAAGTAATAATAGAGGACAACCACCTGGATAAGGTTACTTTAGAAACTGGCAGGCCCTGTTTGCCCCCAGCATAGGACAGGAAGAGTTGGTCTGATTTTCCTGTTTGCTTAATCCTATCCAAATAAAAATGTAACTGCCTATGAACATCCAACTGGTGTAACTTTTGTTCAGCTTTGTTCGAATAGTTAGGAAAAAAGACAGGTAGATCAATAGCCTGATTCAGGTTAGTTTCAGAAGGTATCTTGGGCAGAAAAGGAGGATTAGTCCTGAGTGAAACTCTATCATTGTGAAACACAAGGTAAGGAGGACGAATACAGAGAGCTTGAAGTTCCAAAACTCTCCTAGCTGAGGTGATGGCTACTAAAAAGAGAGTCTTCCAGGAGAGTAATTTTAAGGAACAGGAAGCTGCAGGTTCAGAAGGAGGGAGAATCAAGGAAGCTAATATCAAGTTTAAATTCCACGGAGGTGGGGGATCTCTGACCGGGGGCCTAAGTAAAATAGTCCCTTTAAGAAAGGCCTTCCAAAGTTTGTGGGACATGATGCTGGTTTCTGACAGGCCAGCGTGGAAATTTGCGATAGCAGCTAATTGGACCCTAATGGTGGCAGACGAGGAACCAGCTTGAAAAAGTTCTGCTAAAAAATCTAGAACGTGATGGACAGGGGCTGTAAAGGGGTCTATATTCCTAGCCTCTGCCCAGAGAGAAAGCGTTCCACTTACTAGCATAAGTCTTCCTGGTGGTAGATTTGTGCGAAGAAATGATGATTTCACGCACCGGCTGAGAAATATGTGGAAGCGTGGCTAAGGTTGGAAGTGGAGCAACCAAGCTGTAAGGTTGAGAGACTGAAGGGATTGGTGCAGCCCGCCCGACTGATGGACCAAGAGGTCTGGCACTGGGTCCAGATTCCAAGGCTGCTCCAGCAGATGATGCAGGAATGGGAACCAAATTTGTCGAGGCCAGTAAGGGGAAATGAGGATCATCCTGAATCCCAATGCGGTCGCCCTCTGAATTAGTTTGGGAATTAGGGGAAAAGGTGGAAATGCAAACAGAAGACCCCGTCAATCGTGCCAATCAGGCCAATCGTGAACTACAGCGTCTCTGGGGGAGTGGCCGGGGAGGGGGAAGAGAGTGAAGAAATCGTCACACTTGCTGTTGAGAGGAGTTGCGAAAAGTTTGCAGCAAGGTTGACCCCATCTGAGGAAAATTTTGTCCGCTACTGACTGACTGAGACACCACTCGTGAGGCATGAGAATAGCTCTGCTTAGCCTGTCCGCTATGACGTTGGACTTCCCGGGGATGTGGGTTGGTATCAGAAACCGTTGAGAGGAGATTGCCCACTGCCAGAGTCTGAGTGCTTCTCGACATAAGGGATAGGACTTGGTTCCGCCCTGCTTGTTGATGTACCACACTACAGACGTATTGTCTGTTTGAATTGCAATAGTCCCAGTGGGTAGAGAGTCCTGAAGAGCTTGCAACGCTAAAAGCACTGCTCTCATCTCCAAGACATTTATGTGCAGGTGGTACTCTAGAGGTTGCCAAGTGCCCTGGACAGTCCTGCCCTGAAAATGCCCCCCCGATCAGGGAGGCATCCATGGTCACCGTGGCAACAGGAGGAGGAAGAACAAACGGTCTGCCCTGGAGTACTAGAGGGGAGACCATCCACCAAGCCAGGTGGTCTTTGCATGACTGAGTGATTATTATGTTGTGAGACATCGGAAGTTGTTGAAAAGACCATTGGGTAAAGAGCATCCACTGAACAATTCACATGTGAAAATAAGCCAGGGGAACTAGTATGATTGCTGCTGCCATGAGACCCAAAGTTTTTAGTACAAATCTGGCCTGAATCCTTTTGCACTGTAGTAAGACCTGCACATGTCGGCGAATGTCTGACACACTGTCTAGAGGAAGTTTTGCAGACAGCTCTTTTGTATTTAATCTTGCGCCTAGAAAGGTTATAGACTGACAAGGCGACAATGCAGACTTTTCGAAATTTATTGAGATACCTAGCTCGGAGCAAGTTTGGATGGTATAATCCCTGGCTCGCAGTAGCTGAAGCCTGGTGGAAGCAGTAAGGAGCCAGTCGTCTAGATATGGAAACACCTGGAATCCATGCCGTCTCAGGTGAGCCGTAACCACTGCCATGCATTTGGTGAACACCCTGGGGGCTGTGGTGAGACCAAAGGGCAGGGCTCTGAATTGATAGTGACTGGCTCCCAGCCGAAGCGGAGAAACCTTCTGGAGTGCCTGTCCATTTTGATATGGTAGTACGCATCCTGAAGGTCTATGGAGCACATCCAATTGTCCTGACCCAAAAAGGGTAGAATGGACTGAAGCATAACCAGCCGGAACTTCATTCTTTGAGCAGATTTGTTTAACCTGCTGAGATCCAAAATGGGTCTCCAGTCCCCTGTCTTTTTTGGTACCAAAAAGAACTTGGGAGTAAATTCCGGATCCTTGCTGGTCTGCTGGGACTGGCTGGATGGCCCTTTTTTCTAGCAGTTTTGAAATTTCTGGCACTGCTTGTTCCCTTAGACCAGGTGGAACATCTGGAAGGGACTTGGTTGTTTGTACAGGGGTGTGGACAAAGGGGATTTTGTAACACTTGGATATGATGGACCGTACCCATTTGTCTTGTGTGAGGAGTTGCCAGGCTTTTGGGTACAGTGACGATCTTCCCCCGACTGCCTCCGAAGGTACAGTCGGGGCAGCCCCTCAGGGGGTGCTGAAAGGATTTGTCAGAGAAAGAGTCTCTGCTACCCTGATTTTGCAGACCCCCTCTGCCCCTCGGGCGGCATCTATTATTGTTCCCTCCCCTGCCCCTGGAGGGAAACTCGCCACATGCGTCAGGCACGACTCCGTGGGGTTTCCGAAACCACATTTTCCCACTCTTTTGACCCTTAGGGTATGGTCTAGAGGGAGTAGAAAAACGGACTCCCACGGCAGACAGAGTCTTGCCTTCCTGCTCACACCTGGTAAGGGTATCCTTCACCTGTGGTCCAAACAGAGCCGAACCATCGAGGGGTATTGGTTAAGGACTCCTTAAAGGGGTCAGCAAAGTTACATAACCGTATCCAGGCATGTCTTCTCAAATCCACGCCTGTACCTGCGGCCCTACTCACCCCATCTGCTGCATAAGAAATGAGCCGCATGGAGGAGATGACGACAGAGTTAAGGGTCACCAGCTGGGAGTTAATCTTATCCTGAGCCCCCGCAGCTGATGGATCCTGAAGGGTATCACCCAGTTCCTTGAGAAGATCCCTTTGAAGGCAGGTGAAATGGCACAGATAATTCCGCGACCACATGGAAAAGGTCGCTGAGGAAAACATCCGCTTCCTGTACCTGTCCATTGTCCTAGACTCTCTATTAGGTGGATGGACAGGCACTGAAGGGTCAGCCAACTCCTCCTTAGTGGCTGCTGCCACCACCATGGCATCAACGGGGACACCTTTTGTCAAAAATTGTTTGTTGGGTGGGGCTGTAATGAACTTAGTTGGCCTGCGGGGAGTTGGTTCCAGTATCCCCGGGGCTGACCACGCCCTTCGAGCCACTACTTCCATGAGCGGGTCGAAGGGTGGAGACACCCACGAGGTGGAAGGGCGAGAACCAAACGCGTCCAGGTATACCAACTCGTCCTCGGAAGGGTTAAGGGCAGTCCAGTTCCCCCTCTGCTTAAGGATCTCTAGGATGTCTGAAAAAGAGGCATCCTCAGAGGGGGATCTTGGGGACCCTTCCGAATCCTCCAAGTCGGTATCAGATGTGACTGACTCGGGGGGAGTCGACATGTTTCCTCTTACAGTTTCTCTTCCGAGGGGGCTCGTCTGAATGATCAGGGGAGGCCTCAGAAGAGGAAGATACGCCCAATGGGGTGACCTGGAGCATCTGTTCTCCACGCTTGGGGTCAGGAGGGTGGACAGAGACCAATGTAGGTACCATGGGGGGAGGGAGCCGAAAGGGCCGATCGAGGAGCCGACTCAGGAGTCAGCACGCTCATGACCTCGAAGGCGCGGCCCCCATCAGGCAGAGCAGAGGCTCCCCACTCCGAAGAGACGTGAACCCCTCCCGGCACCGAGAGGGACGGCTCCGAGGCCGATGTCAGGGCCGAGCTCACCTGCGCCGAAGTCCCAAGAGGGAGAACGGGGTCGGACAAGGGTCCGATGCCACTCACTCCCTCAGAGCCAAAGAGGGAGTCCCGGCGTCGAGATCCCTCCAAGGAAGGAACCAATGAAAAGATCAGAGCCAACCAAGGAGCCAAAAGATGTGGTATTGGCTCTGACGTTTCCAAGATTCGAGCCCCAACTAGCTCCGGCTCCAAACACAAAAGGGGAGTTGGAGGAGGAACTGCTGAAGACACCGGGACAGCCACAGTCTGTTGAGAAGGGCTGGTTAACATTTTGGCCAGGGCCTGCGATTTAAGGAGTCTACTGACCACCCTCTCCAAGTCATGATCGGATAACCTGGAGGACCAAGAGGAGTGGGACCTATGGCTTCGTTCCGACTGAAACAACGGTGACCTCGGAGCTGAACGAACCGATTCTAGGGAAGGGGACCTAGAATGTTTTTGGCCCAACGACAGTTCCGACACTAAAGTCGGAGCCGATTGAGGTCTAGGGATGTCTGCTTCAGCCGGAGCCGAAGAGGAGGCAGATGCTCCGCCCGGTGACGGCTCCGAACTGGGAGCCGACGGCTTGGCGGGCTTTGAGGATTTCCCCGACTGAGGCTTCACCGGGGATCCTTCTGGCTTAAGTAAGCCTCTCAAAATAAGCTTGTTCCTACTCTCCTGCAGGACTCTCAGGCTGAAGGCATGACAGACCAAGCAGGAGTCCTGCAGGTGTAGGGAACCCAAGCAATAAACACAAGAAGTGTGACCATCTGTCAGAGACATCTTCTGACAGCACAAGTCACACTTCTTGAAGCCTGAAACTTTAGTACCCTTGGACATACTGGCCCGGGGATACTAAAGAGAGAAAAATTAAACTAGTGCTTAAACAAGGCACACAGAAACACTCACACACCCGCACTAGTTAAGCTAACAATAACCACAAAAAACTATCCTTAATAAAAATATACAAATACTACAAGGCTAAACACTACTCCTATAGGTACAACACGGGTGGGGTTAGCCACTAATAGAGAGAAACGGGGGGGGGGGGGAGAAACTCTCTAACAGAAAACGAGTTTCCTTAGTGGGACAAACTAGGGGATACACAGTCTAACTACACTACAAGGGAAAGACAATCTATATCTAAGAAAAATACAAGGTAAATATTAGCTAGTAATACAAAAAAAAGGATTAATACGACCTGAGCCAGTAAAAGTGTAACCTCGTAGCTGAAGTGGCAAACAAGATCTGGGTATCTAGCGCCAAGCATTGTGGGATAAGGGGAGGCCACGAGCCAGTAAATAGCTCTCGAGCTTTAGTAGATGGCCGAGTCGGAGCCGAGGATCGGCTCCGAACCCAACCAGCAAGAATGAAGGCGAGATAGACAACTTTACATCAAATGTTACAATAAGAAGTTCCTGCTGTATAATAAGTAGTTAGGCTTATGAGCATCCAAGCTTGCTTTAATCAAGGTAGTTAGTGGGGTGGAAAGAAAGGTAGTGGGCGATATTAGAGTGGGAGCTGCAAGGGCATAGCCAGCATGTTTTTAGGTGCGCTTTTAGTAAAGTTTTGAAGTGGGTAATTGTGGGTGGGAGGGAGTTCCATAATTTGGCTACGGCGCAAGAGAATAGTGTTTCTCCAGCAGAGTTATTGGCTTTATTGACCTGCAAGTGATTTTTGTTGCTGGATCTTAGTGGTCTGGTGGTGCGATAGGGCTGGAGTAGATTCTGTAGGGATGGGACATTTAGTGGATGGTTTACTAGTTTGTGGGCGAGTGCGAGTTGATACCATTGAGCGAGTTGATACCATTGAAAGAGATGAGGGAGTTCAAGCCAGCTCAGTTCAGCAAGTGAGAGACAGTGGTGACTATGGTAGGATGCCCCTGTGGCGAATTTGGTGATTTTGTTGTAGCAGGTCTCTAGCTTGTTTAGATTGCATTGCCTTAGGTTGGTATATACTGGAGAGGCATAACGTAGGGTGGAGATGAGGTGGGAATTTGCTACTGAAATCTTTGCTGCTTTGGTGAGAAGTTGCTTATTTCTGTATAACGCTCCTAGTTTTTTGTGGACTTTTTTTATGGTCATGGATATGTGAATGTCAAATTTTAGTTTGTTGCCTATTTCCACTCCTAGCAATTTGGTGTGTTCTGTTGGGTGTATAGTGGTGGTGTCTTTTGCTGTGATGTTAAAGTGAGAGTTGTTTTGAGTATGTTTGGTGGGTTGGAAGATTAGTAGTTTAGTTTTGTTTGGGTTGAGTATTAATTGGGCATTGGATAACCAAGTGTCAACAGAGGAAAAGGCTTCCTGTATGACTTTTTGCAGTTCTGGTAGGGACTGGGCTGAGCAGATGATGGTTGAGTCATCTGTGTACTGTATGAGTGCGCAATGTTTGGTGCCAGAGGCTAGATTATTGCTGAAAATAAAAAAGAGTAGAGGTCCAAGGATGGATTCTTGGGGAACCCCTATAGTGACAGGTAGTTGGGGAGATATGTCATTCTGCCATATAACGGATTGTTGGTGGTCAGACAAGTAACTCTGAAACCAGTTGGTGACTGAGAGAAGGATAGGTTATTGAGGACAGAGATGAGTTGTTTGTGTGGGAACATGTAAAATGCTTTAGATAGGTCTAGGAAAGTAGCAGAGGAGAGACGGTCATTGTTTTTATGCTGAAGAATAGTGTTAGTAAAGGAGAGTAAGGCAGTGGTGGTGCTATGGTTTGGTCGGAAACCATGCTGAGTATTGGACAGGAGGTTGTCAGTAAGGAGGAAGTCTGAGACCTGAGAGTGAATGCATCTCTCTAGTATTTTGGAGAGTGAAAGAGAATACCTATGGGGCAGTAAATGGTTAGTTCTGTGGAGGGGCCGCCTTTGTGGAGGGGAATTATATGTGAAACTTTCCATAGTGAAGGAACATAACTTTCTGACAGAGATCATTTAGTCAAGATGGATACTGGGTAGGCCAGAGCATCAGCTGCAATTTGTAGGTACTCACTTGGGAGGTTGTCTGCTGCTAATTTGGTGGGCTTAAGTTTAGTTAAGAGTTTTTTTTATGTTGGAGGTCGGAACAGGAGAAAAAGAGAAGACAGTCGGGGAGATTACTAGTTGAAGGTGTGGATTGGAGGGGAGGGGGGTTGTGTTGTTTAGTTAGTGATAGTATGGTTTGTGTGAAGTGTGTGTTGAGTGAGGGATGTTAGGAGGAGGGGTACTGACTTTACCTGGGTGGAGGATGGAGTTTATGGAGGACCAGAATTGTTGGGGTTGTGTTGGGAGGAGTCTAGGGCAGACTGGTAGTATTGGAATTTGTCCTGTTTGATTAGCTTTTTGACTCTATTGTGTAGTTCTAGGAATTTGTCTAGTTGAGGGGGTTTTGGTTTTGTGCCAGTGCTCCCAGGCTTTATCCCTGTTTTTCATTTCTGACTTAGGTGGTTTTCTGTAGCCATGGGGAGGGCTGTGCTTTGGTTCCGGAAAGTCTTATGTGGGCGTGGTAATTAAGTATTCTCAGGAAGGTAGTATTAAAAAATTCAACTGCGTCATCAAGACTGAGGTACTTTAGAGGATGCCACTTATATTCTTTGAGGGATGAGATGAATGCGAGTGGGTTAAAGTTTAGTTTTTTACCTAGTTGACGGTAGATGACAGGTTTAGCTTGGTATAGGTGTTTTTTTAGTAGGAATGTTGGGGAGTGATCACTGAGGCTATCTGATAAGCAGCCTGTTATATATGACTGGGGGCTCTTACTGACTAGTATCCAATCCAGAATAGTGTGCTGCTTGGAGTTTTTATTTATCCTGGTTGGTGACTGGACTAGTTGGATGAAGCCATGAAAGTTTAGATGATGAGTTGGATGGTTGCCAGAACAGGATTGCCAGCCAATATTGACATCACCTAAAATTACAGTTTCTTGGGGGAGATGGTAGGTAGACCAGCTGAGGAGGTTTTCTAGTGGAGGGATGTTTTGGCCAAGTGGGAAGTAGCATCCAATTATGTTTATGGTTTTATTTTGGTTTATTTTGAGGTTGGTATATATTATTTCTTCATTGCCCATTTGTGAAGCTGATAATTTTAAGATCTGGATGTTTAGATGCTGTTTAAATATTATACCTACACCGCCTCCTTTCTTGTTTAGCCAGTCTACTCTTAGTATGCCATAACCAGGTAGGGAAGATTTGCTCACTGCTAATATGAGGTTTTAGCCATGTTTCTGTCAGGATGACTACATCTGGGGAGTACAATTCTATGGTGGCATGGAGTTCATGGACTTTGTTGGATATACTTCTAATATTTAGGCTTAGTAGAAGGAAGTCACTTGGCTTTCTATTGGCTGTGATTTGGGAGAAGTTGTGGTTCCTAGTCTGATTATGAGGAGTGGGGTTGGAGATGGTAAGACCAGGGTTGGGGTGGATGTCTCCACTTAGGGCTAGTTTTGATATGTATGAGGTTATTAGTTTTCTCAGTTTTTGAATGTGTTTGTTTATTAGGGAAACTTTACGATTGTGCTCTGTGGGTAATAGATATGGTGGGAGGGTTACTATGTTAAGGTGTAGGGATGCTTTATGTTTGAGTAATACAGTTGATAGAATATGTGGGGAGTGCATAGAGATGATTCTTGAGTTGGTGGGAGGGGAGCTTAGTGAGGGTGAAACATGAGTGGTGGTGTGAGTTGTAGTACAGTGGTAGTGGTTGTGGTTTCATCACCTTTACTTTCATGCTAGGGAAACAGCAGGATTGCAATGGCACTGTGACTTGGACAGCAGTACATATGGGTGGGAGGAGTGCAAGATGGTGATGGGGCATGACATGCTGGGGGGTAGTATCCTGGGAAATGCGAGTACAAATCTGAAAATCCTGGCTACACCCCTGTGACACGGCATAAAATACACTCGTAATAAACAAATACTAGCCATAAAAGCTTAAAGGCAAATAAATGAATTTTACTTAGATAATAAAGAAAAACAGTACAGCTAGAGAGTAATTATATGTAAGTTGACAGAAAAGGAAAACAAAGAAAATGCTGTAAAGATAGCATACATAGAAAAAAAACCCTCCAAATATCCAACAAATAGTTGGTCAGATTTTCTAAAACTTTTAATCCTGTCCAAACAGAGTCTGGGCTGTCTATGAACATCCAAACAATGAAGCAAATGTTCCTCCTTGCTACTGATATTGAGAAAGAAAGTCAGCAATGAAAGAGTCGTTCAAATTCGATTCAGATGCAAATCTAGGCAGAAAGAATTGCCAGTGGTACAAATGAGAACTCAAAAGTTCCAAAACTCCCTTGGCTGACATCCACCAAGAGGAGCGGTTTCCAAGATAAAAGCTTTAAGTATACAGTAGATGAAGGTTTTAAGGGAAATCTGGAAAGGATTTGCAGCAGTAGGGGAAGTTTCAAGGAGATACTGGGTAATTCACCAGTAGACATAGCAAAAATGTACCCCTTAAGAATGCCTTACAAAGTTTGAGAGCTGCTGCAAGGTGTTATCCCTGTCAACATGAAAGTTAGAAATAATAGCAAGTTGTGCTTCAGTAGTTGAATATCTAAGATCAGAATGAAAAAGATCACCCAAAAAGTCCAGAATACCATCTAAAGGTGCAGAAAAGGGAAGCCCTTGGCAGAAGCCAGAATAGAAAAACACTTCCATTCAATAGCATAAATGCTTCTGATGGAGGGTTTCTGGAGTTAGGAAGTGTGCAAACAACATTCAGGGAGAGCTCGAGATTCTTGGACATCACTGCAACTGGAAAAAACATGAAGCATCAACGGTTCAGGAGCAGTAGTCCCACAGGATGAGAAATCAGATCCAGAACCAGATCCAGCACTCAAAGTGAGTGCAAAAGATGAAAACAAAGAAGGAACCAAACCTGTTGGGACCAAAATAAGCAATTAGGATACCAATTGCTCTGCAATGGGCTGCTTTTGAAGAAACTTGTTTATCAAGGTCATCTGGGATAGTCATAGAGGAGACCCAGGGGCCAAGCATGCAGAAGAGCATCCCTTGGTGACTAACCCTCTGGAGGGATCAGGGCATAAAAACGGTTGCATCTGTGTTGAACAGGAACGCAAAAAGACTACAGCACTGGCTGAAAAAAAAATCTGCATCTGCTACTTTGGGATTTTGGGACCACATGTGACATAGAAGAATTCTCCTGCTCAAGCTGTTTGCCAGGATTTTGCATCTCCCCAGTATATGCATTGCAAGCAGAAACCACTGACAGGATCTCACCCATTGCCAAACCCTCATGGCCTCTTCACACAGAATAGAATGGCATTTCCCCCTTGCTTGTTGATATACCATACCACCTACGTGTTGTCAGTCTGTAAAGTAATCACACCCTTGGGAGAAAAAGCCCTAAGGATTGCTCTCATTTCCAAGACATTGATGTGAAGAATGTCCAAGGTACTTGGGTCAAGGAACAAGGCCAGTCTTCCCCTCAAAATGCCACCCTCCACCCCAAAGAGAAGTGCCCATAGTTACAGTGCTCTGGTGATGGGGAAGAACAAAGGGCTGCCCTGCTGTGACCAACAAATGTGGCGGTGACAAACACCTGTCAGAAGCACCAGAGAGTCTATGGGATGAGTCAGATAGGACCACTGAATTAAGAGCCCATTGTAAAACTCTGTGATATTTTGTAAGAGGTAAAAGAGAAACAGAAGCTACCATGTGCCCAAGGAGACTAAGTACTGAAACTGCAGAGGGCCTAGGAAACTGCAGAATGTCAGAAGCCTGTAGATGAAATTAAATTAGCCTTTTTAACGGCAGCTTGGCTGTCAGAGAAACCGTATCCAAACTGCACCCAATAAACTTTAGCACTTGAACTGGTTCCAAGAACAGACACAGCTGAAGTAAGGAATCTTGGGCTTTGATGAGGGATGCCTTTGTGGGAGAGTTAAGGAACCAATTGTCCAGGTAATGGCAAACCTGGAAGCTCTGCAGCCTTAGCCAGGCAGTCACTACTGCCATGCATTTGGAGAACACCTGTGAAGCTGTGGTGAGACCAGAGGGCAGAGCCTGAAACTGATAATGATTGGTCCCCAGCCAAAGGTGCAGAAATCTTCTGGACTGCTTCTCTATATTGATGTGATGGTAGGCATCCTTGAGATCCACCAAGCATATCCAGTCATCCTTCCTCAAAAGGGATAGAAGGGACTACAACATGACCAACCAGAATTTGGTCTAGTTGACAAAACATTTCAATTTGCTGAGATCCAGAATGGGTTACAGGTCTTTGTTTCTCTTGGGGAGAAAAAATAATATGGAATGGACCCCGGATCCTCACTGGTCTGGTGCGACCTCTTAGATGACTAGGTTGACCATCAGTTTTTGAATCTCCAGCACTGTGCCCATTCTCTGGCAGGATAAAGCATCCTGTAAGGATTTGTGTGAGTCTTTTGGGGTGAACAAAAAGCAATGGTATAACCTCTGGACATGACTCTCAACACCCTTGCATCTGAGGTGATGACCTCCCCAAGCTTTTGGGTGGAGATACAAAAGATCCCAGACTGTCTCCAAAGAGCCACAGTCCAGCAACGCTTCAGGGATGCCGAAGTGCCTCCTAGAGATAGCCCCATGGAAGCCCTGGTTCCGAGGACTGCCCCTGCTCTATGGGCAGTGTACATTATGGCGGTCCCCTCTGCCATGGGCAGAACAATAACTAAATGTCCTGGAAAGTTTGCTGCATCTTGTAAAAAGAGAGACACTTCTCACCCTTCTGGTTCCTGGAGAAGGACCATTGAGGGGTTGAGAAATTAACTACAACAGCAGATAATATCTTTTCATCCTGTTCGCTCCTAGTAACTTGTGTCCCTGACCTTTGGACTAAACAGGGAGGAACTGTCAAAGGGTGCATTAACAGTCTGCAAATATGCAAAACCTCATCCATGCATAACGAAGCATAACAATGCCAGTGCCTAGCTGACCTGACATCTCAATGGTTGCATTGGACAGCAGCCTCATGGAAACATTAAATATGGACTGCATATGTGACTGTTGAACCTCCAGCATCTTCTGAGCCTTTGTAGTCTACGGAGTCTTGACAAGTTTTGATGCTTCAGCTAAAGGTCCCTATGAGGTCCTGTCAAATGGGCAAGGTAATTCAGTGCAAGCAGGGAGAAGGAGGCCAAATGCATAGATGTGCTTTCCCAAATGTTCCAGGGCCCAAGACTTCCAGTTGGAAAGTTGGACCAAGGAACTCTCTTCAGAGGTGTCATTTTTAGTGGCTGCCATAATCACAGTGGGATTCACAGCCGAATCCTTACTACAGTGGGGGGGGGGAGGTCACCTTTGGGAGGGGCCAAAATCTTAATTGGTTTCTTGAGGATTGGTTATACCACATTAAGTTCTGCCCAAGCCTTCTGAGACACAAAATCTAGAAGAGCATCCAGATGGGAAGACCACCCAGGAAGTGGATGGTCCTCTGCCAAAGGTCTCCAGGAACACCATCTGTACGAGGGAAGAGGCCTTCAGTGGTCCAACCCTCATGTTGTCTTAATTCCATTAAATCCTGAAAAGGATCAACATTGTCGGGGGATTTAGGCAAACCCCTCTCCTTCATTGAGATCAGTGTCCTCGGTGAGGGATTCCTCCAGGAAATCCAAGTGCTTCCTCTTGCACTAGCTTTTGTCATGCCCCTCCCTGGAGGGGGAAGCGAGAGGGGTGAGTGGAAGAATCAGGGGCCTTGAGTGTAGGAAAACCTGGAGACTTAAGGGGGCAGGTTGTCCCAGAGACGCTTGGCATGGATCCACAGGCAGAAACCAAACTGAACAGGAAGGATTCAAAGATGCTGCAGAAGCCCCCACTTCCAAATAGGAGAGAATCCTCTTCACAATGTCAAACGCTGATACCAAAGCTTGACAACCAGACACAGTGCTACATGGATCCAGTGAGTCAAAGAAGGTCACTGCAGTACACATTGCCAAGGTTCATGACATGGCCATTCCATCCCACCACTATGGGATGTGATCCTCAACTATTTACAGCTTATCACAGTGCATGGCTACTGCATGACAGTGTTGGCGTCTGCCTGAGGAGGCTGTCAGGTCCTTAATCAGAATGGGGCTCGGAATACTAAAGGTTGGCAAGTTTAAAGACTTAAATCAAAACGAGTGATCATGGCCAAGTTAGCAGAGAGGGACCGAAAGAGGTTGGAGCAAGAGGAGTCAAAGGTTGGTTAACTTTCGGCTCTAGCAAGTCCTCTGAAATCAGAGAGGGTTGTTTCTGACCCTCCCACTCCTGTCAAGAGCCAAAGCACCCAAAGACAAGGACAACTCTGAGATCCAGAAAGTCTACCCTGACCCAGGGGTACCTGCTTCCACCGCTCGACTCCAGGAGGGCCACAGTCAAGAACGCCAAGGATGAAGCTGCTGCCTGAAGTGGCCAAGCCATGAGCACCAGCAAAGAGGTAAGCTTTACAGTCAGACCTGACAACCGTGGAGCCAAAATAACTGAGGCAGAAACAACAAAAGTGGGAGCCAAAACCTCAGGCCTTGAAGCCAATGAGTCTGGAATAATACTCAATTGAATCTGAGCCTGCAGGAAGGACCTCATCAGTTGCTTCATATTTGAGGCTCTCAACTGACTTGGTGAACCTAAAGAAACAAAACACTGAAGGTGGGTTCAACAACCTGTTGGTTAACGTTGGATCTCAACTACAGATCCAAAAAGGGGAAGATTGAACTTGAAGAGATAGCACTGGAGAGAATTCCATGGAAGTTATGAGGCAGAAAGGGAACTGCAGGCTGCCCGAAGGGGCAGACTTGTTCTTCATCAGAAAGGGGCTCAGAATACCAAGGGTTAAGGAGTTTGAAAACTCAAAAATCATAACCTGGGATCAGGGTTAAATTGGCAATGAGGGACCTGAAGGAGTTGGAGCAGCCAAAGGTTGGTGAAGTTTTGGCTCCAGCATGTCCTCTGAAGATGAAGAGGGTTATTTGCTATCCTCCTGCTCCTTTTCACAAGACCTGGAATCCTAATTTGTGGACCTCTCCTACTCTGGACTTCTTCTCTTGCTTATCAGACTTCTTACCTGAGGAGAAAGAAGAGGCCAAGGTAGATACAGGCTTGAGGAGACCCTTGACAATAAGCTTCACCAATCTCTTATTAATGGCATAAGTGCAAGAAGCAGCTCACCTCTTGTGACCTCTATCTAAATGGGCAGTACCCAAACAGTGCACACACTTGTAGTGGGCATCTTGCAGTGGCAGTGTATGCCTACATGGCATGCACATTTTGAACCCGAAGCCTTTGAGCTGTCCATGCTAAGAGTACTACAATAATAACACAAACCATAGTAACAGCAACTACAGTAATGATGATACAGAAATTCACACACCTTGACTACCTACATATGTATCAGGCTAGTAATACAGCAAAAATATTACTACCTACCACATAAAAAAAAACTTAGCTGGAGAAAAATCCACACAAAAAAAGGTTTGGATAACCCTAAGTATTAAATCTGAAATGTTAAAGAACTAAAGGCAGTCACACTAAGACATATCACACAGCAAAAAAACAACTACTCACACACTACATTAAACCTATTACTAATCCTATACCTTACAAAAAAGAAAAAAAAAGGTAGAGGAAAAGACAGTTGAAAAGTTAGCATTGGTAATATCTAAAGGACATGCCAAGGCAGAGCTTTTCATCCACAGTCCAATGATGGCAGCAAATGAGATCTACGGAGAGGGTTTTTCTTCACCCACAACTTATGGGAAGAGGAGCCGAAGCTCTTAGTCTGACGATTCTGAGAATGACCTGCTTCAAATCAGACTTGGATATGATAACCCACAGGTTGAGATCAAACAGAAAAGACAACAGTGAATCCCTCTATTCACCTCCATTCTCAACAATCTTTTCACAATCTGAACATGTTGTGACATTACATCAGCACTCATTGGGTTACTCCCATCCCACGATTCTTTACTCCTTCAAAACTGCAGTAAATTTACCTGTGTCCATAGTTAACTTAGTATGACTACCTCTTCTTATGTACTTACCTTAACTACAAATGTCTATATAATTAGGTCCATTTTCCATTACCTTTAGGACTCAAGGCCAGCAGACCTAAAACTTTTCTAGGCCACCAAACTTCTCCCATTCACCCACAATCTTGTGATGAAGGACCCCTTTCCAGGACTCACATCATCATCAGTATGTGATTATGACATCTAATAGGAGTGATCCATTTTATTCTACCTCCGAGACAGAGTTCCTAGCAAAAATCATTAACAAAGAATGTTGTCCAAGATAAACCAGAAAGATGTATCTGACTTATAAATAACTTACAAACAGAGAAGAGACAAACTAATTTTTGTTGAAGAATTTAACAAGAAAAGACTAAAGTGTCTAATAAGCAAGAGATAGTAATGTCACTGATACAGGTATAGTGTTCTTACATGTAGAGTGGGAATTATGAAGAAACAAACCAAAAAAAAGTGAAAAACAACAGGAGACAGAAAGCAGTCAACCCCCTTACCCTCCTCCCCAAAAAATTGCTGCTTCATGTAAAATGATGTACTAAGCCCACTGCAAACTACCTCAAGAATGAAAAGGAAAAGTACAGTTGTGTACACTTACCATAAATGTAAATGTTTGAGTGTATTCACTGTTGCAGTCATCACATTTGGGTTATCTGCTTGCAGTAGCCCTCAGTCGGCCTGATTAACAAAGTCTTGGGTCCTGCGCTGTTGCTGTCCCTTCTTCCATGACATCAGGTAGTCAGGGGTATAAAACATGCAGCCGAAGCCATTATATCAGATTTTCTTGCCCCAGATGTCAGGTGTCCCCCTAATGGGAAACAATTAAATCTACAAATATACAAGGTTATACCTCCAACAAAAAATCAAACACACCAAAAAGCTTTTGAGCATTGTAGAGTAGAGGAAAGGTATAGCCCAAAGAAGAAAGGAGGTTGGAGGGAGGGTAACCAGTACTGCAACAGTGAATACACTCAAACATCTACATTTATGGTAAGTGTACACAACTGTACTATGTTCTTCGTGTTTCACTGTTGCAGTCATCACATTTGGGTAGATTCCCAAAGCTAAGGATAGGAGGAGGAATTTAGATAGCATTAGGACCAGCGATAAGGCCCTGCAAGTCTGCAGTGGCAAAGCCAGCTCTGGATTTAGAGAAAATTGGCAGGTGGTAATGTTTGGTGAAAGTATGTACTAAACTCCAGGTAGCAGCTTCTAGGATGTCCCTGGTAGGGATGCCTCTGAAAAAGGCTGTAGAGGTAGATGCAGCCCTGGTTGAGTGGAGTCTGATCCCCTGTGGGATAGGTTTTCCAAGGTGCTTGTAGCAGAAATGAATGCAATTGCCTATCCATTTGGAAATAGTTTGCTTTTAAATAGCCTTCCCCCCTGACCCTGCAGCGAAAGCCACCAGCAGTTGGTCAGATTTCCTTTGAGGTTTAGTCCTGTCCAAACAGAATCTAAATTGTCTGAGCACATCTAAGGAGTGCAGTATCCATTCCCCTTTGTTCTGTGGGTTAGGAAAGAAGGTTAGCAAATGAATGGATTGATTAAGGGCCACACTGGATACCACCTTGGGCATGAAGGAGGGATTGGTCCTGAGGGACACCCTGTCCGCATGAAAGACTCCACTGCCATGAGGGCCTGTAATTCAGATACCTTTCTTGCTGAAGTGATTGTTAAAAGGAAAGCTGTTTTCCAAGGGAGGAATTTTAAATTTGCAGTGGCAGCTGGCTCGAAGGGAGGAAGGATGAGCTTTTCCAGTACAAAGTTAAGGTCCCAGGCTGCAGTTGGGGCTCTCCTGGGTGGTCGTAGACTTTTGGCCCCTCTGAGGAACTGCTTAAGCAGTGGATGAGAGAAGAGGGGAGGTTCTGTGTTATAATGAGCTGGAATGGCTGAGGCGTGAATTTTGATGGAGGAGAAAGACAGGCCCTTGTGAAGCATCTCAGTTAAGTATTGTAAAATCTGAGGTAAATTGGGCACTGCTGTGCTCATCCCTTGAGATTGGTTAAAGGCACAGAATCTTTTCCTTTTTTCAGCATAAGATTTTCTAGTACTAGGCCTCCTTGCCTCTAAAATGATATCCATCACTGGTTTGCTGAGGGATGGTAAAGGAGAGATCAGGTAATTAGCCTGGCTGCTAGGTTCAGTGTATGAAGCTGAGGGTGCAGAATCTGGTTTTCCTGCTGAGACAATAGAGTAGGCGTCTGAGGCAGGTGCCATGGGGCCAACAGTGACACTGCGCAAGAGAGGGTACCATTGTTGGCGTGCCCAATCTGGTGCAATCAAAACAGTCTGTGGTTTGTCTTGTTTGATCTTTAGTAGTACTTTGGAGAGCAGAGGCAGAGGAGGAAAGGCATAAACTGAAAGTTTTTTCCAGCTGAAGGACAGAGCATCCACTTTCCAAGCTTGTTTGTGGAAGTCATTGTGCAAAATTTGTCTAACTGATAGATCTTGCGGGAGGCAAACAGGTCTATATCTGGGCTCCCCCATTTGCTTGTCAACATGTTGAAAATCCTTGGTTCCAACTTCCACTTGTGTGGGTCCATGAGGTTTTTGCTTAGATTGTCTGCCAGTGTATTTAGTTTTCCTGGCAGGAATTGAGCTTGTAGATGCACTTGGTAGCTCAGGGCTGTGTTCCACAATGCCATAACTAGTCTGCATAGGGGGTAAGAATGTGTACCCCCCTGCTTATGTACCACATAACAGTGGTGTTGTCTGTCTTTACCATTAATTGTCCTGGAAGAATGTGGTCCTTGAAGGCTGTCAGAGCATTCTGTACAGCTAACATTTCATTTTGATCGATATGCAAGTGCATTTAACTTGGGTTCCATTTGCCCTGAATGCACTTCCCTGCCAGGTGAGCCCCCCATGCATAATCTGATGCATCTGTTGTTAGTGTTTGGGCGGCAGGGGGTGGTGAAAATGGTAGTCCCTTGTTTTGGTGGCAGGCCTCTGCCCACCAAAGAAACTCTAAGCGTAGGCAAGGTATGATAGGAATCATTGCTTCTAGATACGGAGAATGTTGACACCATAGGCTTTTTAGATACCATTGTAGTTTCCTCATATGCAGTCTTGCATATGGAATTAGAAGAATGCAGGAGGCCATGAACCCCAAGGCTTGTAGTATTTGCCTTGCAGATAGTAGAGTAGTAGAGTTTTTGTGGCCACTTGTTTGAAGTAGGCCGTCAAATTAATTTGTTCCTCTGGCATGAGGAAAGCCATCTGGGAAGTTGTATTCAAGCTTGCTCCCAGGAATATGATTTGTTTACAGAGTACCAGGTGCGATTTCTTTTCGTTTATGGTGTACCCCAGACAAGTTAGCACCCTTTGTACAAAGGCCAGATGATTCAAAAGTATGTCCTGGCTTTCTGCCCGAATTAAACAATCGCCCAGGTATGGGTATATTTGAATATTTTTTGCCTGCAAAACGCGATAACTGGGGCTAGGCACTTTGTGAATACCCTGAGCGCAAGTAGATAAGCCAAAGGGCAGTGCAGAGAACTGGTAGTGATTGTTGCCTGGTTTGAAGCGTAGGTATCTTCGGCAAGATTCCCTGATTGGGATGTGCAGGTATGCTTCCTTTAAATTGAGTGTTACCATCCAGGCATCTTTTCCTAGCATAGGAAGCAACTGGTGAAGAGTCAGCATCTTGAATTTTGGAATCACCAAAAAGGTGTTTAGACTAGACCGGTCCAGAATAGGACGCCATGAATGGTCTTTTCTGGGTACCCGGAAAAGTCGTGAGTATAAACCTTGTCCTTTTTTCTCTTCTGGTACAGTTTGAATAGCCTTTATGCTTAAAAGAGAGAGTATTTGCTTTTGAGCCTCTGCCCACTAATTTGGGGGTAGATCTGGCCAGCCTTTTGGCATAGGTAGTGTGTGGAAGTGAAATCTGTATCCTTGGGACACTATATTTAAAACCCATTTGTCCTGGTAATGAGTTCCCAGTTTTTGGTCTGCAGACCAATCTTTCCCCCTAAAGGAGCGTTCAGTTCAGAAGTGCTTGGAAGTTTTAAAATGAAGTCATTGAGACAGTTTTCCATAGGGGGGAGTCTTACTACTCCCAGATTTGGAAGCGTAAGCCCCCCACCGCTTAGTCTTGTGCGTACCCTGGGAGTGAAACCAGGGATTTCTGCTGTGTCTGGGCTTGGATTGAGAAGGCCTGGAAGGAGCCGGAAAGGACCAATTCTTAGAGGGCCAATGCCTACTAAATCTTGGAGGCTGAACTTATAAGAAATCTTTAACAGTTTGCATAGATTTAGCTTTATCTTCCATCTTTTTAAGAACTTCCTCAGCTTTGTTGCCAAACAGGCGGTCCTGATTTAAGGGAGCATCCAACAGTTTAGCTTTAACATGATCAGGCAAAGATTGCTCCTTAAGCCAAGCATGTCTTCTGAGCGCAGACCCAGTGATAGCAGCCCTGCAAGAGGCCTCTAAAGAATCAAACCCACATCGCAAAGTATGTTTTCCAACTTGTTCAGCAGAATTCATTAAATCTTGTAATTCCTTATTTTCAGCACAGTCAGGAATCAACATAATTTTCTGTTTAAGTAATCCAATATGTTGTTGAAACTTTAACTGACAGTTTAAGCCCCTAATGGCCAAGGTTGCAGAAGTGAAAACCTTCTTACCCCATCTACCCAGCGCCCTAGAGTCTCTATCAGAAGGGGTAGGGGTTTTGGCAGTAGAGGCCTTAATGCCCTTGGGTCCCTGTGAAATAGTCTCTGGATCCACTACAGGATTTTTAAAAAGAAACTTGTGAGAATCAGGAACCCTGTAATATCGGTCAGGTTTTCTGGGAGCAGGAGGCAAAGAATCAGGGGCCAAACTAGATTCCAAAAAGGCATCAACAATGTCTAGTACAGGAGATATAGCTAAAGGCCTTTGTTGAGGCATGAGTAAAAAAAATTCCTAAGCCTCTTTTTCGAATCAGAAAAATCCTGGCTTTCCCAGTGGAAATGCTCCCTTAGAGTGTGCAAGGTTTCACCAAAAGAAAAATCCTCTGGAGGGGAAGCAGAGGGAATAGAGTCCTCTGCATCAGAATCTTCATAAGCAGATAAGGGTAAGAATCAGAAAAATCAGAATCCTGGTCAGAAGATTCATAAACAATTTCAGTCCTATGGTCTCTTAGAAGAGGGTGGTTGGCTTCCCCTGATTAAAGTTATAAGGTCTTCAGTCATTCTTATTTGTTTTTTAGGCATAGAGGCCTGAGCATGCAGCCTGGGCGTAGGTTTTCTAGGCATGGTTCAAGGTTTAGGCCTTAAAGAACAAGGAGGCGTCAGTTTAATATGCAAGTCCTTAGGCCTGAGTACACCCTCAGAAGCCGGTGCCTGCACAGCAGTTCCAGATCCATCCAAGGTAGAGACATCCGCAGGTTCCACAGTTGAAGCATCTCGCGGCATACCGGACTCTGATTGGGTCTCAGTAGAGACCTGCAAATCAGAAGTAGCGTGCATCAGGGGCTGCGAAAGCACCTCACTTTAATACCGGTGAACTGGCGACTGGCTTAGAAGCGTCATCGGCAGCTTTGGACCTAGGTGGCCTGTCTCTGTCTTTAGCTTTGCGTTTTTTCGGGATTCCGGTAGTCGGATGGCTTACCGATGACATTTCTGGATAATTGAACCGAGAACCCAAATATTTAGAGGCAAAAATATACCGATGACTGATAGTGCGTTAATTAAATAAACCACAAAACTGACAGCAAGGTACGTTGTGGTCAGGGCCTAGGCAAGGAATACAGTATGAATGAAAATCTTTGTGAGGTATTTGCTTTCCACAAGAAATGCAATTATTAACTTTTAATGACATCGGAAAAGAGCAAGAAAAAGTTTCCCCGATGGGGTACTTAGCTTTAGTTGAAGACTTTAGTTCTGAAACTCGAAAATGAAACTTTCAGGAGTTGGCCGACAGGCACTTGCGAACTGCTTTTGCTTCGGGCACCGCACGGCAAGAAAGACTGATGTAATGGTGTCGGCTGCATGTTTTATACCCCTGACGACCTGACGTCATGGAAGAAGGGACAGCAACCGACGCAGGACCCAAGACACTGTTAATCAGGCCGACTGAGGGCTACTGCAAGCAAATAACCCAAATGTGATGACAGCAACAGTGAAACACGAAGAACATCCTACAGAAAAATTATCAAATATCACAGATAGGGAGAAAATGGTTTAAGGTCCAAAAACATTAAAGCCCAATGTCGGTGACCAGATTCCTAAAGAATGAAGATGAATCTATCACCCGCAGAGAGGAATGACCAAAATGTTATCAGACAAAGGTAGCCCAAAAACATGACATCAACAAACTCAGACTAGGGCTCAATACAGGGCAACTAAATAATGCCAGGGAAAATTTGTTAAACCAAGCTTTACTTTTTAATGTGTATATTATATGTATGACTGGAGCTTTTTTCCTCCCGGGCCTCACCTGAAAATGGACATATATTCAGTCGGACTATCCCAGTCAACAAATGGAAAATAAATAAATAATAATAAGAGACTACAAAGGCATTACAAAGCCTGCAATCCATGGCCTGAAAAAAAGAGTGTCTGCCTATGGAAGACAACCAAATGGTTAAAGCTCTTTAATCCCAAACAGAAGACAAAGGCAAACAGGATATAATTACAAAATTTCCAAGTGAAACACTTGTCGAGCTAAGCCATGTGCCATAAGGGTCAAGCTATTAATGAAGGAAAAATAGACAGCACCTGAAAATACCTTTGCTTCTGAAATAAAATGGCACTGTTAACTATTTGAAAATTCAACTGCTGAATGGGCCAGTATTACTACCCTATGGACAAAATTTAGAAAAACAGGATAAAGGTAACCATAATATAACTACAGGAGTCAGAAACATATACTGTCCTGAAGCCAGAGGAAATACGAAGACACATATATTTACGAGGGAAAGATGTCGGTACACCTGAATAGGAGGAGAGAAATAGGCAGCCAGCAGCTTAAAATCAAACAGCTGAAAAAAACAGAACTATGACATAAAATCAAATCAAAACACCTTTAGTAGGTTTCCCATAGACTGTTCTGCCTTTACCTTTTGCAAAGCCAAAATAAATAAAAATAGAGCCTTCAATCTCCGAAACAGAGACTAAGTAAAGATTCCCACTCATGCAAAAGCCAGAACCAGGCTGCAGGGGGGATGGGAGGTGGAGCAGACAGAGTACAAGCACTGTTCAACTTGGAACAAAATTAAGCAGCAGAAAAGAAAAATATACCTTACAGTGAAGCCATGAGGTAAACTGGACTGTTCTTGGAGCCAATCGTCAGAGAAGAGAAGGAAAAAAAAGGGGGCTTCATAGTAAGCACGGAAAAAAAAAATAATGTGCAACCATCATCAACACCAAAGTCATAACTGGCTGGTGAGGAAATCAAAACAGCTCCAGAACAAATGGAAGTAATGTGGGGAACTTTGCCAGTATAACACTAATTAATATTTGTACAAATGGCACAAGTACCATTTTGACAATTTCTGCTCATGTTTTAAAGTATTTTTTCTTTTTTTTTAAAAATGGTGTGAAGAGTACTCAACATTGAGGTGAAACTGTTATGCAAAAAGAGGAAACAATCTGCAACACTACTATACACGGAAAATGTCAAACTAAGATATAGTTGGCTTGCTTATTTGTTGGTTTATTACGGTCTACTGACTTTTCAGCCACAACCTGAGCTCAAAGAGCAAAAAATACATTAGAATCTTACTAATCCTTAATATTATACACAAAATGAGTAAATGATAAAACTCAGTACATACTACTTTGAATGCAGATGGGATAAAATTAAGAAAATCCAGTAGTTACAGTAACTGTTGAAGTCATTTTGTACACATTTTCTTTATTTATAAATCAGGCTGAACTATACAGATCACACATGCTGCATTACCTTTTACTGTCTGAAGTCTAGGAAAACTTCAATAACACACCACAGTAGGACAGAGAACTGAAAAGCAATTCTGAGATTAGTTTTACAGTATTTTGATTAGAAAGGGCCATGAGGTCACCTTTTTACATTTTTTATGATTGCCTTGTATGAACCTAACTATTCAGTAAACTATTAGGAGGCAGTTTATACAACAAAAGATTGAATTGCTCCAGGTGATTTCTTCATGGTAAAAGAGATGGAGAAAATCCTGAGGAAAAGGCTGGCTATATTTCTAGAGGACAATAAGCTCCAGAATAACAACCAAAATGGGCTTATGACCGGAATGAGCTGTTAAGCACTACAAGATCCAGTTTTATAACTGGGTAACTTCACAACAGAGTACCAGCCAATGTCATCTACCTTGACTTATTTATATTTTATACAATTTGCTAACTGGGGTAGAATACTGATCTCACTTCATCCAGACCTTTGACCTAGTCTTGTACAGGATGCGCAAGGAAAACAAGAGGGCTAAGGAAAGGATCAAGGCTAAGGAAATGGATTGCTGCATGGTTACATGGTAGGACACAGACAGATATAGTTACGGGGACACCACCGGGAATAAGGAAAACTACTAGTAGAGAACTACATGGATTTTTTCCTAAGCCCAGTACTATCTTCAGTGTGCTTATTTTATCTGTATCCAAAAGAGCAAATACAAAAAAATATCGGCCACTTTCCTGATGAAATAAAAAGAACAAATACAATAAAATATCAGCCTCTTTCCTGATGAAATAAAGTTAGGACAGCAGTAAGAAATGGGCAACGTTCTCAGTAAGGACAGACAAATGGAAAGTATGCAACTGGGCCATGGCAGCCCTGGTGTGAGGTATAAGCTAATATTAGAGCTGAAGTCAAAAGCACAAGAAAAAGATTTGGAAGTGGTAACCACACAGACCGGATCACTAGCAGCAGAGTGAGAAGACAGCAGCCAGTAGAATGACAGAGTACAACCTAAGAAGGACAGACTACAGAATCAAAGAGGTTATTGAGTACTGTGTGTAGTGCTGGAGACCATTTAAGAAATGGATTATCAGGTTGCTGGATGGAGTCCAGAGGAAAACCACCAAGTGCTTGAATGGAATGCAGAGGAAGTAAGACTCAAATCCTACTCTCAATCAGAAACAATGAGCACAATATTGCCCAGGGATCCTACCAGAAACAAAAAGTACAAAGCACACAGCTGTTCTGACCAAATGAATAGAAGACCATGTTGCTCTGTCCAAACAGAGATCCATTTCCACATAGATCTCAAGTATAGGGTGTTCAAGTGAACAGGAGCATAGTCCTCGCAGACAGAATCATCAGACTGTTGACTTCAGGGAAAGAGTTCGACGCCAGGCCATGAGGTGAGATTGAATGCTGCCAAAACTGTTGGTTAATGCCTTGCAAAAAACAGGAAGTATCTGCAAAGCCAGAAGGTCTGAATCCAAGACACATTTGATCATTAAGGAATGAGGAGACCTATTTTTATCTACCTGCCCAAACTTTACAATGAGATCCGGAGTGAGTACAAAAGAAACCATAGGTTAACTCCACATCCTCCGACACAGAGGACAACTACAAGAGGAAATGAGAAGTTATGTACTTACCATAATATTCCATCTGTGTTGTCGATCTTCATTTATCCTTGATGTTTGGGACATGGTTCTGATCCTCGGAACCGGCTTGGCCGTTACACAGCTCATGCCAGCCAAAAACGTTCGAGCCAAGACTCCACCCACAATACCTCTCTCCAGATTACCTCCGATCCAGTTTGCCACTAAACAAGACTGAAAAAAATGTTTGTAGAATTGAAGAGGCTATGTCCAAGGTCAAACCTGAAAAATTACCAGGATAAGCATCCGTTCCTCTAAGAAGTCTGCAGGAGGAGGATGAGATGCCAAGGATAAGTGAAGATTAACAATACAGATGGAACGTTATGGTAAGTACCTAATTTCTTAATCTGATGTTGTCAATCTTCATTTATCACTGACCTTTGGGAAAGAGTCCCCAAGCTACTTTAGATCTTGGGTGGTTTTATGGAAGGATACTCTTGAGAACCAAAGAGCCAAAGGATGCTCTTCTTCTGGAGACCAGATCCAAATTGTAATGAATAATAAAAGTATGCAGAGCAGCCCAGGTTGCTGCTGTGCATATTTAATTCATGGAAGCCTTAGAATGGAAAACAGCAGATATGGCTATTGTCCTAGTAGAATGCGCTCTGACCGCTGTTGGTAATTGGAGATTCTTTTTATTGTATATGAAAGTAATACAATCTCTTAACCATTTTGATAAGGTAACTTTTGAAAATAGATTTCCCCAGAGATGGACCAAAAGGAGACAAATAACTGGTCTGATTTTCTAAATTCTTTAGTTCTGTTAAAGTAGAAGCATAATTGTCTGTGAACATCCAGCAAATGTGAATATTCACCTTTTTTGCAAAAATTTGGAAAAGAAAACAGGTAAATCAATGGTATGATTAATGCTGGTTTCCGGGACCACCTTGGGAAGAAAAGATGGGTTTGGTGATTAGTGAAACCCTATCCTTATGAAAGATCAAATATGGGGATTTTGAAGATAGTGCATGTATTTTGGAAATTCTTCTGGCGGAAGTAAAGGCGATCAGAAAAATGGTCTTCCATGACAAACTAAGTGACAGGTAGCCACTGGTTCAAAGGGGGAAAGTACTAAAGACTGTAGAACCACAGTCAGAATTCCATGGAACTAGACGATTTTTATATAGTGGTTTAAAACGCAAGGTTACTTTCAGGAACACTTTACACAATCTATGGGAGATTAGTGGCTCCCTATTACGCTGTCGCAGGTTGTCGAATGAGTCTGTCAAACTGTAAACCACGAAAAGGCAAAACAGCGAAGTGGCTTTTCAGCAAATTCCTTCCCTGGGAAAGGATTTGTTTGGCCGCTTTTGCTACTTTGCCTTTTCGGCACTGTAGTGCGATCTCGGAGTTGGTATATTTAAGTAGGGGGGGAGGGTGTGTGGGGCACAGCCATCCACATTAAGTAATATTTTAGTTTTTTTTTTGTTTCGAACAGCGATCGTTTTCCATTGGAAAATAATCGCTGTTCTGAAGTTTCAACGTTTTTAGATTTCACTTAACTGAGGTCGATTATCTGTTGTTCGCTCTACTGAGCGTGTGATATGATACTATAGACCCAAATAAATGCACGGTCTTCAAAACCGTTGTGGAGATTGTAAATAGCAGCTAGTTGGACCTTTATAGTAGTAGCCAAGATTTCTTGTTTTGAAAAGTGTAGTTAAAAACTCCAGTGCCTTTTCAACTGGCACAGAGAAGGGGTTAAGACCATTACTGTGTACCCAAATAGAAAATCTTTTCCACTTGTTATTGTAAAGTTTCCTGGTGGAAGGTCTATGAGAAGCCAATAAATTGTTTTGGTCTGAAGGTAAATTGTTCTGCCTGGTGACTAACAGAATTGGATGAGCCAAGCTGTAAGCTTTAGGTTCTGAAGACTGGGGTGCACCAGTCCCTCTGGGTGAGACAGAAGCTCCAGAACTGGGTCCGAAATCCATGGATAGTGAATCAGGTGAGGCCACAGAAAGGGGAAACAGACTTGTTGAGGCCAAAACGGTACAATGAGGATCACCTTGCTTTTCAACCTGCTGACTTTCTTTAAGAAGAGGGGAATCAGTGGGAAGGGGAGAAAGGTATTGAGACGTCCCTAGGGCCAATTGTGAAAGACAGTCTCTCTCAGGGACTCCCCCCTAAGGGAGGGTTAGGGCAAATAAGCTGCTGCACTTGCTGTTCAGGGGTGATGCAGAGAGGTCACAACAAGGCTGGCCCCAGTGACAGAAAATCTCCTTCGCTACTCTGGGGTTGAAAGACCACTCATGAAGCAGGAGAATGCATCTGTTCAGTTTGTCTATCACGTTCGAGATCCCTAGGATGTGCATTGCTAACAGAAAGCGGTTGGAGGATATCGTCCATTGCCACACTCTGAGGGATTCTAAACATAAGGGGTAAGACTTGGTTCTGCCATGTTTGTTGATATAACAGACTACTGACATGTCTGATCGGGCCTG
Organism: Protopterus annectens; assembly: GCF_019279795.1. Taxonomy (NCBI): domain Eukaryota; kingdom Metazoa; phylum Chordata; order Ceratodontiformes; family Protopteridae; genus Protopterus; species Protopterus annectens. The sequence continues at coordinate 1,177,128,286 of NC_056743.1, read as the reverse complement.
GAGGAAGGACAGCTTGGAAGGCTTGCAACACTGCCTTCAGTTCCAGAACACGGATATGCAGATTGGCTTCCATTGGGAAACAAGTACCTTGGACTGTTCATCCCAGATAATGCCCCCCCCCCCCACCTCATCTGGGAGGTGTCCATCGGCACTATGGCCTTGGGTTGAGGAGAAAAGAAAGGATGGTCTAAAAGAATTTCCTAAGATTCCATCCACCAGGATAAGTCCCTCTTGCAACAACTGGTGATTGACATGGGATGAGTCACTGGTTGGGTCAGGATGCACAACACTGTAGTAGTCTCATGTGAAATCTTGCGAGCCCAACTAAGGTAAAGGCTGCTGCCATGGACCCAAAGGCTTGAAGGAGAGTACAGCAACCCGTTGTTGGAGAGGATGGCTTGTACTAGGGATCTTATCTTCTGCAACCTGTGAAGAGGAAGGGAAGCTGTACAAGTGATGGTGCTTAGACAAGCTCCTATGAACTCTAGATCTTGAGACGGACTTTACGATTTCAAGTGGTTGACTTTAATGCCCAGGCCAGCAAACAGGCAAAGAATGAAATCTGTTGCTTGGAGCAGTAGATGCCTGGTAAGAGCAGTGATGAGCCAGTCTAAACAGGGAAAAACCCGGAATCCATGCAGTCTCGAGTGAGCTGTCACTGCTGTCAAACACTTGGTTAACAACCTGGGGGGCTGTGGTGAGGCCAAAGGGCAGCACTCTGAACTGAAAATGACTGGCTACTAGCCAAAAGTGAAGAAACCGTCTGGAGCGTTTGTTAATTTTTATGTGGTAATATGCGTCTTGAAGATATACAGAGCACATCCAATCATCTTCCTCTAAGAAAGGTAGGATAAACTGTACTGTCACCATCCAGAATTTTGTTTGAACAAACTTGTTTACAATGCTGAGATCCAAAATTGATCTCAAGCCCTGCCTTCTTTGGCACTAAAAAGAACCTAGAGTAAAATACGGATCCTATCTTGTCTGGTGGGACTTATTAGATGACTCTTTCTAGCAGCCTTTGAAATTCCAGAGCTGTTTGATCCCTTTGCTTGAGTGGAATATCAGGGAGTCTTCTTCTTCTTAACCTCGGAATGAGTGTAAAGGGGATGTGGTAACCTCAGGCAATGGTCCTTTGCACCCAAATACCTGTTATTTGCCACTAGGCTCTTGAGTGCAAATATAATCTTCACCTAACTGCTTCCAGAGGTAAGCAATTGGGCCCCTTTCAGGAGTGCTGGTAGGTTTTCACAGAGAAAAACATTCTGGAACCCTGATTTTTGCAGGCCACCTCTGCAGCGGGGATGGCATCTTCCAATGGAGCTCCCCCCTCCACTCTGTGGGGAGCCACCGCCATGTGTGTCCCGAAATGACCCTTGGGATTTTTTGAACCACATTTTTCTGCTCCTCTAGTACCTAGAGTAGGCCCGTTGGGAAGCAGAAAAATGTATATCCACTGGAGATAGGGTCTTTACATCTTTTTCACACCTGGCTTAGGTTTCTGCGATATTGGAGCCGAAGAAGGAAGACCCATTAAAAGAAGCATTGATGAAAGAAGACTTAAATGGCTCCCCAAACTCACACAAGCGCATCCAGGTGTGTCGCTTTATGGCAATGCCAGAACCAGTTGCCCTAGTCGTCCCTTTGGCTGCATGAGTAATGAGCCTCATGGAAGAGTTGGAAATAGACTCCAGGGGAGCCAGCTGGGAGGTCACCTTATCCTGGACCTCTTCAGACACAGCTCCTGTGAGGGTATTTGATAACTTCTTGATCAGATCCCTCTGGAGCCTAATAATGTGTAACATAAAATTCAAGGACCTTAAAGAAAAGGTTGATGATGCATACACTTGCTTTCTGAATCTGTCCATCTCCCTGTACTCTCAATTAGAGGGATGAAAAGTGGAACTCTCTTCCGCCAGTTCCTTTTTGATGGCCACTACAACCATCATGGGATCTACTGCAAACCCTTAGCCCAATGCTGGTGGTCCTCTGGAGCTAAGAGAGTTTTATCCAGTCTCCTGGGGACTGGACCTTCAGAATCTGGGGCCTTCCAAGCCCGCTGCGCGATCAATTTAGTAAGATAGTTAGCAAGAGGAGTCACCCAAGAAGTAGATGGGTGATCATCAAAAGCTTGCAGGTTCACCGACAACTCAGAGGTAGGGTCTTTGAACTTCTAGTTACCCCTCTGTTTCAGTATTTCTAGGATGTCTCCAACAGAGATCTTCTGGGGGTGACTGTTGGGAACCCTCTCCATCATTGATGTCTGTGTCTTCTGTAACACTTCTTCAGGGGAATCCAAGTGCTTCCTCTTACATGTCTTCTTCTGGGGCACCTCCTCAGTGGAAATCTCTGAGGAAGCAGGGCCTTTTGCAAAGGTATCCTGCAGCTTAGAAGCTTGCTGTCCCAGACTGGCGGTTGGTGGCGGCACTGGGTGAAAGGGGATCCCGGGATAATACTTCGATACAGCAGGGGTCAACTGAAAGCCTGCAAACGTCAATGCCCTCTCCATAACCTGGAAGGCAGGTCCCCCCTGAAGAGGGGTGGGAGCCCAGAACAGAGAAGGGGAACCTCGGAACCATCTTCCCACCCCACTCCAAGAAATCTACCCCTGAAGCTGAAGCCAAGGAAGAGCCCATGTCAGTCGAAGTTCAGACAGTCAGGGACAACTCCAAATAAAGTGGAGCCGATCTGAGACCATCAGACCTGGCAGCACAGCTACAGCCCAGGGAGTCCGTCAGTTCTGATGTAACAGAGGTACTAAAGGCAAACCCTGGAACAGAAGGGGAAAAGGATGTCAGCACCAGAGCAGCTGGAACCGAAAGAAGTGGAGTCATGGACTCTAAGCCCTCAGAGGAGGTTAGAAGAGGAAACGTAAGTGGAGTCATGGGAGAGAAAGCCCCATCTCCAGAAGGGAGAGGGGCCTGGGAGACAAAGACCCCTAGCTTCTAGGAGCTCATCCACTAGCCTCACAATGTCAACTTCAGGCAGTCTTCCCAGAGCAACAGGTAGAGAAACCTGAGAGGGATTCTGGTCTAAGAATGGACTTGAGAGCTGTCCCAGTGAAGGGGTCAACACACACACACTCACGAACTCTCACGCACACGCACTCTCGTGCTCACACACACACACACACACACACACACACACACACACACACACACACACACACGCACACACACACAGGAAATGGCAGGCCAGAACTACCTAAGAGAGGCAGGGAAGGAAAGTACTACCAACGATGGCAGACGAGAATACCAAAACATAAAAACGACACACACAATCATTCAAACTAGGAGAACATCAAAGTGTTGCTTAGAGGAATAGACAATAAAAAAGGCAAGGTGGGTAGGAAAAAATGTAACTATTTAAGATGTTAATATTTAAGTAATTGCATAGAAGGAAATGTGAGAAAATCTGAGTAAAATTACAGAAATTTACTTAGCTGATGACAGAAGTGGGTTGATGCATATTGTGACATGAGCGGCAAATGAGATCTGAGATAATCTGGGGAGGGGTATTGTGGGTAGAGTCTTATCTCGAGAGTTTTTGGCTGGCGCGAGCTGAACCATGTCCTAAAGGTCAAGGATAAATGAAAATTGATATCAGATTTATTACTTCTCATGGGGTAGAAAGGGTATCGCCACACTGTGGTCCAATCTCTAGTTTGTCATTCCAAGTCTGCAGAGTCACTACTATAGAAAAGACTAAAGGAGTGGATCCAAGTTACCACTATCAAGTTCACACTCAAAAGAGTGACAACTGTTGAGAAAATAAAGCCTAAAAGTAGATCAAGGCTCTGTATAACTCCTTTCTCTCTCTCTTCATACTTCAACAATGTCATGACCCCTTACCTGACAAAGTATTAAACCATGAATGGCATGCAAGGGTAAAACAGGAGATACAGACAGTATATCCATAGCCTGAAGGCTACATCAGCCTAGCCATCATTTCAGGCACACAAGTAACTAGATATGACTGCAGATAAGCCAGAGGCAGCATGTAAGGGGTTATATGTTTGCACAAAGCCTGATAACACTATCACACTAAGTTCCACAAGGATGAATCCCTTGCTAGGTAAGCCAACTTAGCTGGACCTGGATGGAAATCCTTGAAGATAAAGCCTTGCCCTAAGTACCCCCCATTCATGATCTTATGACTCAAAGGGACAATTCCATGGATCAGTCAGGATAGTCCCACGGACTGGCTGAATAACCAGGGGATAAGTGGTGGAAGCACCCCAGAATGTACTCTCTGGTTACAGCCAGGAACATGCCCTTTCCAACATCTTTCACCTACTGCCATAACAGTGGAATGGATTGGATCAGAACCCTAAAAGAACTAGGACACCATACAGAAAGGTGGAATTACTTCTATCAGGGAAAAGCCCTAGCCAATTGTCTGAACAAAATTCCAGATGACAAAGCTAAAGCATGCCTCTCAGGCATCAGAAGGGCCATCTTACCAGTCTGATATGGAATTTCTTTCCATAACTTGATGCAGAATTTAGATGAGTTTTAACTGTCACAAGAATTCAAACCAATAGGGCACTTTACACAGGAACCTTTACCAAGAATAGTAAAGATCAACAACTAAATTGTGTGATCAGCAAATAAATGGCAGGCATAGGAAAATAAGCTGATTTATGCTGTCAACACATGACATCATGGTGTTGATCATTAAGGGAGTGCATCAAGAAAAATTACAAGAAAAAAAGATGCATAGTAATAAGTGGCAGGGAGAAGAACCCACTCACAGAACTCAAAGTGATTTCCTAATGTGCATAGCATAGGTTCGTTCATAGCTAAATACTAGGCTAACTGCCCTAACAGACCATTTTAAGCAAAGTCAATATTTCAATGTCAGAATCCATCCCTGTACCTTGTGTCTATGAGGTGAAGACCTTACCTATTATGCCAAACCCATGTATTGAATATAAGCAGACCTACACCAGTACCAGTAAGAAGATGGTAAAATAATACAATAAAAAACAGTAAACATTTAGTAGTTAAACTATCATGGGCACTGGGTAAACTGCCACAAGTAATTTCTGACAAAGAAGTTAGAGTCCCACTTTATTCTTCCCTTATTAGATCAATTATTGAATACAATGCAGTCTTTGGCATGTATTTGTATCCTACCAAGCTCTTAAAATAGCTGAACAGACCTAAAAGTTTCCTCCTCAAAAACATTTCTGACCTCAGTAACCTTAGCTCTTCTGATTAATTAAAGCCTTGTCCCGCTACTTAAGTCTTACAGACTTCCTGAAGGGGGATCTCCACTTAGCCTTCCATGCTGCAATGACCCAGTACTCCTTGAACTCCACCTTGACAGAACCCATGGTAAAGCAAAACTAGCTCTTGAAACCTAAGCCTATACTATCACATTCATCATCATCAAATGGTGCGACTGGTACCCAACCCAGACTTCTTCCTGTTTCTGGAAAGTACAGTTGTGTACCTACCATAAATGTAGATGTTCGAGTGTATTCACTTGTTGCAGTCATTACACTTGGGTTATCCTGCTGGCAGGCTACCAGCAGTTGGCCTGAATTCCAAAGTCCTAGTCCGGCGTCAGTTGCTGTCGCCTCTTCCCTGACGTCAGTGTGCCAGGGGTATATAAGATGCAGTCAACGCCATTTTCTTCAGTTTTTCTTGCCCCAGATGTCAGGTGCCCCCAAGAAGGTAGGCAATACATATTGCTTATAAAAACATACAGTAAAATAAAAACAATACCTTCATCTACAAACAAATACACCACATAGGTTGTATAGGATAGAGAAGTATAGGTAAGTCCCAGCAAAGAAAGGGGGATGGAGGGTGGGTAACCTGGACTGCAACAGTGAATACACTCTAACATCTACATTTATGGTAGGTACACAACTGTACTATGTTCATCGTGTTTCACTGTTGCAGTCATTACACTTGGGTTGAATCCCAAAGCTGAGGTAGGGTGGCTGGGTCTAAATAGGATTAGGAGTGGCTATGAGGCCCTGCAGAACTGCAGTGGCAAAGCCTGCTCTAGATTCAGAGTAAAGAGATAAGTGATAATGCTTGGTAAAAGTGTGCACTGAACTACACGTTGCAGCCTCCAAAATTTCTTGGTTGGTACTCCTCTGAGAAAGGCTGCTGAAGTGGCTGCTGCCCTGGTAGAATGTGGCCTAATATTCTTAGGCACTGACTTGCCATGCTGTGCATAGCAGAAACGAATGCAGTGTCCTATCCATTTTGAAATAGTCTGCTTTGAGATAGCCTAGTATGAACCTATGATCACAAGGAAAGGCTATCTGCCCTAGGGCATTTATAAGCCTAGCCAGTGTGTGTTTGGCTTTCGCCACCCATTTTAAATTAATTTTGCTATGCCCTTTTTCGAGGTTAGTATACTGTGCCTCTGTCTAACAGTGACACAGAAGTGATACCCGGGGTAAACCTATGATCTCCCATCCACTCATCAAGATTCCTCTTGAAGAGAGTCAATGAGGGACTCTGCCTAACCTGGACTGGGATTTTATTCCAGAGTAAAGGGAGCCTCTGGGTTATGAATCTGTCCCTCCAGCATGTCCTATTTATTTCAGTGCTGAGGTTCAAGTCTCTCGAGCGTAGCTCGATGGGATTTGGATTTTCTGAGGTGCAGCATGTCCATTAATTCCAGGTTGGACATGGCTTTATATGTCAGGCACAGATCGCCTCTGAGCAGGCGGTATGCCACTGAGTAGAGCTGGAGTTTCTTTAATCGGGCAGCATATGGCATCTGTTTGAGCCCTTTGATCCTCTTGGTGAGGTACTTTTGGGGTCTTTCCAGTTGCTGCAGGTGTCTGGTAAGGTACATCCCAAAAGGGGCATCGTACTCAATTATGGGCCTGATGAGGGATGAGTAAAGAGGCACGATGACCTCCCCTGATCTAGATATGAATCCCTTCATGATTAGGTGGGCTATATAAAATGTTCTTCTAACCACTTTGGCCACGTGGTTGTCAAATGAGAGATTGCTATCAACTTGGGTCCCCAGGTCCCTAATTACTTCTTCTGTACTTAATGGATTACCACCTATGTGGTAATTTGTGGGCACTTGTTTTTGCCAAATGGGATGACTATACACTTTTTGGCATTTAGCTTGAGGCCATGGCTCTGGCACCAGTTGTCTGTTTCTATGAGGCCCTTTTGGAGAATGCTTGTGTCGGCTGGAGAGTCGATCATGGCACCCAGTTTGCAGTCATCTGTGAACTTTGTCAGCCACAATCCTTCCGTGTTGGCCTGTACCTCCGAGAAATATATACCGAACAAGAGAGGTCCCAGGACTGAGCCTTGTGGGACGCCACTTGTAACTGGTTTGGAGTCTGACATGGCTCCAGCAATTCTAACCATGTGGGTTCTGTCCTTGAACCAGTTTGCAACCCATCTAGTGACACAGGGGTTTATATTTAAGCTAGTGAGCTTATCTATAATGCCTGAGTGGGGTATTGTATCGAAGGCTTTTGTGAGATCCAGGTAGGCTGTGTGGACCACCTTCCCCTCGTCAATGGCCTTGGTGACTGTTTCACAGAAATCTACCAGGTTTAAGAGGCAGGATCTGCCCTTAACAAAGCCGAACTGGGTAGGATCCAGTGTCTGTAGGTCCCCAATATCTTTATTTATGAGGTCCATGATGATCCTTTCCATAGCTTTGCAGACCAAGCTAGTGAGGCTTATGGGGCAATAGTTTCCAGGATCCATTGAGGCACCACCTTTGTGGAAAGGGACCACTGTTGCTGTACGCCACTCTTTGGGTACATATCCTGTAGTAAGGCTGAGACTGAACAGTAGTTTTATGTTTGGGTTTAGCTCTTCTTGGAGTTCATGTAGGACGCAGCCCGGGACACCGTCTGGTCCCACTGAAGCTGTGTTTTTTGCTTTGGAGAGGGTGGCTCTTACCTGAGCATCTGAGATGTCAGGGGGGCAGCACCCTGCTGGGATAGATATTTGCCCTTTTGGTGGGGCGGAGTTTGCGCTGAACCTGTCAGCTAGGATGTTGGCAATGTCTGTGGGTTCGGTGTATTTTTTGTCATTTTGGACTAATTCTGAGCATATCTGGGAATTCCCACCCAGGTTCCTAACATAACTAAAGAAAGCCTTGTGATTATCCTTAGTGTCCTGTGCAATTTTTCTCTCGAAGCTGGCCTTAGACGATTTTATGAGTGCCCGTAGTTTTTTGCCAATACTGACCAGAGATGCCTTCCCTTTTTGGGATTTTGCTCTATCATGTAGTAGCTTCCTCCTTCTATTGTATAGTTTGTTTATGGCTGGGGTCCACCAGACAGGACGTCTGCCTTTGGAGGATTGGGTCTTGGTTTTATTTGGGATTGCAAGATCCATGCATTCCTGAAGGTGTTTATAAAGGATTCTGCAGTCTGGGCCGTATTTTCCACAGGCCCGGGGGCTTTGAAGGATTCCACCTCGGTTTTTGAGGAGTGTGAAATTTGCTTTGGAGAAGTTTTTCACTGTGGTTTTCTGGGCTGGGGGTGGAGTCGGGATGTGAATATCCAGTGAGATTAGTTTATGGTCTGATCTTACCAGTGAGGGATACACTTCTGGTCTGGAGCATAGGGTCCCCATGTTGGTGATGATCAGGTCCAGTATGTTTTCCCCTCTTGTGTGAGTGGTAACAAGTTGTTCCATAGCATTTGAGTTTATAAATTCTAGGAATCTTTGGGCTAGGGTGTTGGAGCTAGAGTAATGCTCCCAGTCTATGTTTGGGTAGTTGAAGTCGCCCAATATAATGGTGTTTGGAGAGACCTTCATATTTTCCAGTGTTCTCAGGAAGGCCGAGTGGGGTTCCTGGGTTTGGGAGGGTGGTCTGTAGCAGGCTATAAACTGGAAGGCAGTTTTACCCACTGTTAGTTGCACATGGATAGTCTCTGATGCTTCGTGCTGTGCCACCAACCTGGAGGTGTGGGTATCTTTGAAGAATATTGATACTCCCCCTCTCCTTTTGTGGTTCGGTCCAAGTTTTGGGGCCGAAAAGCATGGTATGAGGTATAACCTGGTAGTGCTGGGGTGCTCTCAGGAGCCTTGAACCAGGTTTCTGTTACTGCACAGATATCGATGTTCTCCATGCTAAAAAGAGTTTCGAGTGCGTGCATCTTGAGGTTTAGACTTCTGGCGTTGAGTAGCATTACTCTTAGTTTCTTATCCCTTGTGATACCTATGGAGGTGGGTTTGTCTTTTGAGCCTTGCCTAAAAAAGGCACTATGGGGGTAGCAAGAGCCTTTGCCAATATCCGAAAGCCCAGGGGTGACAGGTGTAAGCCATCCCTAGCGAAGCATAGTGGCTTGTCGAGCATGTCATCCCAGGCTGACAGGCATTGGATCCCCTTTGAATGACACCAATACTTAAGCAAATTGTTGAAATTGATCATCTTGTCTTCATATTGTGGCATCATTCTTGGTGAGGGCAAGATGCTACTCAAGGTCAGGGTCATACCGGCCTGGGCTACATGTTCAGAGAGCTCCTCTATGTCTCTTTTCATGTAGTCCAGGGAGGTACGTCTCAGGTCATTCACACCAGCATGGACAATGACTGAGTCATATTTGTACTTGCCTTGGAGTGACCTGAGTGCTTGTGTTATGTGGCGGATCTTAGCGCCCGACAGGCAGCTCACAGTGACCTTCTTGTTCAGCCTGGTGAGCGGGATGTCAGTGTGCCTGATGATAGAGTCACCTATTACAAGTGTATCAGGTGTGCTGTTTAGCCTTAAGGGCTGTGACTGTTCGGCACACTCGCTTTGTGAGCTATGTGTTGCATGTGTTTTGTTTTAGGGTAGCGGTTGCTTGGTTGTCTGCTTTGGAGGTCTCTGCTGCTTAGGCAGATTTTTATTTAGAGCCTCCAAGTATGTTTTTGTGTTTGGTTTGCTGTCGTGGTAGGTCTATGTGAGACTGGAATTGTAGTGAGTGTGGTTTCCTTCTCCTCCTGACTGGTTACGCCAGTACTGAGTTGAGAGAGCTTAGCCTCCAGTTTGGCTATATGGTTGCATCTCTCACATGTGTTGGAATTTGTTGGGGGGAGGAGAGGGTTGTCTGTGTACATGAGGCAGTTGTAACATTGCCTCAAAATTCCCAGATTCACCAGCTGGACCGGAGAGGATATTGACAACTGACCTTTGGACATGCTAGAATATTATTGGGAATTCCTTTATAATTGAAAAAAAGGGCCAATGGGGAACAAGGTACTCAAGGGGAGTTTGTGAGGGTGTAGTGCTTTTAATTTTTTAGTGCTGACTTAGTGAGCAAGTGCCAGGTAACTTAAATGCAATGTGTTACAGGTAACCTAAATGCAAAAATGACAAACAGTAACTTTCTTTCAAGTGAAACAAGGAAATAAGTACAGTAAGCAATGCAGATATCACTAGGGATCCACAGAAGCGCTGAAAAGCCGCATTTTAGGTGAAATTAGCGTTTCAGGGAAATAAGCAAACAAACAACAAGCATACAAACAAAGCTAGATTCAGCAGGCCTGGATCTAGTCTATGCTACAGCAAACAAGGTGTACCAATTTCAGTAAGAAACCGTTCAAATATGCAGGCACTATAAGCCTTTAACCAGAAATTCCCAGCTCAGAAGGGCAGAGTCCAGCCTCTCCTCCCACAAGAGTGCAGACCATGAACCTTCTTAATGTAAAATAACTGGCCTGAAGCCCAAGTGCTTAAACCAGAACTAATACACTTTTAGAATAACAGACACTGAGCCCTCAAATCAGCAGTTCCCAACTTAGAAGGATGTAAGCTACCTGTCCTGCCACCACAGTGCAGGCCACAAACCTTCTTAATGTAAAACAACTGGTCTGAAGCCCAAGTGCTTAAACTAAAAGGCTTAGAATGAGTTACACCAAGCAGTAATAAATACAATTGAGTACTTTTAAGATGACGCAAAAGCAAAATAAAGTAGGAAGAAACATAAATACAGTAAAAGCAGATAAAAAAAAATTTAAGTGGAAAGAGAGAAAGGATTATCAGAAACTAAGCTGATTGGCCTTCTCAAATGTTCTCCCTGTACTGGATAGAATGAGGTAATGACACTAGACTGGGAGGAGGGTCCCAGATCAAATTTACACTAGGGGCGGGCAACTGCAAAGCCACCAACTACTGCAGAAATGTTTCTCACACCTGAAAAGCAGCAGTGAGCCTTTAAATGAATGTTTTAAACAGCTAAAGGAGCCTCTAGAAAAAAGAGTTTAACTGCAACAAGTTATTACAAACAACCCAACAGGATGCTGAATAAAAGTGGACAATTTCCAGTCAATACCTCCTGCAGCATATGCTACAAACAGTTGCTCAGTTTTTCTGAAAGCTTTTCTTTTGTCCAAGTAGAAGCGTAGCTGCCTGTGTATGTCCAAAGAGTGCAGAAGTCTCTCCCGTTTATTCTGGGGATTTGGATAAAATGTTGGCAAATTAATGGTTTGGTTAAGAGACACACTGGATACGACCTTTGGCATAAATGTTGGGTTTGTCCTTAGAGAAACCCTGTCCGGATGAAAAATGATGGAAAGGTTCCATTGCCATTAATGCCTGTAACTCTGAGACTCTTCTTGCTGAAGTTATTGTTAGGAGGAGAGCAGTTTTCCATGATAAGAATTTTATATCAGCTGCATTGGCTGGCTCAAAAGGAGGCAGTATGAGCTTTTCCAAGACAAAGTTGAGGTCCCATGTAGGCATCGGTGCTCTCCTTGGGGGTCTTATGTTTTTTCCCCTCTGAGGTACTGTCTTAGCAGTGGATGTGAGAAAATAGGAGGTTCCGTATTGTAATGAGCTGAAATGGCAGAGGCATGTATCTTAATTGATGAGAAGGATAGACCTTTGTCCAGCATCTCAGTTAGGTATTGGAAAATCTGAGGAATATTTGGAACAAGTGGTTAAAGTCCTTGCGCCTGGTTCCAAGCACAGAATCTCTTCCATTTCGCTGCATAAGATTTCCTGGTGCTGGGCCTCCTGGCTTCCAAAATGACATCCATAACAGCTTTAGAGAGAGGTGTGTTGTGAGTGGCTATATTATTTGCCATGCAGCCAGATTTAAGGTTATGTGTTGGCTGTGCATGATCTGACTGTTTTGTTGAGTCAGAAGATGAGGAATTTGAGGTAAAGTCCAGACTGGGCCTTGAGACAAGCTCTTTAGGATTGGGTACCAGTGCTGGCGTGGCCAGTCTGGGGCAATCAGAATCATTTTTGGCTTCTCTAGTCTGACTTTTAGGAGTACCTTGGGAAGGAGAGGCAGTGGTGCAAAGGCAGAAACTGTTAGGGTCTTCCAGCTGAATGATAGAGCATCCACTTTCCATGCTTGTGAGTGATAAGTCCTTGTGCAGAATTTCTGTAGTTGGCAGTTGTGAGGGGAGGCAAAAAGATCTATGTCTGGGCATCCCCATTTCCTTGTTATCATGCTGAAGACCTGTGTATCTAGTTTCCACTCGTGAGGGTCCATGAGGTTTCTGCTTAGTTCGTCTGCCAGAGTATTTTTCTTTCCTGGCAGGAAGTGTGCCTGCAGATGTACTTGATAGGTTAGTGCTGTGTTCCACAAAGTCATGGCTTGCTTGCAGAGGGGGTAGGAATGTGTGCCCCCTTGCTTATGTACCACATAACTGTAGTATTGTCCGTCTTTAGTAATAGTTGTCCTGGCTGTAGTAGATCCTTGAAGGCTGTCAGGGCATTCTGTACAGCTAGCATCTCTTTTTGATTGATATGAAGATGCATTTGGTCCACGGGCTACGTGCCCTGAATACATTTTCCTGCCATGTGTGCCCCCCCAGGCATAATCCGATGCATCTGTTGTTAGTGTCTGCCTGGCTGTGGGTAAAGTTAAAGGCTGTCCCTTGTTGTGGTGGCAGGCCAGTGCCCACCATCAAAACTCCTTTTGCAGGCAGGGAATAATAGTTATTATTGTTTCCAGGCTGTGGCAATGTTGAGTCCAAACACTTTTTAGATATCACTGTAGCTTCCTCAAATGCAGTCTTGCATATGGAATTAGCAAGACGCACGATGCCATGAAGCCCAAAGCCTGCAGAATTTTTCTTGCAGGTAGCTGGGTCTTTGTTGCCATCATTTGAAAGTAATGAGTCAGTTGCCTTTGCTGGTCTGGTGTGAGATAAGCCACCTGGGCAGTTGTATTTAAGCTTGCAGCCAGGAATATTATCTCTTGAGAGGGCACTAGTTTTGATTTCTTTTCATTTACTGCGCACCCTTAGCAAATTAGTAATCTTTTTACAAACTCCAGATGCTTTAGTAGCATGTCCTTGCTCTCTGCTTGAATAAGGCAGTCGTCCAAGTACGGATATATTTGAAGTCCTTTTTGTCTGCAAAATGCAATTACTGGTGCCAGGCATTTTGTGAAGACCCTGGGCACAGTAGATAAGCCAAAGGGCAGTGCAGAGAATTGGTAATGCATTGAGCCAGCTATGAATCCGAGGTATCTTCTGCAAGATTGTCTGATTGGGACATGCAGGTATGCCTCTTTGAGGTCCAAAGTAACTAGCCAAGCCTTCTTGCCCAGCATGGGTAGAAGTTGCTGCAGTGGCAACATTTTGAATTTTGGAACATCCAGGAAAGTATTTAGAATAGACTGGTCCAGTATTGGTCTCCAGGCTTTGTCCTTTCTGGGTACCAAGAAAGGTCTTCAGTAAAATCCTTGCCCCTGTTCTTGCTGTGGTACTTTTTGAATAGCCCTCATGTCCATGAGAGCAGAAATTTGTTTTTGTGCCTCTGCCCATTGATTTTGTGGCAGGTCTGGCATACCTTTTGACCTTGGTAGCATGTGAAAGTGGAACCTGTAACCCTGAGAAACAATATTCAGTACCCATTTGTCCTGGGTGATCATGTGCCAATTTTGTGAGAAAAGTCCTAGTTTTCCCCCTAAGGGTACTGCCAAAAGGTAAGTGCTTGGCATTAGTAGAGGAAAGTCATTGGGACTGTTTCCTATAAGGTTGTGATTTGTCTTCTCCGCCTTTGGGGGCTGAAGCACTCCATTGTTTAAGGCTGTATGAGCTTTGGGGCTGAGATCTGCCTCTTGGGCGTCTGTATCTGCCTCTTTGTGGCCTGACACTGGAAAGGACCAATTCTTAGAAGGCCAGTTCCTGCTAAATCTAGGTGGCTGAACCTGTAAGAAATCCTTTACTGTCTGCATTGATTTTGCTTTATCCTCCATTTTCTTTAACACCTCTTCTGCCTTAACACCAAACAAAGTATCATGCTGTAATGGAGCATCCAATAATTTTGCTTTAACATGATCAGGTAAACTCTGTTCTTTTAACCAAGCATGCCTTCGAATGACAGAACCTGTAACTGCGGCTCTGCAAGAAGCCGCTAATAAATCAAAACCACATTGTAAAGTATGCTTTCCCACTTGTTCAGCTGCATGCAATAAACCCTGCATTTCCTTGTTCTCAGGACATTCAGGGCTTGTAAGCATTTTCTGTTTTAGCAAAGACATTAGGGATTGTTGATATTTAAGCATGTGAAACTGGCAGTTTAAAGCCCTTACAGCTAAAGTAGCAAAGGTGTAAACTTTCTTCCCCCACCTGTCTAGTGCTCTAGAATCCCTATCAGAGGGAACAGGGTTTTTTTGCAGTGGAAGCCTTGACCCCTTTGGGACCCTGAGAAATAGTTTCAGGATCGATCAGCAGCAGGGTTTTTATAAAGAAACATATGAGAATCTGGAACCCTGTAGTACCTATCTGGCTTAACTGGTGCAGGGGGTAAAGAATCAGGAGTCAAACTGGATACAGAAAAAACATCATCAACAATATCTAGTACAAGGGTGATAGCAAGAGGCCTGTGCTGAGGCAATAAAGTCTCTGAGCCTTTTCTTGGATTCTGAATATTCCTAGCTCTCCCAATGGAAATGTTCTCTCATGGTGTGCAGGGTTTCCCCAAAAGAGTAGTCCTCAGGAGGAGAGGCTGAAGGGATAGATTCTTCAGCATCAGAGTCCTCATAGGGAGGAAGAAAATATCCCTGTTCTGAAGAGGAATCAGAAGAAATAGAAACCTGGTCAGAGGAGTCATAGTCAGTGTCTTGCCTAGGCCTTTTATCAGGAGGGGGATGGGAACCCCTGATCAAAGTAATTAGGTCCTCGGCCATTTTGAGCATCTGTTTCTTTGGCATGCATGACTGTCCAAGAGAATGCTGTACTTGTTTCTTTGTCTTTAAAGGTGTTTTAGACTTTGCCTTAGCTGCTGAAGTGGTCTTGATAGTAAGCTGTGTAGGTCTGAAAAGACCCTCAGAAGCTGATGCCTGCTCAGCAGCTCCAGACCCATCTGAGGGAATTGTTTCCGTAGGCCCAATACCTTGAGTTTCCAGAGGCCTAGCTGTCTCCACGTGGGTGTCAGAGGCGGCCTGTGGCTCTGAGGTAGCGGGTGTTAGGGGCTGCAAAAGCTCCTCACTGAAAACCGGCGAACTGGTGATTGGCCTAGAGGAGGCTTTGTCTTCGGTTTTGGACCTCGGATGCCTGTCTTTTTCTTTGTCCTTGCCCTTTTTATGAACTCCGGTTGTTCCGACGGCATTATATAGTTAAACCTTTGGCCAAAGTAATGTAAAGCAAAATCAAACCGACGCTTAATAGTGCGTTGGTTGAATCTAGCACAAAACCAACAACTAGCAACGTCATGGTCAGGGCCTAGACAAGGAATACAGTAAGAATGAAAATCTTTATGAGGTATTTGCTTCCCACAAGAAATACAATTGTTAACTTTTACTGACATAGGTCTGGAGCAAGAAAAGTTTCCCCAACGGGGTACTTAGCTTTACTGAAGACTTCGGATCTGAAATCCAATTTCGAAAATCTCAGGAGTCGGCCGACCGGCACTTGCGAACTGCTTTTGCTTCGAGCACAGCACGGCAAGAAAGACTGAAGAAAATGGCATTGGCTGCATCTTATATACCCCTGGCGCACTGAAGTCAGGAAAGAGGTGACAGCAACAGACACCGGACCAGGACTTTGGAATTCAGGCCGACTGTGGGTAGCCTGCCAGCAGGATAACCCAAGTGTAATGACTGCAACAGTGAAACATGAACATCAAGCTCTTCTTGCATATAAAGCAAGAGAATTTCCTGAGCAAACTTTACAACCAGTCTGAATGACCAGAAGGGTGATCACAAATTTTCACATGGAATATGTGAGGAACACAGTAGGTCTCTCATAAGCACTGGGTGATGTGTATGAAGTTCTCGAATGTCTCCCCAGCTGTAAACTAATTAAAAATCTATGAACCTATGAAGAAGTGGATAAAAAAAAAAAGAAAACTTGAGGCAAAAACTGCATAGTTTTGACGAATTCACTTAGACCTTCCAGAAAATTTGACCAACCTTTTCTGGCAAGAAGAACTAGAATACAATTTAATCAGCTATCAGTACTGAATATGTGGGTGCAACACTGATAAAGTTGGCACCTGGTACCAGACTTCTTTCTAGGAAAATAATAAGCAACAAGGAAGACAAGTTCCTTACGTTACATGTCACTTATTAAACATCTTATTACCGCAGTACAAAACCAAATTGTGGCTACCAGTAGATGTCTCAGGAATGATTTTTTTTTCTGAATTAATTTCTTCCAGTTTGTACTTCTACAAACTTACGTTTACCTGAACATGATAGCAATATCGCTAACCTCAATTGTTGCTTTATCATTAAACAAGTGTTAAACTTCATAAATAAATGGCAAGTTGATTTCTACATTTAAATAGGAGATGAGTACAAGCAAAAGAAAAAAAAAAAAAAAAGAATATGTTGTGTACAAGTGCTTAGATAATGTGGTGTCACTACTAATCTTGAACATAAAATCTAATCGTGAAAAATGGTTCAGAAATTATCCTTTGAGATGAAAGTAGCATTCACACTAAATGTACTTCTGCAGCCAACTAACTTACCTCTATTGCATGCAGTTTTGCTTCACTAGCACTTAGCTTCGCTCTCTCTTCAGAATGCACATATGATAGAGATTTCAAGTTTGTCACTACGCCTTCAGGTGCCCTTAAATTCTCACAGCGAGCAAGGAACCTACAACAGAGATTAGAAAAATAAGAAAACATAAATAAACCAGTGGACTGTGCTTCGTCACCAGCCCATATTTTATATCTAGTTAACACAACCATTTTAAAGAAGCTATCCATATTCAGTACTATTATCTACTTTGAAAACAGGGACATACGATAAAGATGCACATTGGGAATGCCATGAGTTATTTATCTGCCTTCATATTCTAGGTTTTAGAAAAGTAGCAAAGCAATCCTTACCGGAATAAGGCAACAAACAACAAATGGGCCTCATATTGCTGAACACAGTGCTAACTCAAAAATCAAGGGGACAATTGCAGTTCATATAAAACCTATGATAAAGCCCATTCGGCACACAAAATGCAGAACGAGTGTGACAGGCAAAAGGAAAATGAAAAGACAAAATGCAATGAAAATCTGCCTCCTTAAAAGGTACTCTTTCTGAAGTGGAGGTGCAGACTGTACTGCTTTCCGATGGTGTACAGTGACAATACGCGGTCATGAATAGTTGTTTGCCAAGGATACACTTCAGAAGCATGCACCAGAAGTAATACCCCCTGTTTCATAGAGGAGTTCCCTTGACTGCACTGGTCAACTAATTTAGATTTTGGGTGGCAAAGGCAACACATTGTACTAGTCAACTGGATGACATCACTTAGCAATGGAAGCAACCTTTCAGTCAAGGCCAAGGTAAAGGATGCAAAATGTCAGTCTTCCCTGTGATCATAAACCTAACAGAGGTGTGAATCTTCAAATGGGATAAAAATATACGATACGGAGAACAATATGTTTGCCCTTATTCTAAATACAAAGTAGTGTAATAACTGTAACCAGCAGCCCAAGAGGTAAATCTTCCGATGCTAAAGAATAACTGGCAAAAATAAAATATATACATAAGCAACAGAAAGAACCAGGCAGAATCCAGGCAAGAAGTAAAAGCACAAGAGTCAGTAATGCTGTATAAAAGCACAAACGTCAGTAATGCTGTATAAAATCATTCATCTTTCATCATGGCAAGGAATCCAAAAACCAAGCAAGAAGTCTTCAAGTAATAAAAACAATCCACAGGTTTAATAAAAAATCGGTAAGTGCTTTTGCAGTAAAGCTTCTTCAGACCAAATACAAACTAAAAGGGTTCACACTATATATACACATATTATCAAGACTTCATCCAATCAAGAACTGTTCAATGTAATTAAGAAATTAGCAAGTAGCAGGCACTTAATTAAATCATTCATCTAAAACAAATGAATGCTCATTCATTCAAATAGCAAAGCAGGAAAATAGGCAATACTGAAATATGCATGCAGAAATAGCTAAACTAAAACCTATCTAATGACAAGAAACAAACCAAAAAAAAAAAATATATATATATATATATATATATATATATATATATATATATATATGGTAAATGATGTACTGCATCATATTCTACATTATAAATAAATGATTACATAATGCTATGCTCTAAAATGAACTGCACCGAACAAGAATGTATAAACATATAAATATATATGTGCAAAAATAGATATACAAAATCCTGTGTCATATAGTCACAAAAATCATTTATGTAACATTCTTTTCTTGAATAGAGGCTCTCTCATTACGGCCTTTTCCTCTGTCAGCACGAAGTACAACAATCCAACAGGTTTCTCTATGCTCAGTATGTGTCAGAATATCACCTTCTCTAATACTGGGGTGAATAATTTCAATGACCCTGAAATTAAAAGTGCAAGTGTTACCCTGTTCCAACACATGCTTTGAAAGTGCATTATGTAGACAGCTTTTTCCAATATGATATATATGCTCCTTCATTCTGTCATGGAGCACCATGTTGGTTTTGCCAGCATAAAAAGAACTACAGGCTGTGCACTCTGCTAAGTAAACAACATGGGGGGTCATGCAGTTCGCTTCTGCTTTAAAAAAGAACTCTTTTCGAAGGTCTGGATGACAGAAAACATCAGATGTATTGATAAACTTACAGAAATTACAGGTACCACATGGCATAGTGTGCCCCATAACAGAGGTCGTATTGACAGAACTCCTGTCATAACACAAAAGCCTCCTCAAGTTTTTATGATTCTTAAATCTAAACTTGGGAATATCACCCACTATCCTAGCTATGTCATCATCAACTTGTAAAATGGGCCAGTGCTGTTCAAAAAGATCAGTAACCTGTTTGTAGTCGCTTGTGAAAAATGGGAATTTTAACTCTATTCATGGTGTTATTTAGACCAGTGACTAAACCTGCCTCCAAGGCAGGTCCAAAATATGGTCTTGCTGTGGTTAGCCTCAGATCTTCGAGGTCTGACCATTGTTTGCTGACTTCACTAGCAGTGTACCCCCTTGTCCAATAACTTCTTCTGCAAGCCAGCAAGCTCATGCTGGAAACCATCCGAAAATGGATTTAACCTAGAGGCCATCATTCCCTGTCCTCTGATTAAATTTCTAAAAATATAACCAGGGCGTATGCTGGACCTGAAAAGGAAGGCATTTCTATGACATGTCTTACAATGTATACCTGTATTAATTGTGTGCTCATCCAACTTTTCAATATAAAGGTCCAAAAACTCGATGCGAGTATAAGACCAATTGTAAGTAAACTTAAGACAGTCAGTTAAACTATTAATATTATAAAATTATACCAAGTCATCAGGCGACCCTCGCCATAACTAAAACAAATCATCGACAAAATGTCAATAAAATAACACATGTTCCTTAAAATGTGTAAGAGGGAATAACATATTAAGATCCCAATGGGCAAGAAACATATTGGCGTAGCTATTGGCACACGAAGTGCCCATAGCTACGCCATGTTTCTGTAGATACATCTCATCGCAAAAAGTGAAAACATTGTTCTCAAGAACAATCTCTGAGAAAACAAATCAAATAAAAACACACAGGCAAAACAAACTATCGAAAACACAAATCAAAGCAGTGAAAGCAAGGAGGCACACTCAAATATATGTTAAGCGCTTTTCGTTTATAAAATGCATAAACTTCAGACAATAAGCAAAATACAATAGTCATTTTAAATACTAAAGGAAATTCAATGTTAACCAATCAGTTAAAAAATCTCTAAACAAACAGAAACGCCCATAATTAAAGTCATATCATCACATAAAAGCATACAACCTAATAATAATACACTTTTAGTAGTCTAAAAAATCAAAACAACCAAATACACAAAATGACACAAATAGAGCACAATATATCCTAAAAAATAGAAAGTTTTATAACACTAGCAAGAAGAAGTGCATATATGAACTTAATTTATAAATATATAAATATTTTAACGAACTAGGCTTTTAAGCTTGAGCAGGCTGCTTATACTACACCCTTCATTTAACCCTGGGTGGACATAAGCATTCAATCTGATCTGCCATGTTAGCTCAAGCTCTTCAAGTCTAAGCCCTATTGGCCCACCCCTTAATTTAAGATTAACTTGATCTATAATAATGAACTTAAAACTGTGATCAGAATATTGATGTACATGCTTAGCTAGTGCGTTCTCCAGTTTTCGTTTTTTAATTGCATAAAGATGCTCGTAAATTCTATTCCGCAACTTTCTTTCAGTCTTGCCCACATAAAAGGCAGGGCAAGACTGACATAAGGCAAGGTAGACCACCATGGTTGAGTTACAGTTATTCCTCAATCTTAAACAATATTGGACGTTGTTAATCAGAAATCTATCAGATTCTAAAATAAAGGGACAGAAATTACAAGACTGGCACTTATACATGCCTGGGGTCTTAACTAGACTTGCATGTTTGTTATCACAAAGTTCCTTTAAATTTCTACCTCTTCTGTAAGTCACTCGTGGGTTGTCACCAACACTCTCAAATACACTATTGTCACTCCTCAAGATATTCCAGTTCTTTGTTAATTTCTTCTAACAATCGTTGCTGTTAAGGTTAAACGATGTTATAAATGAAATACTATACGTATTAGTGACAGGGATAGCTGGAGTAGGTGTTATAGTGGAGGGAACCATCATTTTGTTCAAAATGGGGGTGTAAAAACGAGACATTCGTTTACTCGTAACCTCAACAATCAGTCCATTCAAAAGAGGTTCGGGATACTCACGACAAAGGAACAAATCCTTAATGAAATTACATTCATTAATAAAAACATCATCATTAGTAATGATGCGGGCAGCACGTACAAGCTGGCCTTTAATAATTGAACGTTTTTGAAATCTAGGATGACAGCTAGAAAAGTGTAACAAGGAGTTACAATAAGTGTTTTTTCTATAAATTGAAGCTGCCCACATATTAAGGGTAGTGTCCTTTGTTAACAAGATGTCTAAATATGCAATAGATGTTGTATCAAACGTGTGTGTAAACTTTAAGAACGAAGTTGAAGAATTAATAAATTCCAATAAGTGAAGGGCACAAGATAGATCCCCGTCCAACAAAATAAAGATGTCATCAAGAAAACGCATATAGAATATAATACGATCCTTAAACATACTATTATGCAAAATATATGCATTTTCCCAGTGTGCCATCACAGTGTTCGCAACACTGGCCCCACAGGGTGAGCCCATGGCAACTCCAATTTTTTGTAGAAAAAAATTGCCTTCAAACATAAAGTAATTGTTGTCAAGAATTATCTCCAATAACTCAGTTACCATGGCCACCTCACTGTGGACACAACCTTGTTGGTTTAAAGATTCACCTATCCATTCTATAGCTATGTCGTGGGGGATACAAGTATACAAGTCCTTCACATCAATTGTTAAAAAATTAAAATTAGAATTAAAGTTAACTTCGTTCATATTTCTCAAAAACGTCCAAGAGTCTTTACAAATTTGTTTGAAGTTACCCAAATATTTTTGTAGAATAGAGTCCACTACTTTAGCACAGGCATAAGTTGAGGACCCTCTACTATCCACTAATGGTCTCAAAGGGGGGTTCGTAAGGTCTTTATGAATCTTAGGTAACCCAAACAAACAAGGAAAACGCGGGTATGAAGTGAACATATAATCATACATGCTTTGTGTAATTCTTCCTTCAATGAACATGTCTTCAATCAAATTTTTGATCAAAGTATAAGCCTTGTTAATTTCTGAAAGGGAACTCTCAGAGTAGGCTGGGGAGTTCAATAAAGTCTGAATCCGGAAGGAGTAGTCACTGTTGTCAAAAATGACAGCTCAACCTCCCTTATCATGTTTACAAACCCGTATGTCATTTAATCTCACAAAATCAAAACACTCCTTCTCTTTCTAATGTTCCATACTGTTAACTTTCCTAAACCCACTAATATTGCGTATGTCAATTTCACACATTTGTTCAAAAAGTTTCAGTAAAGGGTGAAGCGGAGGGTTATAGGTACTAGGTATCCGGAACTGGTTGACTTCACTAAATAAAGAATTACCCATAATTAAATTTAAATTTAATTTTCTAGTAAAGAGTTTTAGATCTTTAATAGTTTTAACTATATCAATTCTTTGTGGAGGTACATAAGTAAACCCTTTAGAAAGTAATTCAATAAACTCAGGTGGGATGCATAACTTAGAAAAATTATATACTGTGAAATCACCCTTAACATTATATAGTAATTTAGGTATGTTAGAAGTATCAACCAAGCATTCAGAATTGTGTGTAAATACAGAATGAAAAACAGTATCATCACAACAAGCCACCGTACTAGTAGAACTGAGATTAAAATCACTAACAACATCAGAAGCAACTGGTGTTAACAAGTCTTTATCCAAAATTAAGTCTTTCTCAACAAAAACGTCCTGGAAAATCTGGTCTTTCATTTTTTCTTTTGGCCAGGATGTCTGGCCGGTTGTTTCTGTCTTGCTCCTAAAAAATTAGCGTTGTTAGATCTCAAATTATAACGACCAGTCCGGTTGTCTTGTTGCACGTTGTCATTATAATTAAAGGAAGGAGTTACAGGGTCACGTTGTAAAACATCATTATTAAGAGAGTCAGTAGCATACAAGTTGGATGTATCAGAGTTATTAACACTAAAATTATTAGCTCTAGATTGGCCAAACTTTTTGTTGTTAAGTCCTTGTTTGGCTTGAGCTAGTGAAGGTTTTGGATACGCTGTACCTTCTTGGTAAGCTTTCAAGTCTCTGTCCAATTTTCTTATTTTATTAGATTTTAACTTGCATAGATAAGAATCTATGCTAGTAAAAAGTCTATTGTATTCATATTTATAATGTGAAAACTCTGAATCAATTTTTATTCTTTCATCCAACTCACGAATCGTGTTAGTTAAATCATTTGCAGACAATGTATAATGTTTACACATTAAATTAATTAACTCCAGTCCTTGTCTGTCAAAAAGTGCCACAATATCCAGGTAAAACTGAGACCCAGGTTCTAGGCCCGTTGGATATTGAAAACGCCTCAAACCTTTTGGCACAATTTTATGTTTCAGGCATTGATTAAAGTAAGACACTTCCAGTTGGACTTTTTTAAGCTTTACCAACAACTTGTCAAGTTCGGCTAAGTTGTTGGAAATAGAAGAAGTCTCAATAGGTGTATTCACACTGTCGAGTTGAAAATTATCATTATCGGCAAAGAATGAATCATGGGTTAACCAATTATTAAAGTTAAAACCAGTACCTGCAGTTTGTTGATTATCACTTTGCATCGCGTTACCATGCAATAGTTCGGACCATAAACCAGGTCTTTGAACTGGTTTCAGCGTTGTAACCGCTGCATCGTTGTTGTTTATGCAATTAAAAAACAAAAACTGGAGAACGCACTAGCTAAGCATGTACATCAATATTCTGATCACAGTTTTAAGTTCATTATTATAGATCAAGTTAATCTTAAATTAAGGGGTGGGCCAATAGGGCTTAGACTTGAAGAGCTTGAGCTAACATGGCAGATCAGATTGAATGCTTATGTCCACCCAGGGTTAAATGAAGGGTGTAGTATAAGCAGCCTGCTCAAGCTTAAAAGCCTAGTTCGTTAAAATATTTATATATTTATAAATTAAGTTCATATATGCACTTCTTCTTGCTAGTGTTATAAAACTTTCTATTTTTTAGGATATATTGTGCTCTATTTGTGTCATTTTGTGTATTTGATTGTTTTGATTTTTTAGACTACTAAAAGTGTATTATTATTAGGTTGTATGCTTTTATGTGATGATATGACTTTAATTATGGGCGTTTCTGTTTGTTTAGAGATTTTTTAACTGATTGGTTAACACTGAATTTCCTTTAGTATTTAAAATGACTATTGTATTTTGCTTATTGTCTGATGAAGTTTATGCATTTTATAAACGAAAAGCGCTTAACATATATTTGAGTGTGCCTCCTTGCTTTCACTGCTTTGATTTGTGTTTTAGAAAACAAATCAAGTCAACTTGTTTCTCAGAATAATTGCTATGTAGTGATAAATATTCATGTAGATACTGCATGCCCAGATCATTGGGAATCATGGTAAATAATGATTGAACGTCAAAGGTAACAAAAATAACATCACTGACGTCAAAGACATCCTTGGTACTTTCATATAAATCCACCAAAAACTGTTTGGAATCCCTTAAAACTGTATGATTCTGACTAATAATAGGTCACAGGAACTTCTCAACATACAGGGAGAGTGGTTCAGTAACCCACCCTCCTCCGGCCACAATAGGTCTCATAGGAGGATTGGTGGGATGCTTATGAATTTTGGGCAAACCTTGTATTGATGGAATTAATGATCAGTTACTTTCAAAAAAGAAAATAATTTGGTAATAAGATGAGCAGAAAAAATGTCCAAAATATCATTGCCAACAGATGAAATAACATGATGCACATCCCCAGTCGAGATCTTATCATAAAAGTTAACATCACTTAACATCAAAGTCATGGATTGACAGTAATGTGACCTGTCCATGACAACTATAAGCCCACCTTTGTCTGCTGGGTGAATTACAATAGAACTATTATTTTGTAACTGATTCAAAGCTAACCTTTCTAAATATGTAAGGTTATATCGGGTGTACTTCCTAAACTTATTACAATTGTCATAAAAATGATGGATATTTTCTTCAGTCAGTTTAAGGTATGCCTCAACCAAAGAGTGATTACTAGGAACAAAGCTACTAGGCTTCTTCAAATTAAAATAATGACCCACCTCACAGGTTCATAGATTAGTACTAGGCTAACTGCTCCTACGAGCCATTTTAAGCCTAGCCAATTATCCCCTGTGAGACTCAAAGCCTGTACCTTGTGTTTGTAGGGCAAACACCTTAACCATTAGGCCACCCTCCCAACCCCTCATCACTGGAAACAGGTCCTACATCAGAATCACCATATATCAGGAGTAACATAACATTCCTGCAAAAAACTTTCAAATCTAAGATTGTATCAGACATCTTGCTCTTGCAAGGGGGTATAAAATTTAAACCCTTACAGAGGACCCTACGTTCCTCAGGTGTCAACTCATGTGCCGAAATATTAAGAATTAATGATTCAGCGCCTTCCCCCACATCTTTTTCAGGGTTTGATTTGGATGTTGCTCCCCTGAGAATTTGCGCTTGTGGCGCTCTCTGCTGACTGATCGCCCCCACCCCCCTCCCTTGTCCATACGGACTGTTAGGGGAAAAGGGAGTTCATCTATGGTACCATTCCTGGCTATGTTAAAGGTTTCAATGCCAACTGTAGGAAGACTTCTATCCTTGGGTCTGACAACATTGCCTAGATCCTGACCTTTATTGTTATAATTGCTCACAACAACTTTTGGGTACAAACTACCCATATTATTCACACTCCCAAGTGGTACCGGGTTGTCGGACTGCAACCCTGACTCGGTAGTGCCAGGAGAAGATGCATGATTACCCACCATGTCCGCAATATCTCCAGCTACTTCTGCGGAACTTAATACTCTAGTGTTAGACCCTTTGACTAAACCTAGAATACGTTCATCACTAACAGTATCCCCCACAAACTCAACAATATGTCTATTAGGAGCACCATAATTGCTGCTATCTGCAGCACGATTGACATTAACTTTAACTGCATTGTTCCTTGCAAAATTGTCCTCATTGTTATGTCCGGTACGCATGCCACAGGGTACAGGGTAAAAAAGCTCATCATCCATGATCGACAACATTACTTTTCTATACTCCAAAACAATAACAAAACAAATCCTCAGAAATTCTGGAAAGGTGTCTCCACTCTACTTAATCCCAGTAAACCTGTCACCCCCACCCCAGACCCTAATGCCCCAGATGCTGACTTAGCTACTCAATTCAACTCTTTTTTCATTGATTCTATTTTAAAATTAACCTCTTCTTTCTCTAACACTTTCGCCAACTCACCCCCATCCACCCCAAACACCCCACCCTGCACTACTACCACTCCCCCCTCACATCTACTAACTCTGTACCCTCTACCTCTACTCCTACTCTCACTTCCTCCACATCTTCTTCACCCACTAATACCCCCTCTCCACACTCCCCACCATTCACACTAAGACCCATACCCACGTCTACTATACAAAAACTCCTTCAGAAACTAAAACCTAGCACTAATGCTCCTGATAACATCCCCTCCTATTTTCTTAGCATATCTGATGAAGCAACTGCCTACCCCATTAGCATACTAATCAATCGCTCTATCCAAGAAGGCATAGTTCCCCAAATCTGGAAAAAAGCCTTCATCATACCTTTACATAAGTGTGGTAACAATAACAATGTTAATAACTTTCTCCCATCGCTAAACTCCTGGAAAAATGTATTCCACTACAACTACTTCCTTATCTCCTAGATAACCACCCGCTAACTCCCACACAACATGGATTCAGACCTAATCACAGTACTATGACAGCACTCCTCTCCTTCCTTGAAACTGTAAATAAAGCCCGGGACTCGGGCCTTATTGTCTCTACCCTTCTACTCAACCTCTCTAAAGCCTTTCATACCATCTCACACAGGCTGCTTCTAACCAAACTTGCAAAACTTAACCTATCTCCCTCATCACTGAACTGGTTCTCCAGCTACTTAACCAATAGATATCAAGCAGTAAAATGGAAAAAGGCAACCTCCTCATTCCTTAATACCCCAACCGGAGTTCCCCAAGGCTCCATATTAGGACCCCTCCTATTCAACATATTTATAAATGATTTCCATACCGCTATCCCTCTCTCCAATATCATCCAATATGCAGATGATTCTACCATTATCTGCTCTGCCACATCTATCCCCTCCCTCCTAAAACTAACCCAGGATGCTTTTTCAACCACTGAGCAATGGATGGAAAGTAATCACTTGGCACTAAATGCCTCTAAAACCAAGTTAATGATTTTCACCCCTTCTAAAGTCAACTCTATCAATATAAACACCTTCTCTATTACTAGTCAAAATAACATTACTCTGGAGCTAGTGTCAGAGACCAAACTACTTGGAGTCCAAATTGACAACCAACTAAAATTCAACTCCCATCTACAACTAAATATCAAAAAAACCCATCAAAAAATTGGTATGCTTTATCGGCAAAAGTACTTCCTTACAACTGCCACTAAAACCACTCTTTCCACTTCCTTTCTTATTCCTTCCCTTCTCTATGGAGCCCCTCTTCTAACTAATCTGCAAACATCTTTAAAAACACAGCTCTCCTCCTGTTAAAACAAAACTGCCAGATTTGCTACCAGCCAAAAGTCTTCTACCCACCATTGTTCCTCTCTCCAACAACTAAAATGGCTAGAACTACCCAAACATCTCACCTATACTCAACTGTCCCTCGCTCATAAGCTCATTTTCAACCCCTCCCTCTGTCCCTCCCTGTCCACTATCTTTAAACTGCACCTTCCTGATAGAGTATTAAGGTCCAACAACCAAAATCTACTTGAAATATATAAACGTACTCATCCCCCAGGCAAAAATCTTCTATCACATGGCCTTGCACGCCTCTGGAACTCCCTACCTCCATCCATTCGTACCACCTCTAACCATTTTAATTTCAAAAAAATCTCTTCATTCTTACCTAGCATTACAGTGGGAATGCTCCTGCTTCCACCCCATATATAACAAACACTAAACTTCACAAGTCCTCCTAACTCTAGCACTCTCATTAAATTTAGGGCATCTGCTAGAATACTGTCTTGAGATTCTGCAAGAATACTGACTCTTAACTTGTACCGAATTCTCATTTTAACTTTGTACACCCCTTATAATGTGTATTTGATACAAGTTTCATTAATTGTCAACTTATTTGTAATGTTTGTTTATAATATGGGTTTCCTGCTTGAATTGTTACAATGTATAATGCATTTGTATTGTTTGTTTTAATATGTATTCCTGCTTGAATTGTTACAAATGTATAATCATCTCTAATAACCTAATGTAACATTATTTTGTATGGAGCTTTTCTCCCCAGGACTCCATTGAAAACTGTTTCATCTTGGCCCAATGGACTATCCTGGTAAACCAACTGCAAATAAATAAATAAATAAATAAATGTTATGTTACGGCTGATATATGGTGATTCTGATGTAGGGCCCGTTTCCAGTGATGAGGTAGGTCATTATTTTAATTTGAAGAAGCCTAGTAGCTTTGTTCCTAGTAATCACCCTTTGGTTGAGGCATACCTTAAACTGACTGAAGAAAATATCCATCATTTTTATGACAATTGTAATAAGTTTAGGAAGTACACCCGATATAACCTTACATATTTAGAAAGGTTAGCTTTGAATCAGTTACAAAATAATAGTTCTATTGTAATTCACCCAGCAGACAAAAGGTGGGCTTATAGTTCTCATGGACAGGTCACATTACTGTCAATCCATTACTTTGATGTTAAGTGATGTTAACTTTTATGATAAGATCTCGACTGGGGATGTGCATCATGTTATTTCATCTGTTGGCAATGATATTTTGGACATTTTTTCTGCTCATCTTATAACCGAAGAATTATTTTCTTTTTTGAAAGTAACTGATCCATTAATTCCATCAATACAAGGTTTGCCCAAAATTCATAAGCATCCCACCAATCCTCCTATGAGACCTATTGTGGCCGGAGGAGGGTGGGTTACTGAACCACTCTCCCTGTATGTTGAGAAGTTCCTGTGACCTATTATTAGTCAGAATCATACAGTTTTAAGGGATTCCAAACAGTTTTTGGTGGATTTATATGAAAGTACCAAGGATGTCTTTGACGTCAGTGATGTTATTTTTGTTACCTTTGACGTTCAATCATTATTTACCAGGATTCCCAATGATCTGGGCATGCAGTATGTGCATGAAAATTTATTACTACATAGCGATTATTCTGAGAAACAAGTTGACTTGATTTGTTTTCTCTTACAGATTGTTCTTGAGAACAATGTTTTCACTTTTTGCAATGAGATGTATCTACAGAAACATGGCGTAGCTATGGGCATTTCGTGTGCCAATAGCTACGCCAATATGTTTCTTGCCCATTGGGAGCATAATATGTTATTCCCTCTTACACGTTTTAAGGAACATGTGTTATTTTATCGACATTTTGTCGATTGTTTTTGTTATGGCGAGGGTCACCTGATGACGTGGTACAATTTTATAATGTTATAAATAGTTTAACTGATAAGTTTACTTACAATTGGTCTTATACTCGCATCGAGTTTCTGGACCTTTATATTGAAAAGTTGGATGAGCACACAATTAATACAGGTATACATCGTAAGACAAGTCATAGAAATGCCTTCATTTTCAGGTCCAGCATGCACCCTGGTTATATTTTTAGAAATTTAAATCAGAACACATGGAATGAGGGGCCACTAGGTTAAATCCATCTTCGGATGGTTTCTAGCATGAGCTTGCTGGCTTGCAGAAGAAGTTATTGGACAGGGGGTACACTGCTAGTGAAATCCGTAAACAATGGTCAGACCTCAAAGATCTGAGGCTAACCACAGCGAGACCATATTTTTGACCTTCCTTGGAGGCAGGTTTCGTCAATGGTCTAAATAATACCATGAATAGAGTTAAAATTCCCCTGGTTTTCACAAGCGACTACAAACAGATTACTGATCTTTTTGCACAGCACTGGCCCATTTTACAAGTTGATGATGACATAGCTAGGATAGTGGGCAATATTCCCAAGTTTAGATTTAAGAATCATAAAAACTTGAGGAGGCTTTTGTGTTATGACAGGAGTTCTGTCAATACGACCTCTGTTATGGAGCACACTATGCCATGTGGTACCTGTAATTTCTGTAAGTTTATCAATACATCTAATGTTTTCTATCATCCAGACCTTTGAAAAGAGTTATTTTTAAAGCAGAAGTGAACTGCATGACCCCCCCCCCATGTTGTTTACTTAGCAGAGTGCACAGCCTGTAGTTCTTTTTATGTTGGCAAAACCAAAAGGGTTCTCCATGACAGAATGAGGGAGCAGATATATCATATTACAAAAAGCTCTCTACATAATGCACTTTCGAAGCATGTGTTAGAACAGGGTAACACTCACACTTTTAATTTCAGAGTCATTGAAATTATTCACCCCAGTATTAGAGAAGGTGATATTCTGACACATACTGATCATAGAGAAACCTGCTGGATTGTTATACTTTGTACTGACAGAGGAAAAGGCCTTAAGGAGAGGGCCTCTATTAAACCTCTATTAAAGAAAAGAAGTTACATAAATGATTTTTATGACTATATGACACAGGATTTTGTACATCTATTTTTGCACATATATATTTATATGTTTATACATTCTTGTTCGGTGTAGTTCATTTTAGAGCATAGCATTATGTAATCATTTATTTACAATGTAGAATATGATGCAGGACATCATTTACCATATATATATATATATATATATATATATATATATATATATATATATATATTTTATTTCTTGTCATTAGATAGGTTTTAGTTTAGCTATTTCTGCATGCGTATTTCAGTATTGCCTATTTGCCTGCTTTGCTATTTGAATGAATGAGCATTCATTTGTTTTAGATGAATGATTTAATTAAGTGCCTGCTACTTGCTAATTTCTTAATTACATTGAACAGTTCTTGATTGGATGAAGTCTTGATAATATGTGTATATATAGTGTGAACCCTTTTAGTTTGTACTTGGTCTGAAGAAGCTCTACTGTGAAAGCGCTTACCGATTTTTTATTAAACCTGTGGATTGTTTTTATTACTTGAAGACTTCTTGCTTGGTTTTTGGATTCCTTGCCATGATGAAAGATTAATGATTTTATACAGCATTACTGACTCTTGTGCTTTTACTTCTTGCCTGGATTCTGCCTGGTTCTTTCCGTTGCTTGTAAATATATCTTATTCTAAATACCACAGAAGTATAGAAAATGAATGGATTGGTTAATTGAAATCTCAGTTAAAACTTTAGAAAGGATTCATCAGAGTAAAACACCCCTTTTAAGCCCAGAGTGTACAGCACAAAATATGATGAAAGGAATTTGAATGTTATTAAGAACTTTTACTATAACACTAGCTTCGTTTCTGCACAAACATGAAACAAAAGCATGCCAATCAAAAATTTCAGATCCATGCTTGACCAGTTACCTAACAGTATAGACTAAAATAAAGGCCTTAATAGTTAAAACTGGTTGCGTTCATAAAATAAATAAATAAATAAATTTAGCCAACTGACAGACTGGGGAAGAAGAAGATATTACTGAACTAAAACAAAAGTTTTTATTCTACCTGGTTTCACCCTTTTTATGACTTGTGCATAGTTATCTCAACACCAGAAAACATGGCCAGAACACGTGGTGCCAAGACAGCAATGTTCACTCATACTTTCTTTCATTTTAAAATCATAAATATTATAATTTTAAAATAATTAATATAAAAAAGTACAAAAACGTTCATCCTTAAAACAATTTAGGGATAGACACACTTCTTAAAATAAAATGTACGCATGTTGCTTGTTTGCAGCCTGTTTCAGAAAGTCTATTATTAACAGAGCATGGTGACAGTTAACTAATCAATGCCATTTTTACAGTGATTTGTACATTTTTTTCCTTTGTTGTTTTAAGTATTGTCATCAATGGATTTTTTATAAATATGGCAATTAGAGTAGGATGCTTTCACTTTATTTCTGTTTGTTGAAATGCAAAGATGGTTTGATTATTTCATTTATTTTGAGTACAGTGCTGCACATGGAGCAAAAATACATTTCTAGTGCTGTCCTCGCTCCACTGGTATGGCTGGGTGGAATTAGTATATCTGAATAAGGAGGTTATGAGAGTGCAGGGTAAAGCACGTCTCCTATCTTCAGTAATACTTGTGTAGTAGAGTTGATGTGCTGCTTTGTTACTGCAATTGCTGGAACTGCTTTTACTGGCATATAATGGATCCAAATAAATTAAAAAACTTAAATGAACCAGGAAAATGTACATCTTGCTATTCCAGTTACCTCATTTTCACACAGCAAATAGCTATTGCTAGTTCGTCTTTATGGCCTGCCATGATGTAAAGCAATCACTAATGCTTGTTGCCAGATAAACACAAACAGTGATCCAACTTGTCATGGGCAGAATGTAAGCCTGTGTAATACAATCTGAAATACATTAATGGCACTAGAACTTCCTTCACTTGATCACAGAACATTAGGAAGTATCCAGTCAAAAAAATAGCTGTAAGGCAAGGAAGTGATCTGTGTAACAAAACAACTGATCACAGAACTGATTTTGCCAGAGTCACCGTAGGTGTGTTAGAGAAAGAGGCAGACAAAGATTATGACTCAACTGAACTACATTACAGAACTCAGAACTTCACCTTATCACAGTTAAACACTGGAAGGGTACCCAATAAAAAAGTGATCATTTTTGTGGGAGGAGACAGTTTTGATTTCAAAGAAAACAACTGTTAACCTGGTTTGTTAAGGACAGAATGAGCAAGAGTGTACAAGCTAAAATACATTACTATGGCCAACGTTTATTTTGCCTGATTTATAGGTGACTGCTAGTCTAATTACCCAAGGGGAACTTTTTTAATCCAGCTACACTTCTCAAAGAGAAATCAAACCCTGTACCTTGTGTCTGTGAGAACCATCTTAACCATTATTCAAAGTACCTGATCAGTTGCTCAATCATCACCTACACAAACACAACACACACCACCCTGAACAAAACTTGCTTCACTTTATTAAACATCAGAGGTGTACCACTAAGCACGTGGTTATTTTGAGATTAAGAGGCAGCTTTTATGTGCATGTGTGTCTGAAAAAAAAAAGCAGATTGCTGCAGCTAGAATTTATTTCACCTTATCATTCATACATCAGTAGTATGCTTAAAGTATCATTGTGGGGAAGCAATGTATGCGTAAAAGTAACTGAAAGATGATTTGGTTTGTCATGGGGAATGTGAATGTTAATCTGGGGGAAAAGGTTCTGTGTCAAAAAAAAAATCATCATAGCTTTTATCTGTAGACAATTTAAGTAACTTTTTCACAAAGGCACTGTACTCTTTCAAAATGGGGTATTCTTTTATTTAGACCATCTGTGTGTTAAAATTGCTGAAAAAAAGAAGGCACATCTTACCATAACGGTCCATCTTCATCTGTCATCACCTGCGAGTTCAGTTCTGATCCTTCTGAACCAACTCCACAGTTACTACAGCTTGTGGACTCCAAAAAAACTCTCAAGCACATCCCTTACCCATAATGGTTTGGGTAGATTACCTCAGATCAAGTTTGCTGATGAGAGAAGAAGACATAAATGTAATGAAGAAAACCATATATGGATTGAAACTATGTTCTAAAAGGAAACTTTCAGGAAATCTGGCCGGGGGAAGGAGGGAGGGAAGTTGATGACAGAAGAAGATGGACAACTCAGATAGAATATGGTAAGACATAACTTTATCTGTAATTGTCAATATTCATCCTGTCATCACCTGTGGGACAGAGTCCCAAGCTACTTGGAACCCTGGATGGAATCAAGGAAGGAAATTTCTGAACACCATCAGTTTACATGATACTCTGCTCCTAGAGACCAGATCTAATTTTTAATGAGCAATAAAGGTATGGGAAAATGCCCAAGTTGCAGCTGCACAGATGTCATCCATGGAAGCTCTTGATTGGAAGATAGCAGAACTAGCTACTGCTTTAGCTGAATGTGCTTTTAATGGTATAGGTAAAGAAATACCTCCTTTCTTATAAACAAAGGAAATAAGTCCAAAATCCACTTAGGGTTACTTTAACAGGCTGACATAACCTGATATGTGAAAAGGAAACAAACAGCTGGTCCGATTTCGTAATGTTCTTAGTTCTGCCAAGAGAGAACCTTAGTTGTCTGTGAACATCTAACAAATGTAATGTGTACCAGAAGATTAACACACTGATTAAGGCTGGTTTCATACACAAATGTAGGTAGAAAGATGGACTGGTCCTGAGAGAAACTCTTTGTGAAAAATCAAATATGGTGGTTTGGATGAAAATATCTGAATTTCCGAAATTCTTCTAGCTGAGGTAATGGCCACTAAGAAGATGCTTTTCCAAGAAAGGAACTTCATGTCGCAAGTGCAGGCCAGCTTAAAATGGGATTGTGTCAAAGTCTGCGCATTAAAGTGAGGTTCCAAAGAGGAGTAGGGTCCTAGTAAGGATGTTTTAAGAGAAGGGCACCTTTTAAAAAGGCTTTACAAAGTCTATGTGAAGAAACGGATGACCCTGGGAACCCATGAAAATTAGAAATGGCTGCTAGTTGGACTTTAATCATAGAAGTGGAAGCACCATCATTGAAAATTAGAGGCTAGGAAGTGAATTTCATGGATCGGTGCTGAAAAAGGGTCAATGTGATGTAGGGAGGCCCAGTGAATGAACCTCTTCCATTTACTCGTGTAAAGTTTGTGAGTAGATGATTTATGAGATGCTAAAAGTGTTTAACTGGGGAAGAACATACATCATGCCTGGCCACTAATGGAATTGGAAATACCAAGCTGTCAGCTTGACAGTTGTAATGTCTTGGTGACTGATGCCCGTCGGATGTGACAGGAGGTCCAGAGTTGGATCCAGAATCCTTGGTCTTCGAAATGAGACCATAAAAAGGGGAAAGTACAGTTGTGTACACTTACCATAAATGTAGATGTTAGTGTGTATTCACTGTTGCAGTCATTACACTTGGGTTATCCTGCTGGCAGGCTACCTTCAGTCGGTCTGAATTACAAAGTCTAGGTCCGGGCGCCGGGTTGTTGTCGCCTTCCCTGACGCCAGTGCGCCAGGGTATAAAGATGCAGCCAACGCCATTTTCTTCAGTTTTCTTGCTTCAGATAACTCTTAGAATAGCAAAGCGAGATCCCTGGACTCGAGCCATGAATCCAAGCAAACTAGCCTGTTGCTTTTGTCACACAACTTTATTAGATAACTGCCAGCACCACAAAGTACATCTAGTAAGAATCGGTTGAGCGCTTTCATCTGCATTCACCAGATTTCTTCAGAACCATTTACCTTAACATGTCACTTCCTTTATATACACAAATTTTTGGTAAAGCAAAAGTTACATAATTGGTTAAAACAAAATTGTTAATTAAAAACAAAATCACTCAATTGACATTTGTTGTGAATAAAAATGCAATAAAAGTCAAAATATGTATAATCCACTGTCATAAAATGTACTATATACTAGTACTAAAGTGCTTTTATACAGTGCATGATACATTTCATTATTGGGTCCCTTATACTATCTACCCTATGCTAAAATTTTAAATTTATAAATTCATAGTAAATATATATAAATATATATATTAGAGTAAGGAAATTTCATCAGCCGAGTACATTTTATATATATTTTATACATTAACACACAGTATATATTTTTATTTATTTATTTATATATATTTACTATGAATTTATAAATTTAAAATTTTAGCATAGGGTAGATAGTATAAGGGACCCAATAATGAAATGTATCATGCACTGTATAAAAGCACTTTAGTACTAGTATATAGTACATTTTATGACAGTGGTTAATATACATATTTTTGTGACTTTTTATTGCATTTTTATTCACAACAAATGTCAATTGAGTGATTTTGTTTTTAATTAACAATTTTGTTTTTAACCAATTATGTAATTAACTTTACGCCAAAATGTGTGTATATAAAGGAAGTGACATGTTAAGGTAAATGGTCTCTGAAGAAATCTGGTGAATGCAGATGAAAGCGCTCAAACCATTCTTACTAGATGTACTTTGTGGTGCTGGCAGTTATCGAATAAAGTTGTGTGACAAAAAGCAACAGGCTTAGTTTGCTTTGATTCACGGGCTCGAGTCCAGGGATCTACGCTATTCTAAGAGTTATTGTTGTTTTGTTCCACTTTGGTTACTAGTTGCTAAAATGGCAGAGGTGGATTGTCTTGGGACTCCATTGAGTCGTGAAGAGTACTCTACACTACGGTCGGAAGTGACGCCATTACAAGGAGACGTCAACAGACTCCTTGAACTTGTGCAGAAGCTCACCGAAGCTGTAACAGCTGGTGTGGAACCAGCAAAACTATTCAAAGTATTCAAGCCAACGCGGAGACATCGCAAGTGGAAGCGGTGTTGGTGGAGGTTACCAGCGGCTAGTGATATCCCTAATGGACAAGGTGAAGGGACTAAAATACACGATTTGGATATAGGAGATGAAAACAGGGACATATCAATTGAAGCTGATTTTACGCTTGATTTCAGCTTATTTCACACCAACAGTGAGAATATGAGAATGGGGCACCTAAAGAGC
The DNA here is from genome assembly GCF_019279795.1 of Protopterus annectens. Taxonomy (NCBI): domain Eukaryota; kingdom Metazoa; phylum Chordata; order Ceratodontiformes; family Protopteridae; genus Protopterus; species Protopterus annectens. Next base: position 1,177,091,658 of record NC_056743.1, on the reverse strand, counting down.
AGCGTGCTCCAGTACGGACATATTCAGCTATTGCCAAGAAGGCAAATAGCAAAACAAAGGTACTGTAAATTTAGATAAGATATCTAGTCTAAACCGAAGGTATTCAGAAAAGGGATTATCGAACGTGTGTTAAATGTATCTAAAGTACTAAATGAATTTTTAGCTGATGAAGATAATTTTGGGGAGAAATACAAGTGAATACAGGCAAAAAGTATATGAATGTGAGGAAAATGTTACTAATGATGTGAAATCCAGAATTTATTTATTGGGTAAAAACTAATACAACTTAAAAGTGTAAAAGTGGACAATGCATATCTTGAAAATGTATTCAATTACAAGTGGTACCAAAAGGTTTGAGGTTTTTCAAACTACCACTGGGTTTAAAAATTTTCTACAAAAATTGAGCTATTCTTTAACCAAATGTTCGATGATTTTGGCTTTTGGTAGATGAAAGCACTTTTGAAATGTAATGAAGAAAAAATTAATGCCCTTCTACAGGAAGTAGAATGTTTAAATGAATCTATTATAAAAGATGTGGATTTTGTTGAATGGTATGATTTATATTCCAAACAGTTTACTAATGCAAAAAGTAAAGTGCACAATGTTTACAATAGAAAAATGAATAAAATAGAGCGAGATATGGAAATGTATAGGACAGGAAGAGCGTACATCTGGCCTAAGTATACAGATGAAAGGGAAGGGGTATTTGAAGTAGTAGAAACAAAAGGAAGAAGAAGAAAGTATAGGTTGAACGAAGAAGAAAATTTTCAAGGGGGGCGATTTTACCCGGCACCAAAAAGATGGCAAAGGGGATACAATCAATAGAGAATACAGATGGAATGATTGACGGAGAAGGTGGTGGAAAAAGTGTACAGAAGCATGCACCCCCCACCCCTGTAGATAACAGAATTAATGAGAAGGCATCTACTTTTTTGTACTAGTATTAGTATACCTGAGGAAAATCCAAAATATTCCCAACTACTTACTTGAATTTGTTAAACTCAAATATTAAACGAAGCATTTTTAACAGGGTTTGTTTCACCCAGAAATTTGAATTTGGCCAAAAGGTTTTTCCCCTTAAAAGCTTAATTCAGTAACATTAAACAAGGCCTTGGAAGCAGAAAGAGAGGGCCTAGACACCTTAGGAAGGGAGGGGAGTACAGTTATCTGAGAAGCCCCTACAGCCTGACCTGCCTCCTGGGAGGCCACATCCTGTAAAACAAAGTTTCTCCCTGGGACTCCAGAGAGGCCTCCGGTTCCACTGGCCTCTAAAGAACCGGCGTCCGTTCGGACGACTCTAACCTAGGTTTAACTGCCTTGTCCTTGCGCTTCTTTGAGGAAGGCGCGGAGCATCCGACGGCATATTGTAATTGCACCGCTTCCCAAAGACCAACCTGGCACAATCCAACCTTCGCATAGTGCTTATTGAACCTAGCAAAAGCGACACCCAACAACGCGTGCTCAGGTCCCAAACAAGGTATACACAAATTATGGTAATCCCTATGCGTATCTGTTTCCCACAAGAAATACAGTTATTTAGTTTTTCTGACATCTGGTAAACCACTGAGGCAAGAAAACCAAAATTTTCCCCAACGGGTACTTAACCAACTCTGACTTCGGTCTGAAACCCCAGAAATATTTCAGAACGCCAACGCACTTGCAACACTGCTTCTGCATCGACCATGCGCAAAAAGACTGAGGATATGGCGCCGGTCGCGATTTGTACCCTGACGCTCTGATGTCAGTCAAATGCGACGCCAGCCTTATACTCTGATATTCGGGCCGACCGAGGGACAGCGGACTACCCAAGTGTTAGGACTGCAGCAATGTGAGATGAAGAACATCTAAAATATTCCCCAACGGGGTACTTAGCCAACTTTGACTCGGTCTGAAACTCCGAAAACGAAAAATTTCAGAACGCCAACCGCACTTGCAATACTGCTTCTGCATCGACCATGGCAAAAGACTGAGGATATGACGTCGGTCATGCGCATTTGTACCCTGACGTCCTGATGTCAGTCAAATGCGCCTTGACCGACGTCAGCCTTATACTTTGATATTCAGGCCGACCGAGGACAGCGGACTACCCAAGTGTAAGGACTGCAGCAATGTGAGATGAAGAACATGTACAAAAACGTTCATCCTTAAAACAATTTAGGGATAGACACACTTCTTAAAATAAAATGTACGCATGTTGCTTGTTTGCAGCCTGTTTCAGAAAGTCTACTATTAAGAGAGCATGGTGACAGTTAACTAATCAATGCCATTTTTACAGTGATTTGTACATTTTTTCCCTTTGTTGTTTTAAGTATTGTCATCAATGGATTTTTTATAATATGGCAATTAGAGTAGGATGCTTTCACTTTATTTCTGTTTGTTGAAATGCAAAGATGGTTTGATTATTTCATTTATTTTGAGTACAGTGCTGCACATGGAGCAAAAATACCTTTCTAGTGCTGTCCTCGCTCCACTGGTATGGCTGGGTGGAATTAGTATATCTGAATAAGGAGGTTATGAGAGTGCAGGGTAAAGCACGTCTCCTATCTTCAGTGTAGTAGCATCTTTTGTGTAGTAGAGTTGATGTGCTGCTTTGTTACTGCAATTGCTGGAACTGCTTTTACTGGCATATAATGGATCCAAATAAATTAAAAAACTTAAATGAACCAGGAAAATGTACATTTGCTATTTTACCTATTTTAAAGCAAATAGTATTGCTAGTTCGTTTTATGGCCTGCCATGATGTAAATTAGCTGTCCTAAACCAAAGGTATTCAGGAGAATTAAGCCTGTGTGAAATCTGAAATACATAAGGATGAACTTTTACTGATCAAGAACAAGGAATACCGGGTCAAAAAATATGAATGGAAGGAAATGTTACTAAGATGTGACCAGAATTTATTTATTGGGTAAAAACTAATACAACTTAAAAGTGTAAAAGTGGACAATGCATATCTTGAAAATGTATTCAATTACAAGTGGTACCAAAAGGTTTGAGGTTTTCAAACTACCACTTTAAAATATTCTTCAAAATTGAGCAATTGTTTAACAATTATGATTTTGGCATAAGCTTTGAAATGTAATGAAGAAAATTAATGCCCTTCTACAGGAAGTAGAATGTTTAAACAAAAGAGGGATTTTGTTGAATATGATTTATATTCCAAACAGTTTACTAATGCAAAAGTAAAGTGAATGTTTACAATAGAAAATGAATAAAATAGAGCGAGATATGAAATGTATAGGACAGGAAGAGATCTGGCCAAGTATAGATGAAAGGGAAGGGTATTTGAAGTAGAAAACAAAAGGAAGAAGAAAAAGTATAGGGAAAAGAAAATTTTCAAGGGGCGGCACAAAAGATGGCAAAGGGATACAATCAATAGAGAATACAGATGGAATGATTGAGAGAAGGTGGTGGAAAGTGTACAGAAGCATGCACCCCTGTAGATACAGAATTAATGAGAAGGCATCTACTTTTGTACCAGTATTAGTATACCTGAGGAAAATCCAGTAAGGCATCAACATACATTGCTTTGAAGGGTTTAAAGTAACTATACACAAGTTCAGGTTACTGAAATTCATTGTTTAGCAAGGGGATGAAATTCACCCACAGTTAAATTTGATATTTTGATGCCATAAAGAGGTGAAATTATTCAGAAGACTTAATCATACAGTTCAATGGCCAGAATAAGGAAACACTAATTGTAAAGTTAACTAAGAAAAGCACGATTCCTGTATCTAACGACAGATAGTTTATAGAAAAGATTTACACATTTTACACAGGAATATAAAGAATAACAAGTTAGATCACAGCTAATAAGGACAATTTACTAACTGAAGAAAGGAAATGTTTAGAGAATCTCATTATGAATGATGAGATAAGAATAATGAAGCCAGATAAAGGTGGTGGGATTGTGATTTTGAAAATAAAGAATATCTAAGAGAAATACAGAAGATCCTAAATGAATCTGGTAACTAAATGTCGTTGAACCAAATAAATAATAGAAGGATAGATTTTGCTGTAGAGGAGTATTTATTAGATAGAAGAATAACCAATGAAGTATATGAATTTTTCAAAATGATTTTCCATTATTATCAAATAGGAATACCTAAATTAAAATCTGGAACATCCACTTAGACCATATCTGGAAATCGAAAAATAATTAGTAATGACCACTGGATGAAAATATATATACTAAAGTTAACCACATAGTAAAAGATTCATGGGATTTGAGCAAACTAACGGATGAAGTTTGCAGGAGAATTTGATTTTCCTCACAGTTGATGTGAAAGATTTATTTTCCAGTATACCGCAGACATTGGTCTGGAAACTAAAACTAAAAATTTCAGAACGCCAACCGCACTTGCAATACTGCTTCTGCATCGACCATGCGGCAAAAAGACTGAGGATATGACGCCGGTCATGCGATTTGTACCCTGACGCCCTGATGTCAGTCAAATGCGCTTGACCGACGCCAGCCTTATACTTTGATATTCAGGCCGACCGAGGACAGCGGACTACCCAAGTGTAAGGACTGCAGCAATGTGAGATGAAGAACATGTACAAAAACGTTCATCCTTAAAACAATTTAGGATAGACACACTTTAAAATAAAATGTACGCATGTTGCTTGTTTGCAGCCTGTTTCAGAAAGTCTACTATTAAGAGAGCATGGTGACAGTTAACTAATCAATGCCATTTTACAGTGATTTGTACATTTTTCCTTTGTTGTTTTAAGTATTGTCATCAATGGATTTTTATAATATGGCAATTAGAGTAGGATGCTTTCACTTTATTTCTGTTTGTTGAAATGCAAAGATGGTTTGATTATTTCATTTATTTTGAGTACAGTGCTGCACATGGAGCAAAAATACCTTTCTAGTGCTGTCCTCGCTCCACTGGTATGGCTGCGGAATTAGTATATCTGAATAAGGAGGTTATGAGAGTGCAGGGTAAAGCACGTCTCCTATCTTCAGTGTAGTAGCATCTTTTGTGTAGTAGAGTTGATGTGCTGCTTTGTTACTGCAATTGCTGGAACTGCTTTTACTGGCATATAATGGATCCAAATAAATTAAAAAACTTAAATGAACCAGGAAAATGTACATCTTGCTATTCCAGTTACCTCATTTTCACACAGCAAATAGCTATTGCTAGTTCGTCTTTATGGCCTGCCATGATGTAAAGCAATCACTAATGCTTGTTGCCAGATAAACACAAACAGTGATCCAACTTGTCATGGGCAGAATGTAAGCCTGTGTGATACAATCTGAAATACATTAATGGCACTAGAACTTCCTTCACTTGATCACAGAACATTAGGAAGTATCCAGTCAAAAAAATAGCTGTAAGGCAAGGAAGTGATCTGTGTAACAAAACAACTGATCACAGAACTGATTTTGCCAGAGTCACCGTAGGTGTGTTAGAGAAAGAGGCAGACAAAGATTATGACAACTGAACTACATTACAGAACTCAGAACTTCACCTTATCACAGTTAAACACTGGAAGGGTACCCAATAAAAAAGTGATCATTTTTGTGGGAGGAGACAGTTTTGATTTCAAAGAAAATAAGAAGTTATGTACCTACCATAACGTTCCATGTTAGTTGTCTTCTCTCGCCTTCTTTCTTGCTTGATGGGTTCGGAGCCGATCCCTCGGCTCCGACTCAGCACTTGCCAAGCTCGAGAGTCACTTTTACCAGCTCGAGGCAGCCCCATATCCCATGATGCAAGGCGGTAAGTACCCAGATCTCGTTTGATGACAAAGGGCAATAGCACCAAGCATAAAATACTTCCCAAAGGAAGAAAGAAAAATTACAGATGGAAGAAAGACCAGGTCTGAATGGTCTTCAGCATAACAGTTTCTTATAACAAGGTCTGTCCAGGCCAGGGGAAGGAGGGAGGGTCGAAGAAAGAAGGAGAGAAGACAACTAACATGGAACGCTATGGTAGGTACATAACTTCTTAATGTTAAGTTGTCAATCTCGCCTTCATTCTGCTTGATGGGACCGCCCCTAGCACCTCTATCCTGGTGGCTCAATGGAACAAACTCTTGGGGACTGTAGAGCCAAAACTGGCTCTGTCCCTGGAGGCCAAGTCCAATTTGTAATGGGAATCAAAAGTGTGAGGAGTGGCCCAAGTGGTCTGCACAAATAGTGTCTAAAGGAAGTCTAGCTTGAAAAGCTGTAGAAGTAGCTAAGCTCCTAGTTGAATGTGCTTTAGGTTTTGAGCACAGCTGTTTTCCCCTGAGCAGATAAATTTCAGAGATGACCGTAGAAAGCCATCTGGACAAGGTCACCTTAGAAACAGGAAGGCCTTTTTTATTATCCGCATAGGAAACAAAAAGTTGATCAGATTTTCTAAACTTTTTTGTTCTATCCAAATAATATCTAAGTTGACGGTGGACATCAAGATAATGTAGCTTTTGTTCAGCTCTATCTGAATAGTTTGGGAAAAATACAGGGAGATCAATGGATTGATTCAAATTGTTCTTTGAAGCGACCTTAGGCAAAAAGGTTGGGTTAGTTCTCAAAGATACTCTGTCTTTGTGAAAAATCAAATAGGGGGGTCGAACCGAAAGAGCATGAAGTTCAGACACCCTCCTGGCCGATGTAATAGCCACTAGGAATAATGTTTTCCAAGAAAGAAATTTCAGGGAACAAGAAACAGCTGGCTCGAAGGGGGGAAGAATCAAGGATGTCAGCACTAAATTTAGATCCCACTGAGGAGGAGGATTCCTGATTGGAGGCTTTAGTAGGAAAATTCCTTTCAAGAAGGCCCTGCAGAGCCTATGGGACATAATATTATGATCTGCTATTCGACATGAAATTGGAAATAGCAGCCAATTGAACTCTGACTGTGGAAGAAGAGGAGCCTGCGTGAAAAATCTCTGCTAAGAAGTCCAGAACTGCCTGAACAGGGGCAGTAAAGGGATCAATATTCTTGGCCTTAGCCCAATAAGAGAAACGTTTCCATTTGCTTGTATAAATCCTCCTGGTAGAGGATTTTAGCTTAAGTTATTATGATGTCTCTAACTGGGTTAGAGATCAAAGGAAGCCTGGCTAAGGAAGGAAGTGGAGCAACCATGCTGTGAGGTTGTGAGAAGGGATAGACCGGTGCAGCTGACCCGATTGGTGAATCAGAAGATCTGGCACTGGGTCCAGATGCCACGGCTGCACCAAAAGGTGATGATGGAGGAACGGGAACCAAACTTGTCGAGGCCAGTAAGGGGCAATGAGAATCAATTTGACTCTCAAAACGGTAGCTTTCTGGATAACCTGAGGGATCAGAGGAAATGGAGGGAAGGCATAAAGAAGTCCCTGGGGCCAATCCTGGGTCAGAGCGCTCTGGGGATGGCCTGATAGAGGGAAGAGGCAGAAGAAGTCTGGACATTTGCTGTTTTGGGGAGTAGCAAAAGATCAACATGGACGACCCATTCCAGAAAAATCTCTTCCGCTATAGATTGCTTGAGAGACCACTGTGAGGCATGAGAATAGCTCTGCTCAATCTGTCCGCTACAATGTTGGTTTTCCCAGGGATATGCTGCTACCAGAAACCGATGAGAGGAGATCGCCCATTGCCATAGTCTGAGCTTCTGACACAAGGGGTAGGACTTGGTTCCGCCCTGTTTGTTGATATACCAAACTACAGACATGTTGTCTGTGTGGACTGCAATTGTCCCTACGGAAGAAAGTCGCTGAGGGCTTGCAACGCTAAAAGCACTGCTCTCATCTCCAGGACATTTATGTGCAGATGGTACTCAACGGCTGCCACGCCCCATGAACCATCCTGCCCTGATAATGACCCCCACCGATCAGGAGGCATCCGTGGTGACAGTGGCTATCGGGGATGGGGTACAAAGTACCTGCCTTGGTGAACCTGAGGAGATGTGATCCACCAAGCAAGATGATCTTTGTGAAGTCTGTGTCACCAGAATCTGGTGACGATTGGAAGTTGTTGGTATGACCACTGTGTGAACAGCATCCACTGAAGAAGGATGCAGAATCGAGCCAGGAAGAAGAGTAATGGCCGCAGCCATGAGGCCTAATACCTTTAGAACCATTCTGGCCTGTACTTTCTTGTTGGCCAGAATGATCCTGACATGACTTTGAATGTCTGTAACTCTTTGATCTGTAAGGGTAGCTGTCATCCTAACAGTGTTTAAGTTTCGCCTGTGAAGGTAATAGACTGGCAGGGCGATAAGGATGACTTTTCGGGTTGATCGAGATGCCCAAATGAGAACAAAGATTTATTGTGTAATCCCTGGCTTGTATAAGCTGATGCCTGGTGGTGGCTGACAGGAGCCAGTCGTCGAGATACGGAAACACCTGGAATCCTAGACGCCTCAGGTGAGCCGTGACCACTGCCATGCATTTGGTGAACACTCTGGGGCTGTAGTGAGACCAAAGGGCAGGGCTCTGAACTGGAAATGACTGGACCCCAGCCGAAGCGGAGAAATCTCCTGAGCGTCTGTGAATTTTGATGTGATAGTACATCCTGAAGATCTATTGAGCACATCCAGTTGTCCTTCTGTAAGAAGGGCAGAATTGACTGAAGAGTGACCATTCGAATCTTGTCTTCCTCACAGACTTGTTGAGTCTGCTGAGATCCAATATTGGTCTCCAGTCTCCGCCTTTTGGGGACCAAAAAGAACCTTGAGTAGATTCCGGGCTCTGAATGGTCTGTTGTAACTGGCTGAATGGCTCTTTTTTGCAGTAGTTTTGAGATTTCTAACTCTGCAATTTCCCTTAGACCGGGTGGTACATCTGGAAGGGAATTTGAGAGGAAAGGACTTTCCTCGAAAGGAATTATGTAACCCTTGGATATGATCGACTGTACCCATCTGTCTTGAGTGAGGGAATGCCAGGCTTCTGGGTACAGTGATAATCTTCCCCCGACTGCCTCCAAGGAGGGACAGCCGGGCAACATCTCAGGGATGCTGAAAGGGCTTGTCAGAGAGAGGCTCTGTTTCCTGGTTTTTGGACCCCTCTGCCTCTAGAGCGCCTGTTGTTGTTACCCCTCTGCCTCTAGGGGTAAACTGACCACGTGAATGGGCGTGACTCCTTGGGATTTACGGAACCACATTTTTCCACCTTCTGTGCTTTGGGATAAGGTCTAGAAGGGGTGGAAAATCGATCTCCTACAGCAGAAAGAGTCTTGCCGTCCTGTTCGCACCTGGTCAAAGTTTCCTTCACCTGAGGGCCAAACAAAGCTGACCCATCAAAGGGAGAATTTGTGAAGGACGCCTTGAAGGGATCTGCAAAGTCACATAGCCGCATCCAGGCTTGGCGCCTAAGAGCCACACCTGTACTCTGCTCTACTCGCCCATCAGCAGCATATGATATTAGCATGGAGGAGTTTGCAAAGGAATTAAGGGTTCCTAGCTGTGAAGCAATCTTTTCTTGAGTTCCTGCAGCTGTAGGATCCTGTACTACTTCACCCAGCTCCTTAAGGATATCCCTCTGGAGTCTGGTGAAGTGACATAGGTAATTCAGCCAACGATAGCAAAGGTCGCTGAGGAAAACATCCGCCACTGCACCTATCCATGGTCCTAGAGTCCTTATTAGGAGGATGGACGGCGAAGGATCTGCAAGTTCCTTCTTGGTGGCCGCAGCCACCACCATGGCATCAGCTGGGACACCCTTAGTGAGGAATTGCTTGTCACCCGGGCAGTGATAAATTTTGAAGGCCTCCTAGGGACTGGCTCAACAGAGTCAGGAGCTGCCCACGCCTTCGGGCAATAACCTGCATAAGGGGTCGAAGGCGGAGACACCCAGGAGGTGGAGGGCCGAGATCCAAACGCCTCTAGGTATACTGACTCATCCTCAGAGGGATTGTTGGTGGGCCAGTCTGTTTAAGGAGTTCTAGGATGTCTGAGAAGGAGACATCCTCAGAGGGGATCTAGGGGATCCCTCTGACTCATCAAAGTCAGTATCTGAAGTGACAGACTCGGGGAGTCTACATGTTTCCTTCTACAAGTCCTCTTCCTAGGAGGATCTCCAAACATCAGGAGAATCCTCGAAGAGGGGAAATTCCCAATGGGGAAACCTGAGGCGGAGGATCTCTGGGTCCTTTAGCAAGAGAAGTGGCAGAGATGTCAACAGGCACTATAGAGGGAGGAGCTACGGAACAGACTGCTGACTGATACCAGTGGCCAGCACACTCTTCATCACTCAATGCTCCTCCCAGGCAGGTCCGAGAGAACCCGTTCAAGAACTGGGAACCCAGGGACCACCGAAGGGAAGTCTCCGAGGCAGATGTCGGAGCCGAGCTCACCAAGGTCGAGGCTCCAAGGGAAGAGCGGTTCGACAAGGGTCCCATGCCACTCACCCCTCGGAGGAGACCATGGAAGCCCACCACCAATCCTCTAAGGAAGGTCTCAAGAGGAGATAAGAGTAGAGGCTGAAGGAACAGAAGGGGTATCTGTCCTCCAGCCGTAGCAGTAATCATTCTCAAGACTCCAACCCAAGCTCTGGGGTAGAGTCAAGGAGGAACTGTAACGGGTGTGGACCAACAGTCGCCTGTTGAGACGGACTATGTAACATTTGGGCCAGTGCCTGTGACTTAAGTAATCTGCTGACCACTCTCTAGGTCATGGTCTGAAAGTCTGGATGACCTTGAAGATCGGCCCGATGGCTCTGCCCGAAAGGAGAGGTGAAGCTGGAGCCGAAAGTATCGGCTCCAAGGAAGGAGACCTCGACCTCTTCCTGGAATGAGCCATCGGAACCGATGAAACTATAGATCCTGTCGGAGCGAGACTTATCGGAGCCGACAGGAAGTTCGATGCATCGGCTCCAGCCGAGCCGATACAGCCACAAAGTAACGGTGTCGGAGCCGATCGGGCCGACACCGATGCCTGTGCCACATGGTGGTCGGAACCGATCGGAGCCGACAATCAAGTGGTCGATGCAGAATCGGCACCGATAGCCATCGGTGCCGGGCTTAAGCCAGAATCAGCTCCAGCCGAGCCGATCTCGACTCAGAGCGAGTCGGAGCCGAGGCCGCAGGCTTAGATACAGAAGCCTGGGCCTTGGAAGATTTGGCTGATTTAGATGGAACCGACTTAGCCGGAGAGCCCTCCGGCTTAAGAAGGCCCCTAAGTATCAGCTTGTTTCTTTTCCTGCAGGACTCTCTGGCTGAAGGAATGACAAAGCACAGGAGTCCTGCAGGTGAAGAGGCCCCAGGCAATACAGGCAAGAAGTGTGACCGTCTGTCAGAGACATCTTCTGACAGCACGAGTCACACTTCTTAAAGCCTGAGACCCTCTCCTTTGACATGGTGTTACACAACACACACACACACCAGTCAAAGAATTAAATTAAACAAAATACCAAAAGGTATTACTAGTAAAACACACACACACACCCTAACAGGGGATGGATGGGTAAAGTTTGACTAAAAAAATCAGAAAAGACAGGGAATTTTCTGTCAGAAAATCTTTATAATTAACTTAAAACTAAAAATTTAAGGGTTTTTAGCAAAAAGGGGCTAAAATATTAAAGTAGTGAATCACTTACCAGGAGCTGGTAAAAGGAGGACCTCATAAGCGAAGCGGCAAACGAGATCTGGGTACTTACCGCCTTGCATCATGGGATATGGGGCTGCCTCGAGCTGGTAAAAGTGACTCTCGAGCTTAGCAAGTGCCGAGTCGGAGCCGAGGGATCGGCTCCGAACCCATCAAGCAAGAATGAAGGCGAGATTGACAACTTAACATCAACTGTTAACCTGGTTTGTTAAGGACAGAATGAGCAAGAATGTACAAGCTAAAATATATTACTATGGCCAACGTTTATTTTGCCTGATTTATAGGTGACTGCTAGTCTAATTACCCAAGGGGAACTTTTTTAATCCAGCTACATTTCTCAAAGAGAAATCAAACCCTGTACCTTGTGTCTGTGAGAACCATCTTAACCATTATTCAAAGTACCTGATCAGTTGCTCAATCATCACCTACACAAACACAACACACACCACCCTGGACAAAACTTGCTTCACTTTATTAAACATCAAAGGTGTACCACTAAGCACGTGGTTATTTTGAGATTAAGAGGCAGCTTTTACGTGCATGTGTGTCTGAAAAAAAAAAAGCAGATTGCTGCAGCTAGAATTTATTTCACCTTATCATTCATACATCAGTAGTATGCTTAAAGTATCATTCTGGGGAAGTGGGGAAGCAATGTATGCGTAAAAGTAACTGAAAGATGATTTGGTTTGTCATGGGGAATGTGAATGTTAATCTGGGGGAAAAGGTTCTGTGTCAAAAAAAAAATCATCATAGCTTTTATCTGTAGACAATTTAAGTAACTTTTTCACAAAGGCACTGTACTCTTTCAAAATGGGGTATTCTTTTATTTAGACCATCTGTGTGTTAAAATTGCTGAAAAAAAGAAGGTACATCTTACCATAACAGTCCATCTTCATCTGTCATCACCTGCGAGTTCAGTTCTGATCCTTCTGAACCAACTCCACAGTTACTACAGCTTGTGGACTCCAAAAAAACTCTCAAGCACATCCCTTACCCATAATGCTTTGGGTAGATTACCTCAGATCAAGTTTGCTGATGAGAGAAGAAGACATAAATGTAATGAAGAAAACCATATATGGATTGAAACTATGTTCTAAAAGGAAACTTTCAGGAAATCTGGCCGAGGGAAGGAGGGAGGGAAGTTGATGACAGAAGAAGATGGACAACTCAGATAGAATATGGTAAGACATAACTTTATCTGTAATTGTCAATATTCATCCTGTCATCACTCAGGGACAGAGTCCCAAGCTACTTGGAACCCTGGATGGAATCAAGGAAGGATATTTCTGAACACCATCAGTTTACATGATACTCTGCTCCTAGAGACCAGATCTAATTTTTAATGAGCAATAAAGGTATGGGAAAATGCCCAAGTTGCAGCTGCACAGATGTCATCCATGGAAGCTCTTGATTGGAAGATAGCAGAACCAGCTACTGCTTTAGCTGAATGTGCTTTTAATGGTATAGGTAAAGAAATACCTCCTTTCTTATAAACAAAGGAAATAAGTCCAAAATCCATTTAGGGTTACTTTAACAGGCTGACATAACCTGATATGTGAAAAGGAAACAAACAGCTGCTCCGATTTCGTAATGTTCTTAGTTCTGCCAAGAGAAAACCTTAGTTGTCTGTGAACATCTAACAAATGTAATGTGTACCAGAAGATTAACACACTGATTAAGGCTGGTTTCATACACGAATGTAGGTAGAAAGATGGACTGGTCCTGAGCTCTTTGTGAAAAATCAAATATGGTGGTTTGGATGGATGTTTTAAGAGAAGGGCACCTTTTAAAAAGGCTTTACAAAGTCTATGTGAAGAAACGGATGACCCTGGGAACCCATGAAAATTAGAAATGGCTGCTAGTTGGACTTTAATCATAGAAGTGGAAGCACCATCATTGAAAATTAGAGGCTAGGAAGTGAATTTCATGGATCGGTGCTGAAAAAGGGTCAATGTGATGTAGGGAGGCCCAGTGAATGAACCTCTTCCATTTACTCGTGTAAAGTTTGTGAGTAGATGATTTATGAGATGCTAAAAGTGTTTAACTGGGGAAGAACATACATCATGCCTGGCCACTAATGGAATTGGAAATACCAAGCTGTCAGCTTGACAGTTGTAATGTCTTGGTGACTGATGCCCGTCGGATGTGACAGGAGGTCCAGAGTTGGATCCAGAATCCTTGGTCTTCGAAATGAGACCATAAAAAGGGGAAAGTACAGTTGTGTACACTTACCATAAATGTAGATGTTAGTGTGTATTCACTGTTGCAGTCATTACACTTGGGTTATCCTGCTGGCAGGCTACCTTCAGTCGGTCTGAATTACAAAGTCTAGGTCCGGCGTCGGTTGCTGTCGCCTCTTCCCTGACGTCAGTGCGCCAGGGGTATAAAAGATGCAGCCAACGCCATTTTCTTCAGTTTTTCTTGCCCCAGATGTCAGGTGCCCCCAAAAAGGTAGGCTAAAAATATGCCAATAAAACATGCATGTACCAAAATAAGAAGTTATGTACCTACCATAACGTTCCATGTTAGTTGTCTTCTCGCCTTCTTTCTTGCTGGTTGGGTTCGGAGCCGATCTCGGCTCCGACGCGGCCATCTTCAAAAGCTCGAGAGCTGCATACTGGCTCAAGGCCACCCCATATCCCATGATGCCTGGCACTAGATACCCAGATTTCGTTTGGAAAGTCTAACTGCACACATAAGGAAAGAATCCTATCCTGGAATATATAAAACCTCCAGAGAGGCTACTAGACAGAAACGAATAGCTAGAGAAAACTCAGCCAGTGACAAACCATAAGGAACTCTTCTCGATCTACAAGGATAGGGGGATGAAGGGTGGGACGCAAGAAAGAAGGTGAGAAGAAGACAACTAACATGGAAAGTTATGGTAGGTACATAACTTCTTTATGTTAAGTTGTCTATCTTGCCTTCATTCTTGCTGGTTGGGACAGCGTCCCTAGCACCTAAAATCCTGGGGGGCTCATCGGAACAAACTCTTCAGAACAGTGGAACCAAAATCTGCTCTGTTTCTGGAAACCACATCCAACTTATAATGCGAAATGAAAGTATGTGGGTTGGCCCACGTAGCCGCAGCACAAATAGATTCCATGAGCAACCTAGCCTGAAAGGCCACAGAAGTGGCTAAAGCCCTGGTGGAGTGGCCTTTTGGTTTAACAGGTAATTCTTTATTCCTCAGTTGATAGATAAATGTGATGATAGAAGTCAACCACCTGGACAAGGTTACTTTTGAGATTGGAAGACCTTGTTTACCCTCAGCATAGGACACGAAAAGTTGATCCGATTTCCTGATATCTTTAGTTCTATGCAAATAAAAGTGTAGTTGCCTGTGAACATCTAACTGATGCAATTTATATTCCGCCCTGTTGGAGTGGTTGGGAAAAAACACAGGAAGGTCTATGGACTGATTAAAGTTATTTTCTGAAGAGACCTTAGGAAGGAAGGAGGGATTAGTCCTGAGAGCAACCCTATCATTGTGGAACACTAGGCAAGGAGGACGGATACAAAGAGCCTGAAGTTCCGAAACTCTTCTGGCTGAAGTAATGGCTACCAGAAAAAGAGTTTTCCAACATAAAAACTTCAAGGAACAAGATGCTGCAGGTTCGAAGGGAGGCAATATTAGAGAAGCTAAAATCAAATTTAGATCCCACGGAGGTGGAGGATCTCTCACTGGAGGTCTGAGCAGAGTGGTCCCTTTGAGAAAGGCTTTACATAGCTTATGCGACTTGATATTATTTCCCGACAGGCCAACGTGAAAATTTGAAATTGCAACTAACTGAACTCTAATTGTAGCAGAAGCGGACCCAGAATGAAAGAGTTCCGCAGGAAATTCCAAAATGTGGTGTATAGGGGCTGAAAAGGGGTCTATACTCTTAGTCTCCGCCCAGGAAAAAAAACGTTTCCACTTACTAGCGTAAGTTTTTCTGGTGGTAGACTTGTGCAATGATAAAATAAGTTCGCTCACAGAGAGGGCGATATCTGGAAGCCTGGCTAAGGTTGGAAGTGGAGCAACCAAGCAGTGAGCTGGAGAGACTGCAGGGATTGGTGCAGCCCACCCGATTGATGGATCAGAAGGACTGGAACTAGGTCCAGAGTCCAAGGCTACTCGAGAAGATGATTATGCAGGAATGGGAACCCTATTTGTCGAGGCCAGTAAGGAGCAATGAGGATCATTTTGCTGCCCAAAGCGGTAGCTTTCTGTATAAGAAACGGGAGGGAATGCATAAAGAAGTCCCTGAGGCCAATCGTGGACTACAGCATCTCTGGGGGAATGTCCGAAAAGTGGAAGGAGAGAGAAGAAATGTTTGCACTTGCTGTTGAAGGGGGTGGCAAAAAGGTCGCAGCAAGGCTGGCCCCATTTGCGGAATATTTGGTCTGCAACTATTTGATTCAGAGACCACTCGTGAGGCATGAGAATTGCTCTGCTCAGCCTGACTGCTATGACGTTGGACTTCCCAGGGATGTGCGTTGCGATCAGAAACCGTTGGGAAGAGATCACCCAATGCCAGAGTCTATAGAGTGCATCACGACATAGGGGGTAGGACTTGGTTCCACCCTGCTTGTTGATTCACCACACTACCGACATATTGTCCATTTGAATTGCAATGGTCCCGGTAGGAAGAGAGTCCTGAAGAGCTTGCAATGTTAAAAGCACGCCCCTCATCTCCAAGACATTTATATGCAGGTGGTACTCGTGAGGTTGCCAGGTGCCTTGGACTGTCCTGCCCTGATAATGCCCCCCCCCAACCTGATCAGGGAAGCGTCCGTGGTAACCATAGCAACTGGGGGGGTACAAATGGTCTGCCCAGGGGCACTGATGTGGAGACCATCCACCATGCAAGGTGCTTTTTGCATGCTTCTGTGATCATAATCGTGTGAGACATGGGAAGATGCTGGAAGGACCACTAAGTGAAAAGCAGCCACTGGAGAATCCTCATATGAAAACGAGCTAGACGAACAAGTATGATCGCTGCTGCTATGAGACCCAGAGTTTGGAGGACGAACCTGGCTTGAATTCATTTGAATGCAAGTAAGACCTGTACATGCTGACGAATCACTAGTACCCTGTCTGGTGGAAGGCTCGCTGACATGTCTTTTGTATTTAGATTTGCGCCTATAAAGGTGATAGACTGACAGGGCGACAATGCAGACTTTTTGAAATTTATTGATACACCTAGTCTGGAGCAAGTCTCTATGGTGTAGTCTCTGGCTCGCAGAAGGTGATGCCTGGTGGTAGCAGTAAGGAGCCAGTCGTCTAGATATGGAAACACCTGGAATCCTTGCCGTCTCAGGTGAGCGGTAACTACTACCATACATTTGGTGAAGACCCTGGGGGCTGTGGTGAGACCAAAGGGCAGAGCTCTGAACTGGTAATGGCTGGCTCCCAGTCGGAAGTGAAGGAATCTTCTGGAGCGTCTGTCCATTTTGACATGGTAGTACGCATCCTGAAGATCTATAGAGCACATCCAATTGTCCTGACCCAGAAAAGGCATAATGGACTGTAGCGTGACCATCTGAAACTTCGTTCTTTGTACAGACCTGTTCAGTCTGCTGAGATCCAGAATGGGTCTCCAATCCCCTGTCTTTTTTGGTACCAAAAAGAACCTTGAGTAAATTCCGGATCCTTGCTGGTCGGCTGGGACTTGCTGGATGGCCCTTTTCCTCAGCAGTTCTGAAATTTCTTGTACTGCTTGATCCCTTAGATTGGGTGGAACATCTGGAAGGGACTTGTTTAACACTACAGGAGTGCGAACAAAGGGTATTCTGTAGCCTCCAGATATAACCGACTGTACCCATTTGTCTTATGTTATGTCTTGCCTGGCTCTTGGGTACAGTGATAATCTTCCCCCGACTGCCTCCAGAGGTGGGCAGTCGGGCAACCGTTCAGGGATGCTGGAAGGGCTTCTCAGAGAAGGATTCTCTGCTGCCCTGGTTTTGCAGACCCCCTCTGCCATGAGGGCGGTGTCTATTATTGTTCCCTCTTCTGCCCCTGGATGGGAACTCACCATGTGTGTCCGGCAAGGCTCCTTGGGATTTTCGGAATCACATCTTTCCACTCTTCTGACCCTTGGGATTTGGTCTGGAAGGAGTGGAAAAACAGACTCCCACAGCAGAGAGAGTCTTGCCTTCCTGCTCACACCTGGTAACGGTGTCCTTCACCTGTGATCCAAAAAGAGAGGAACCATCAAAAGGGGTGTCTGAAAGGTTCAGCAAAGTTACATAGCTGCATCCAAGCGCGTCTCCTCAGAGCAACACCTGTGCCCGTGGCTCTACTCGCACCATCGGCTGCATAAGAAATGAGCCTCATGGAGGAGTTCACCATTGAATTAAGAGTTGCCAGCTGGGAGGCTGCCTTAGCCTGAGCACCTTCAGCTGATGGATCTAGGAGGGTATCTCCAAGCCCTTTAAGGAGATCCCTTTGAAGGCGGGTAAAGTGGCACAAATAATTCAGAGACCTCATAGAAAAGGTTGCTGAAGAGAACATCTGCTTTCCATATCTGTCCATCGTCCTGGACTCCTTGTTAGGGGAATGGGCAGATGAAGAAGTTTCAGCCAACTCCTCCTTTGTGGCCGCCGCTACCACCATGGCATCAACAGGGACGCATCTGGTCAAAAACGGTTTATCCTGTGGCGCAGTTATGAATTTAGCGGGTCTTCTGGGGGTCAGTTCCACTGTGTCTGGAGATGACCACGCCTTCCGAGCCACCACAGACATCAGTGGGTCGAAAGGCGGAGACACCCAGGAGGTGGAAAGTCGGGATCCAAACGCATCCAAGAATACAGACTCATCCTCGGAGAGGCTTAGGGTAGTCCAGTTCCCCCTCTGCCTAAGCATCTCAAGGATGTCTGAGAAGGAGACATCTTCAGAGGGGGATCTCTGGGACCCTTCCGAATCCTCTAAGTCGGTATCTGATGTGACACACTCAGGGGAGTCAACATGCTTCCTCTTGCATTTCCTCTTACGAGGTGGCTCCTCTGAATGATCAGGGGAGGCCATGGAAGAGGAAGATACACCCAAGGGGGTGCCCTGTAGCGTTGGTTCCCCACGCTTGGGGTCTGGAGGAGGGGCAGATGCAGGCACCATAGTGGGAGGAGCCGATGGGGATGATCGTGGGGCTGACTCAGGGGCCAGCACACTCCTCATGATCTCGAAGACATCCCTGCTTGGATGCCGAGAAGGCTCCGGTTACGAAGAGACCGGAATCCCTCTCCGCACCGAGGGGGACAGCTCTGAAGCCGATGTAGGAGCCGAGCTCACCTGCGCCAAAGCTCAGAGGGGGAGAACGGGGGTCGGACAAGGGTCCAATGCTACTCGCCCCCTTGGAGCAGACGAGGGAGTCTCAGCACCCAGACCCTTCCAAGGACGGTATCAAGGAAGTGATCGGAGCTGACTACGGAACCGAAGAAAAAGCTATCGGTGCCGACGGTTCCACGACTCGAACCCCAATGAACTCTGGATCCGAGCTCAAGGGAGGAATCGGAGGCGGAATAACTGCAGACATGGACGGAGCAGACACCTGATGAGGGGGGCTGAGCAACATTTTTGCTAGGGCCTGTGATTTTAACAGCCTACTGACCCACTCTCTCCATGTCATGATCTGATAGTCTTGATGATCGAGAAGAGTGGGACCGATGACTGTGCTCCGAATGGAGCAGAGGAGACCTCGGAGCAGAGCGTATCGACTCCAGGGAGGGAGACCTAGATCTCTTCTGACTCCCCGACCGCTCCAAAGAGAGAGTCGGAACAGACTGGGAGACAGGTAAATCGGTTCCGACCGGAACCGAGGCTGAAGGAACAGCTTCACCCATCGACGGCTCCGAACTGGGGGCCGAAGATTTAGGTGGCTTAGAGGCCTTCACTGGCTGAGCCTTAGCCGGTGAATCCTGCTTAAGTAAACCCCGTAGGATTAACTTATTTTTACGCTACTACAGGACTCTTGGGCTGAATGCATGGCAAACCGAACAAGAGTCCTGCATGTGCACGGCACCCAGACAATAGACACAAGTGTGACCATCTGTCAGAGACATCTTCTGACAGCATGAGTCGCACTTCTTGAATCCGGACACCTTGGTATCCTTGGACATCCCTGAAAAAAAAATAGAATACCAAGGACAATACACAAAAAATAGGATACAACTACCACACACACTAAAGTTATCACACCCAAAAAACACAGCAAGAATACTCATAATATTCGATTACAAGCTAAATAAAACTAAATAAACTAGGTGAAAGCTATTTTTTTTTTTTTTTTAAAGAGAAAAGGAAAAGGGTTAGCCTCTAATTTAAAGGCTACCTATGAGAAGAAAGTGAAGGGGGGAGGGGAAAACTCTCCAACTAAAATGAGATTTCTGAAGGGATAGGGGAAGAGTCAAGAAAGAATTCTAGAATACAAGTATATATAGAGAAAGGTTGTAACTACTATTAAAAAATCTACACTAACAAGCCTAATAATTTTTATCAAAACGGATAAAATAATGAAAATATACGACCTGAGCCAGTAAGACAACCTCGCAGCAGAAGCGGCAAATGAGATCTGGGTATTTAGCACCAGGCATCATGGGATATGGGGTGGCCTCGAGCCAGTATGCAGCTCTCCAGCTTTTGAAGATGGCAGAGTCGGAGCAGAGGATCGGCTCCGAACTCAACCAGCAAGAATGAAGGCGAGATAGACAACTTAACATTATGAAATACCCTCATCTACAAGCAAATACACCACATAGGTTGTATAGATTAGAAAAGTGTAGATAAGTTCCAGCAAAGAAATGGGGGATATTGGGTGGGTAACCTGGACTGCAACAGTGAATACACTCGAACATCTACATTTATGGTAAGTGCACACAACTGTTCTTCGTGTTTCACTGTTGCCGTCATTACACTTGGGTTGAATCCCAAAGTTATGGTTGGGAGGCTGGAGCTAAATGGCATTAGGAGCAGCTATGAGGCCCTGCAGAACTGCAGTGGCAAAGCCTGCCCTGGATTTAGAGTAGAGTGGTAAATGATGGTGCTTTGTAAAGGTGTGCACTGAACCCCAGGTAGCAGCCTCTAAAATGTCTTTGGTTGGTACTCCCCTGAGGAAGGCTGCTGAAGTGGCTGCTGCTCTGGCTGAATGTGGCCTAATGCCCTTAGGCACTGGCTTGCCATGCTGTGAATAGCAGAAACGAATGCAGTGGCCTATCTACTTTGAAATAGTCTGCCTTGAGATGGCCTTTCCTTGTGATCCTGCAGCATATGCCACTAGTAGTTGCTCAGTCTTTCTGAAAGCTTTGGTTCTGTTCAAGTAGAAGTGTAGCTGTCTGTGTATGGCCAAAGAATGCAGAATTCTCTCCCCCTTATTCTGTGGGTTTGGATAAAAGGTAGGCAGATGAATAGTTTGGTTAAGGGCCACACTGGACGCTACCTTGGGCATAAATGTTGGGTTTGTCCTCAGAGAAACCCTGTCTGGATAAAAAATAATAAAAGGTTCCACAGCCATGAGCGCCTGTAGCTCTGAGACTCGTCTTGCAGAGGTTATTGCTAGGAGCAGAGCTGTTTTCCAAGATAAAAACTTTATATCAGCTGTAGCAGCTGGCTCAAAAGGGGTCAGAGTGAGTTTTACCAAAACATAATTGAGGTCCCATGCAGATATTGGTGGTCTCCTTGGAGGCCTTAAGTTTTTGGCTCCTCTGAGGTACTGCCTTAACAAAGGATGAGAAAAGATTGGTGGCTCTGTATTGTAATGAGCCGAAATGGCAGAGGCATGAATTTTAATTGCTGAAAAAGGCTAGGCCTTTGTCCAACATCTCAGTTAAGTATTGCAAAATCTGAGGAATATTTGGTACTGCTGTGTCAATTCCTTGTGCCAGAATATCTTCCATTTTCCAGCACAAGATTTTCTAGTACTAGGCCTCCTGGCCTCCAAAATGACATTCATCAACGCTTTAGCGAGAGGTGTGTTTTGTATGACTACATTATCCGCCATGCTGCCAGATTTAAGGTCTTGAGTTGGCTGTGCAAGATCCGATTGTTTTGTTGGGAGAGTAGATGAGGTATTTGTGGTAAGGTCCAGGCTGGGCATTGAGACAAGTTCCTTAGGATTGGATACCAGTACTGGTGGGGCCAGTCTGGGGCAATCAGTATGATTTTTGGCTTCTCTTGTCTAACCTTTAGGAGTACCTTGGGGAGGAGAGGCAGTGGAGGAAAGGCATATACTGCTACGTTTTTCCAGCTGAAAGATGGGGCATCCACTTTCAATGCTTGTCTGTGATAAGTCCTTGTGCAGAATCTCTTTAGTTGGCAGTTGTGAGGAGAGGCAAATAGGTCTATGTCCGGGCATCCCCATTTCCTTGTTATCATGTTGAAGACTTCTGGATCCAATTTCCACTCGTGGGGATCCATGAGGTTTCTGCTTAGTTAGTCTGCCAGAGTATTTATCTTTCCTGGCAGGAATTGTGCCTGCAGATGTACTTGGTAAGTCAATGCTGTGTCCCACAAAGTCATGGCTAGTCTGCAGAGAGGATAGGAATGAGTGCCTCCCTGCTTGTTTATATACCACATGACCGTGGTATTGTCTGTCTTTATCAGTAGTTGTCCCGGATGAAGTAGGTCCTTGAAGGCTGTCAGGGCATTCTGAACAGCTGGCATCTCTTTTTGATTGATATGTAGATGCATTTGGTTGGCAGACCATGTGCCTTGAATACATCTTCCTGCCATGTAGGCCCCCCAGGCATAATCTGACGCATCCGCTGTCAATGTCTGCCTGGCTGGGGGTAAGGTGACTGGCTGTCCCTTGTTCTGGTGACAGGCCTTCGCCCACCATCGAAACTCCTGTTGCAGACAGGGAATGAGAGTAATTATGGTTTCCAGACTGTGGCAATGCTGAGTCCAAACACTTTTTAGGTACCATTGAAGTTTCCTCATATGCAGTCTTGCATATGGAATTAGTAGAATGCAGAGTGCCATGAAGCCCAAAGCCTGCAGTATTTTTCTTGCAGATAACTGAGCCTTTGTTGCCAACAGTTTGAAATAGGTAGTCAGTTGCCTTTGTTTCTCTGGCATGAATAAGCCATCTGGGCAGTTGTATTTAAGCTTGCACACAGGAATATTATCTCGAGAGGGTACTAGTTTTGATTTCTGTTCGTTGACTGTGTACCCTAGGCGTAATCTCTTTACAAACGCCAGATGCTGTAGTAGAATGTCCTTGTTCTCTGCTTGTACGAGGCAGTTGTCCAAGTAAGGATATGTTTGTATTCCTCTTTGTCTGCAGAATGCAATTACTAGTGCCAGGCACTTTGTGAAGACCCTGGGTACAGTATATAAGCCAAAGGGCAGTGCAGAGAATTGGTAGTGCATTGAACTAGCTTTGAATCTAAGGTATCTTCTGCATGTTTGTCTGATTGGGACATGCAGGTATGCCTCTTTTAGGTCTAAAGTCACAAGCCAAGCCTTCTTGCCCAGCATGGGCATAAGCTGCGGTAAAGTCAACATTTTGAATTTTGGTATATCCAGAAATGTGTTTAGAACAGATAGGTCCAGTACTGGTCTCCAGGCTTCGTCCTTTCTGGGTACCAAGAACAGTCTTGAATAAAATCCTTGTCCCTGCTCTTGCTCTGGTACTTGTTGAATGGCCCTCATGTCCATGAGGGATGAGACTTGTTTCTGCGCCTCTGCCCATTGTTTTTTTGGTAGGTCTGGCCAACCGTTTGTCCTTGGCAGGGTATGAAAGTGAAACTTGTAGCCCTGTGACACTATGTCTAAGACCCATTTGTCCTGGGTTATTATGTGCCAATTTTGAGAAAAAAAGTGCTAGTTTTCCCCCTAAAGGTGCTGCCAGAAGGTAAGTGCTTGACCCAGGCAGGGGGAAGTCATTGGGACCGTTTCCTGTAAGGCTGTGATTTGTCTTCTCCACTTTTGGAGGTAGAAGCACCCCATTGTTTATACCTGTATGAATCTTGGGGCTGGGATCTGCCTCTTGGGCATCTGTATCGGCCCCTTTGTGGTCTGTCTGACACTGGAAACGACCAATTCTTTGTAGGCCAGTGTCTGCTAAATCTTGGAGGCTGTACCTGTAAGAAATCCTTGACTGTTTGCATAGATTTAGCTTTGTCCTCCATTTTCTGTAACACCTCATCTGCTTTAACACCAAACAAAGTATCATGCTGTAATGGAGCATCTAATAATTTTGCTTTAACATGATCTGGCAGAGTTTGTTCCTTTAACCAAGCATGCCTCCTAATGACAGAACCCGTGACAGCGGCCCTGCAGGAGGCCTCCAAAGAATCAAACCCACATTGCAAAGTATGCTTTCCAACTTGCTCAGCTGCATGCAATAAATCCTGCATTTCTTTGTTTTCTGCACATTCAGAATTTATCAACATTTTCTGTTTAAGCAGTGACATAACATATTACTGATATTTGAGCATATGAAACTGGCAATTTAAAGCCCTTATAGCCAAGGTAGCAGAAGTGTAAATCTTTTTCCCCCATCTGTCCAGAGCCCTAGAATCCCTGTCAGAGGGGGTAGGGTTTTTTTGCAGTGGAAGCCTTGACCCCTTTGGGGCTCTGAGAGAGAGTTTCAGGGTCAGCAGCAGGGTCTTTGAAAAGGTATTTATGAGAGTCAGGGACCCTGTAGTACCTGTCTGGCTTGACAGAAGCTGGAAGTAAGGAGTCAGGGGTCAGACTGGACTCTGAAAATACATCATCTACAATATCTAACACAGGTGGAATAGCCAGGGGCCTGTGTTGTGAGAGTAAAAGTAAGTCTCTGAGCCTTTTCTTAGATTCTGAATAATCTTGGCTCTCCCAGTGGAAATGTTCCCTCATGGTATGTAAGATTTCCCCAAAAGAGTAATTCTCAAGAGGAGAGGAGAGGTTGAAGGGATAGATTCTTCAGCATCGGAATCCTCACAGGGAGGAAGAGAGTATTCCTGATCAGAAGAGGAATCAGAAGAAATGGAAACTTGATCTGAAGATTCATATTCTGTCTCTTGCCTAGGCCTTTTATCAGGAGGGGGATGGGAACCCCTGATCAAGGTAATTAAGTCTTCGGCCATTTTGAGCATCTGATTTTTAGGCATGGAAGCCTGACCATGAGGCTGTTGCACTTGTTTCTTTGTCTTTAAAGGTGCTTTTGTCTTTGTAGCTGGAGTCGCTTTAATGAATAACTGAGTGGGTCTGAAAACACCCTCAGAAGCGGATGCCTGCTCAGCGGCTCCGGACCCATCTGAGGGAATTGTTTCCGAAGGTCCAATACCCTGAGCTTCCAGCGGCCTAGTCGACTCCACGTGGGAGTCTGTAGCGGCCTGCGAGTCCAAAGTAGCGGGAGTCAGGGGCTGCGAAAGCGCCTCACTGAGATCTGGCGAACCGGCAACTGGCTTAGAGGAAGCCTCGTTGTCGGTTTTGGACCTTGGATGCCTGTCCTTTTCTTTGCGTTTCTTGTGAATTCCGGTAGTCGGATGGCTATCCGACGACATATTGTAATTAAATCTTCTGCCAAAATAGTGAAAAGCAAAATGGTACCGATGCTTAATAGTGGGTTGATTAAATCTAGCACAAAACCGACAGCTAGCGTGGTCAGGGCCTAGGCAAAGAATACAGTAAGAGTGAAAGTCCTTATGAGGTATTTGCTTCCCACAAGAAATACAGTTATTAACTTTTTCTGACATCGGTCTGGAGCAAGAAAAAAGTTTTCCCCTACGGGGTACTTAGCTTTAAATGAAGACTTTGGATCTGAAATTTGAACATGAAAATCTCAGGAGTCGGCCGACCGGTACTTGCAAACTGCTTCTGGCACCGCACAGCAAGAAAGACTGAAGAAAATGGCGTCGGCTGCATCTTTTATACCCCTGGCGCACTGACGTCAGGGAAGAGGCGGCAGCAACCGACGCCGGACCTGGACTTTGACATTCAGGCTGACTGAGGGTAGCCTGTCAGCAGGATAACCCAAGTGTAATGACTGCAACAGTGAAACACGAAGAACATTCATATCTGCAGAGGCCAAAAAGGGCAATGAGGATGACTCTGCTCTTCAACTTGGCTGCTTTCTGTAGAAATTTGAGAATTAAAGGGGTTGGTAATAAAGCAGACTGGGTGGCCAATCATGGAAAATTAGCTGCTGAATTTTTTTGTTTAGAGGGTAGGCAAAAAGTTCACAGCAAGGCTGGCCCCATACTCGGAAAATCTTTTCCAATACTTTTGAGTTGAGGGACCACTCATAAAGGAGGAAGAAGCACCTGCTCAATTTGTCTGCTATCACACTGGACTTCCCTGGAATATGCTCTGCGATCAGAAAAGTTTGATGAGATCACCCACTGCCCTTTCATACCCTGAGGACTTCTCAGCAAAAGAGGTAAGATGTGGTTCCCTCTTGTTTGTTGATGTACCAGACCACTAGCATGTCTGTCTAAATTGCAATTCGTCCTACATGTAGAGTCCTGAAATGCTCGCAATGCCAATAGCACTGCTCTCATCTCTAGAACATTTATGTGCAGACTGGGCTCTGATGGGGACCAAGTGCCTTGAACTGTCTTTCCCTGGGAATGCCCCCCCACACACCCAAGCTGGGAAGCCTCCATGGTCACTGTGACCTTGGGTTGAGTGGGAATGAACAGGCGTCTTCGTCTACCTTGAATGAATCCACCACAGAACATCTTTTTTGCATATGTCATTAATTAATATTGGCACTGAAAAGAGAGGCTGAAGGATTGACCATTGAACTGCAAGTAACCATTGTAATATCCTCATGTGAAACCTGGCGAGGGGAACAAAAGTTATGGCAGCTGCAATTGATCCCAATGCAGGAAGCACCTATTGTGCGGGAACTCTCTTTCTCTGTAGCAGAGTATGGAGTCGAGTCTGTATAGTTTCCAAATGAGATGGAGGTTCTTGTGTCTAACAAAGCTCCTATAAACATTAGATTTTGTGTGGGTTCCAGTGAGGATTTGTCAAAGTTGACTGGCACGACTAGGTGGCTGCATAACTGTAGAATCTTTTGTTTTGTTGTTAGTAAAAGTTGCCTGGTGAAGCAGAAATGAGCCAGTCGTCTAAGTAAGGAAACACCCGGAATCCTTAAAGTAAGCTGCTACTACTGCCATGCATTTGCTGAACACCCCGGGAGCTGTGGTGAGACTAAAGGGCAGAACTCTGAATTGGTAATGACCGACTCCCAGCTGGAAGCCAAGGAATATTCTGGAGTGTCTGTCCATCTTTATGGGGTAGTATGCATCCTGAAGATCTATAGAGCACATCCAGTCATCCTTTCCGAAAAATGGACTGAGCCGTGAACATCTGGAATTTGGTTTTTCAAACAAATTTGTTCAGTACTCTGAGATCCAAAATTGGTCTCCAGTCCTCTGTCTTTTCTGGCACTAAAAAAAATCTTGAGTAAAATCCAGATCCTGTTTGGTCTGGTGGGACTTCTTGGATGAATCTTTTACAGCAGCTTTTGAATTTGAATGGCTGCCAGGCTTCCCTCTGACTGGGTGGAACATCGGGGAATTTCGTTGAGCTGGGGGGATTGTATAGCCTCTGGAAATGATCCTCTGCACCTATGTATCGGAAGTGACTTCTTGCCAGGCTTTTAGGTGCAGAGATAAACATCCCCCAATTGCCTCCAGAGGTAGACAATTGGGCCTTCACTAAGGAGTGCTAAAAGGGTCTCCCAAAGGAATCTCGGGAATCCTGATGTTGTGGGCCACCTCTGCCGCGAGGGCACCATCTTCAATTAATGCCCCCCTCTGCCTCTCACATCGTGTAGTCTCAGAAGACCCATGAGATTTCCTGAACCATATTTTTCCCATTCCTCTTTGCTTCCTAGAAAAGGGCTGAGGAGTGAAAAAATTACTCCTACAGCAGAAAGGGTTTTCCCTTCCATATCACACCTAGTTAAAGTGTCTCGAACAGTGGGGCCAAAAAGGGAAGAGCCATCAAAAGGTGCACTGACAAATGAAGACTTGAAAAACTCTGCAAACTTGCACAAGTGCATCCAGGCATGCCTCCTTATGGAAATGCCTGAACCCACTGCTCTTGTTGTTCCTTCGACAATATGAGCAATGAGCCTCATGGATGAATTGGAAATAGTTGCCAGGATAGCTAACTGACAGACAACAATCCCATACCTCTTCAGAAAAATCTCCTAAGAGAGTATCTGAGAGCACCTTGATCAGATCTTTCTGTAGTCTTGTAAAATATGCCAGGTAGTTCAAAGACCACAGGGCAAAGGTCGATGAAGCATAAACTCACTTCCCAAATCTATCCATTGCTCGTGACTCCTTGTTGGGGGGGATGGATAGAGGAACTTTCTTCCTCTAGTTCCTTTTTATGGCCACCGCTACCACCATGGCACCTACAGGAACTCCCTTAGCCCAAATAGGCTTGCCTTCTGGGGTTGTTATAATTTTATCTAGTCTCTTAGGGATTGGCTCAGTAGTGTCAGGGACCTTCCAAACCCACCGGGAGAAGAATTCGATGAGCTCATTGGTGGGTGGAGATACCAAGGAAGTAGATGGTCAGGTACCAAAAGCTTTAAGGTACACAGCTTCCTCTGTCGAAGGGTTGAGGAACTTCTACCGACCTCTCTGTTTAAGTATTTCCAAGATGTCTCCAAAGGAGACATTGTCAGGAGGTGATCTGGGGACCCTTCACCCTCATGAAATCTGTGTCTTCTGGAGAGTCCAGGTGCTTCCTCTTAAGATTTCTTCGAGGGAGCTCCTCGGGGGAACATCTGAGGTGGTTTCAAAAGAAGGGGTACCCTGATGGGTAGCATGAGGTTGCAGTACCCACTGCCCCTGTGGAGGAGTTGTTTGAGACTCCAGACTAGAAGCGTCCAGAGACAGAGGCTCCAAGGAGGAAGGAACTGACCTGGTACTGAAAGTAGCCAATGCACTCTTAATGGCCTCAAAGACTGACACACCAGAAGAGAAAGGGTGCTCTGGGGCAGAAAAGGAAGACCCCCCCCCACCCTGATGACGTTACCATCTAGACTGAAGTTGGACCTGAGCATGTCTACACTGACACACTGCGGTGCCAGGGCAGGTCTGAAAAACTAGGAGCATAACCAAACTCAGGACCAACTGGTAGGATGCGGCCCCAAGAGGATTCTGGTTGCAACACAACCAAACTGCGCAGGGCAATCATCTGTTCCAATGAGAAAAACTTTCATTACCCACATGGTCGGGTCTGGGAAGCTTGGAACCAAAGTCTCTAAGGTACCAGTAGAGGTTAGAGGAGGAGGATTAGCAGGGGAAGTGGAAGGTGTTGGTGATGGAGCCAAAGAGGTAGGAGCCAATAGAGTGCCTGACGCATCTTGGGCCCACAGAATCACCACCACCCTCTCCATATCGACTTCAGTGAGACACCTGGAAGAACAGAAGGAGACCACCAAGGGAGACTTTGGTCCATCTAAAAAGAGGGACAGTGGTTGGTCAGCAAAGGGATCCAGTGAAGGAGAATACTGTCGCTTGGCACAGAAGTGATTGGTATAGATGGTTGTTTTGGAGCCAACTAAGTCGGAACCCAGGGAACATCAGACTGTTCGGAAGAATCCTTTGTGGGCAATGATTTAGACGTCAGCTCCGATGTCTTTTCTTTTTTGGATGCTGCTCTGAGGAAGAACTCCTAACAGAGAATGATCGCTTCTTCACCACCAGGGCTCTAGAGGAGGATGTCCATCCAGATTTATGTTTGGTGTTGTCCTGAGATATGGTCAGATATGGCCTCCACAAAGGAGGAGGGAAGGAGACCATTCAAGATGTGTTTATTCTTTCTATTTACCAACATTCAGTGACAAAGTATGGCAGATAGAAAAGTCCTCTTGCAAAGGAAGGGGACTGAGACAATAGACAAAGAGAATCCTACTGCATTCCATAGTACCAGAATACAAAAGTGACCACCCCTTTCAACCCATCTTGCTGTTTTAAAAATAGTAACTCTCCACTAAACCTTAACTTTTTAAACAGGTAAAACTTAAGTTACCTACTTTCACATCTAACTTCTCTAGTGCACACTGCAGTGCGCATTTTTTTTTTCATCTTACCTTTAAACATCCCTGTGACTAGCACTGTCTCTAAAACCTGCTGGAAAGCACTAGGAAGCCTTAAACTGATACAAGCACTCAACTCTCCTTGTTAATAAGAAGAAATTAATAGTAGGCACTAAACAGCCTATAATTGCAAAGTACCTTGCTAAGGTAAGGGAAAACAGCTCCTGTACTTTACAAAAAAAAAAAAGAGCACCAAACCAGGCATGTCCAAGGGTCAGCTTCTGGTGATTTCTCCTGTCCACCTGGTGAATCTGGGCATACTGGGGCAATGCAGCAATTGCCTCATGTACACAGACAACCCTCTCCTCCTACCACCCAACACTACAACCTGTGAGAGATGCACTTACATAGCCAATATGGAAGCAAAGCTCTCTCCACCCAAGATTGTGCTAGACAGTCAAGAGGAGAAGGTTAACACCCACACTACACCTCAAGCAACACACAGCCCTTCTAAACCCACACCACCAACACTCACATATAGCAACACTAAATCCACATATGCAGAGGCCCTTAACTGTAACCTGCCCAAGCAACAAGGACCTTTGAAGCTGAAACGCAAACAAACACCAATCACAACCAAAGTGTCACATACTTCACACCACCAGTGTGCCACCCAGCAACAGCCCCCTAAGGCAAGACAATGTACCTAACACTTCAGTCATAGGTGACTCTATAGTCCGGCACACTGATGTCCCTCTCACCAGGTTGAACAAGGAGAAAATTACAGTCAGCTGCCTGTCGGGTGCCAGGATCCGCCACATAACACATGCACTCAAGTCACTCCACAACAAGTACAAATATGACTCTGTCATTGTCCATGTTGGAGTGAATGACTTGAGACGTACCTCCCTGGACTACATGAAGAGAGACATGGAAGAGCTCTCGGATCATGTGGCCCAGGCAGGTATGAAACTAGCTCTGAGTAGCATCCTGCCTTCGTCCAGAATGATACCACAATATAAGGACAAAATGATGGACTTCAACAATTGGCTAAGCTTCTGGTGTCATTCAAAGGGGATCCAGTATCTGTCTGCCTGGGACGACATGATTGACAGACCACGATGCTTTGCCAGAGATGGTCTTCACCTGTCGCCCCTGGGATTCAGGTTACTGGCTAAGGCTCTTGCCACCCCTATCGTGCCTTTTTTAGGCAAAGTTCAAAGGACAAAACCACCACCGTAACAGGTACAAGCATGGGAAATTTGAAGGTAATGCTACTCAATACCAGAAGTGTAAATCTAAAAATGCACTCTCTCGTGGCACTCCTAAAAATGGAGAACATCGATATCTGTGCAGTAACTGAGACTTGGTTCAAGGCTCCAGAGAGCACCCCTGCAATACCAGGCTACAACTCTTACCACACTTATTCACCAAGGATATTCACACCACCAGGCTAGTTGCCCAACACAATGCGTCTGAAATTCTCCAGGTGCAACTAACACTAGGTAAGACTGCAATCCAAATTGTAGCTTTTCTACAGATCCCCCACCATACCCCAAAATTCTCACTACACCTTTCTAAACATACTGGAAAATATTAAGATAGAACCAAACACCCTAATACTGGGTGATTTTAACTACCCTGCCATTAACTGGGAAAACTACTCGTGTACCAACACCTTTGCCGAACGGTTCTTGGAATTCATAAATTCCAACGCCCTGGATCAACTAATCCATAGTCCCACCAGGGGCTCCAATATCCTAGACCTGGCAATTACCAACATGGGAAATCAATGCTCCACACCTATGGTCACTCCCCTCGTTAGTCAGGTCTGACCATAAACTAATCACCCTTAACATTCACATCCCACCCCCACCCCCCAGTAAGGAAACCTCCATAAAAAACTTCTCCAAAGCCAACTTCATGCTACTAAAGTCAGAAGTGACAAATTTCATGACACCCATGCAAATGGGAACTGAAAGTTCAACTGCTGAATCCTACACTAAGGCACTGTACGAGCACATCCGCTCATGTATGAATTGTGCCATCCCAAATAGAACCAAGATGCTCTCATCCAAAAAAAGGAAGCCAATCTGGTGGTCCCCTGCCATAAACAAACTTTACAACAAAAGGAAGAAACGGTTGCAGAAAAGAGGAAAATCCCAGGATGCAAAAAACTTCCTTACCAGCCTCAGTAAGAAACTGAGATCCCTCATAAAATCCTCCAAAGCTAGTTACGAAAATAAAATTGCCAAAGATTCCAAAGACAACCACAAGGCATTCTATAACTATGTTAAGAATCTAAATGGCAATGCTCAGATCTGCTCTGAGCTAAAACAGAATGGCATTAAATATACTGATCCCAAGGATATTGCCAATATCCTGGCAGATCGATTCAGTGCCAACTTCAACCCCCTCTAACCCCCTAAATGGCCCACCTCAATACCGGAAGATTGCCAAATTTAAGTAAACAGCCACACAGGTGAAAAACGCACTCTCCAAAGCTAAGAATACAGCATCTATGGGACCAGATGACGTCCCAGGCTGTGTACTACATGAACTACAATATGAACTGGCACCTCACCTAAGTGTCATGTTTAATCATAGCCTCACCTCAGGTTTCGTGCCCACTGAGTGGTGCAGAGCTACAGTTATCCCACTCCACAAGGGGGGATCCACCCCGGATCCCGGAAACTACCGTCCCATCAGTCTAACAAGCCTCATCTGCAAGGCCATGGAGCACATTATCATGGAACTTATAAGCAAAGACATTGGCAACCTTCAAACACTGGACCCCACCCAGTTTGGGTTCGTGAAGGGCCGATCTTGTCTCCTGAACCTGATTGACTTCTTTGAATCAGTCTCCAGAGTCATGGACAAGGGTAAGGTGGTCCACACAGCCTATCTAGACCTTGCCAAGGCCTTTGACACCATCCCCCACTCTGGAATCATAGATAAACTTACTAAGCTGGGCATTAATCCCTACGTCACCCAATGGGTTGCTAACTGGCTTACTGATAGAACCCACACTATAAAAGTAGCCAACTCCAAATCCATCTCCAGACAAGTGACAAGTGGAGTACCTCAGGGTTCAGTCCTGGGACCGCTCTTGTTTGGCATCTACTTCTCTGAAGTACAGGCCAACACTAAGGAACTCTGGATAACAAAGTTCGCAGATGACTGCAAAGTGGGAGCCATTATTGAATCCCCAAATGATGTGGATACTCCACAAAAGGGCCTTACAGAAACAGATGCTTGGTGCCAGAGCCATGGGCTCAAGCTCAATGCCAAGAAATGTAATGTTATCCCCTTTGGGAAAAAACATGTACCCGTGAATTACCATATAGATGGCAGTACACTAAACACCAAAAGTGTGATAACATACTTAGGGACACAGGTGGACAGTGGTCTCACCTTCGATAACCACATCGCCACAACAGTCAGGAAATCCTTCTATGTGGCATGCCTCATCACAAAGGGCTTTTCATCCAGAAAAAAGAAGGTCATTGTCCCACTGTACTCATTCCTCATTAGACCCATTATAGAATACAACACCTTGTTTGGTATGTACCTCTCAAGACATCTGCAACAACTGGAAAGGCCGCAGAAATACCTCACTAAAAGAATCACAGGCCTAAAGCAGATGCCCTACGGTGACCGCCTTAAGAAACTCCAGCTATACTCGGTCACATATCATCTACTCAGAGGCGATCTCTGCTTAACATACAGGACCATGTCAAACCCAGAGCTGTTGCACATGCTACACTTAAAGAAATCCAAATCCCTCAGAGCCACACGCTCCAGGGATCTAAACCTTGTCATCACAATAAACAAAACATGCTGGAGGGATAGGTTCCTGACCCAGAGACTCCCCAAACTCTGGAATAGATTGCCCATATATGTCAAGCAGAGTGCCTCTTTGGCCCTCTTCAAAAGGAACCCTGACGATTGGATGGGAGAAAGGAAATTCACCCCGGGGATCATGTCAGTCGACCTGCTAGACAGGGGTCCAGAGAAGTAAATAGTGTTGGAAGAAATAACCAGGGAATTGTTATGGCTAGGCTTGTAGAGGCCCTAAGGCTGATAGCCTAGTACCAACCTATGAACCTATGGTCAAAAAAGAAAATGTTATGACCACATTTGGAACATTTTTTAAACTTAGTCTGACTTTTCTCTTTATCAGCCAGACCTGGGAAACTGCAATGGCAGCATCCACACACACACACTCACACTCTCTCACACACAGACACACAGACACACAGACACACACACACACACACACAAAACACTCTGAGAAAAGGGAATTGAGAGGACAGAAAATATATATTTTTTTTTTTTGAAAAGAAATTATCAACAATGATAATGGAAAACTTACCGGGCAGTAAGAGGGAAGGGTAAGGGATACCAACAAATGTATTAGACAGCTACCTCACGGTAGTCAAAAGTGAGTGGGAGAGACAGAGAGATTATAACAAGTGAAAACTGGCTGAAAACAACGGCTAGAAGCCTAGAAGATACAACAGAGCAAAGTAAAGAGTTTTGAATAGTTTTGAGAAGATAGAGACAGATTTAAAGTAAAAATTTTAAACTTAACTGCTAGGCTCGAGAGAGATCTGGAGAAATCACGTCTGAAACTGAAAGTTCGAATGAGATCCGAGGTAATCTACCCAAAGCATTATGGGTAAGGGATGTGATGGAGTTTTTTTTTTTTTTTTTTGAGTCCACGAGCTGTAGTAATGGCCGAATCGGTTCCAAAGGATCAGAAAAGAACCCACAGGTGATAACAGGATGAAAATTAACAACTTCAGATTTACTGTTTGCACAATTTTTATGAAAACAATTAAAACATACCAACATTTTAGATTTTAAAATGGTCACTACTGCATTTTCACAGCACACCTACTAGAAGAAAATTTACTGCATAATAAACATGCACATTTTCTTTTTCTCACACGGACAAATTCAGAACATAAAATTCATTAATGTATTTTGCTGTTGTAAATACTAAAGTCACTGTTTGATTGTCCCCCAGAAACTGACATGTTCAGGTATTTGAAATGTTCAGACAGAACAATAGAGATAGACAGTAACAGGGAATTATGATCTGGCACTTAAATTTAAGATGCAGCTGTTCCATGAATTCTGCAACTAGCAACACAACCCAAGTACACTTTACAATTGAACAGACACATGTTATTCTTTAAAACAATGTATAACAGACTACCTTGAAGATGTAACTGTAGGGATAGTAAACACCAGCCACCACACACAGCCTTTAGAATATGCCAAGCTGCCAAGATACATTACCATTCAGTTCCTGTAAGGAGTGCGCATATAACAATTTCAGCTTGGAAGATGAAGTACATGTTCAAACACTCTTTACTTACTTGCCATTATATTAGAAATGAGAACCATATGTACTTCTCCAGAAAAGAAAACTTTTTGTCATTGTAAAGATGGAATTTCCATAACTCATTATAATGACTATGGCAGTTCAGAGGGGGAAACTTCAGCACAGACCCACAAATCCTTAATAGAGGAATGACAGTTTTAGGTGCACTGTGTATCAGAATATCCAACTAAAATTCTGTGAAAGTTTTAAGAACTGTGAAACTAAGACTGACACATGGCCTTCTGCACATCATTACTGGGTTTTCACTGGAGTGGATATAAGACTTCTATCCATAATATATCTATACAGAGCTGGTATTACATAAGTAAATAACGTGTACATTTCTTCTAAAAAAGGGATTTTTTTCTCTCACAGGATTTAAGTTTCTCTCCCCCCAAAAATTCAGACTCGCTTGAAGCAACACATGGTGTGAAGATAAAATTGACTGTGAGCCTTTAAACTGGAAATCACTAATTATATGCATTCTGTATCACAGCGTTTTGACACATTGCTGAAAAATTTGCTAGTAAACCTGTGGCTCCATGGCACAAGAGGATTAAATCTATGACTTTGACCAAAACTACCTGGGTCAGTAGTCAGTAGCCTAGGTCAGTGACCAAAGAGCTGCAAGACCTGACAGGGCAGGGAGTGAAGAAGGTATCTGGCACAACAAACTTTACCCAAGTTAGCATGTCTCACTATGCAGAAAGGTTGGAGACAGAACTGATTCGCAGGGGAAGGAAGACGGTTCAGTCCACCAGATTGCTGACACCCATTGCAAGATGGCTTTTCAGTGTGGCACACATGAGACAATGATTCACGCAGAAGCCTTTGTCTTACTTCTGTGGAAGCATACCTGCAATTCTGGAAAGGCATAACAGACCTTGGCTGTAGGCAAACATGCAAATCAGCTGCTAGGAGGTGGGGCTTAGGAAGGAGGGATGGATTGGCATAATGGTAAAAGATTCTGACCTCTGGTTATTGGCTAAGCTTGTAATAGTCTGCAGACTGACAAGCCTATGAACTATTATACAAGTTTGTGTGTGGCTCAATGTATTAATGCAGTATAATCTGGGTAACAGCACAGCTAATACAGGGTTTGAATCCAGTATGGATATTTTGGTTGGGCACTGCCCATAATGGTCACAGACACAAGGCACAGGGTCTAATTCTCACCTTCGAAGGGAAAATTGGATAAGCTTAAAATGGCCTGCAAGCTAGCCTAACACTTGCCTATGAACATAAAAAGCAAAAAATCCTTACTCCACAAGATAATGGCCGCATTCCATTATTCATCCCTTTTCCCCACTGGTGTCTATGGCTACTGAATGGAACAGGAGAGGAAACAGGGAAAAGAAATTAATAAATTGTTACAATAGCAGGAGGAGAAAAAATATAGAAAACTAACTTCTGAGATGTGCTTCTGGAAAAGCAGTCATCACCAGTTAGCTAACATAGCATCAGATTGCTCAATTTTTTGCCATTTGGTTCACAAATATATACATGTAGCACTTGTTCTGGCTAACAAACTTGGTAAATGTTAGAATTATATTACTGTGCTCTTCAGCCACCATAACTAATATGAAATTCTCAGAATTTTTTTCAAAAGGAGACTTGTGATACCAAGTGCCCACCCAGCAAACCACTATCGTTCTTGTACTACATAATGCCTCTTGCTCATTTTCCTGGAGCTCAGTCCTGTAGTCCTAGTCTGCATTCCAGAAGTGTTTTACTTGCATCAAGTGTCATTCCAGGTGAAGTTAAGTACCTTTGATTGCTAAACTGCACTTGTTATTTTGAGTGATCACTTTTGTTTCCTGCTTTTATGTGCACATTTCACGGATTTTTTTGTAAATACAAAAATGCTCTTCCTCTCACTGTCATTGTCTTGAAATTACCTTCAGCAAGGAATTTCCAGTTAGATATTTAAGTGGTTTGCATTAGCATTGCACTTGTGGGTCTCTTCTACTGTGCTTTTACATCAAGAGGACTGTTTTTAATCATCCTGTGGCAGGAGATGTTTTCCTGGTCTACCTGAGTTGGGAAAGACACAAAGGGACTCAATGTAGTAATTTTCTTGGCTAGATTACTAATTTTCTGTTTTTCTGTGCTGCTACAAATTATACATGTTTGCATGAGCTAGCAGTGCCCTGTGTAGTAGTAACACCTAGATAGTAAACTCTCTGTAGAAAGGTCCACAAAACTGTAACATGTAAAGCAGCAATGTAGTACAAATACCTTGTGCACCAACAAGCTTAAAGCAGCTAGTTGGATCTCGAGTAGCAATGCCTACAAATTTAGTAAATTTCAGTACTGTGTAAACATTAAAGCTAGAATTTTGTACTGTTTAGCATAATCTGCCTCAGTAAATCACCCTTTTTAGTCTGCACAAACAAAGCACCATTAATAGCCTTCTAACTCCATTACACCACCCCCTTGTAACTCACAAATCAAAGAAATGGACATGCAATTTCCTAACTTCTCTGTAGGCAGCTTACTGGATATGGGCATCTTGAGACAATGTAACAATTGTCTCACGTTTACTGGAAACCAGTTAATCCCTGAAGAATCATACACAATATGTGAGAGGTGTAATTATACCATGACACTGCAAGCTAAACTCTTGCACACAGAAGTCTACATCAGGTTGTCAAAACCATTCAACACACCAAAAGACTAAGGTATGCTGAGGCACTTAAAAGCAATCTTCCAAAACAACAAATATCACCTAGACTACCCGCTGTCAAAGCTATACCTCAGCAAGCCCAAAGGCACTCAGAAAAAAACAACACAACACCACACATACCGTCACTCTCAGTGGAGTCCCAAACACTAAGCCCCTAAGGCTAGTAAACACACTTCCCAGGGCTCTCATCACAGGGGATTCCATTGTAAGTTGCTAATTAGTTATCTGGAGCAGGACCTATCAAATAACACATGCACTCAAGTCACTATGCAACAGGTACCAGTATGATTCCTTCATAGTCCATGTAGGTGTAGTGACCTGAGCTATACCCACCATGGACGACATGGAGAGAGACATTATGGAGCTTTCAGACAGTGCGTCTCCGGGTGATATGGGCCTCACACTGATCAAAACATTACCATCACTGAAAATGCCATAATATGAGCAAAAACATGATTGCTTTCATCAACTGGCTTTTTTTCTGGTGTCATTCTAAGGGGATCCAATATTTGTCAGCTTGGGACGACAGTCGGCAGACCATGTTGCTTTGCCAAAGATGATCTGCATGTTTCCTACATATGCTTTCAAACGATGGCTAAGGCTTTGTCCATCCCCCATAGTTCCTTTTTTAGGCAATGCCAAATTGATAACCCAACTGATACAGCAACAATCAACTGCATAGAACCTCAAGGTGTTACTGCTCAATGCCAGCAGCCCAAATAAAAAAAAAAATGCACTCCTCCAAGCCCTTCTCACATTCCAGAATATAGACATATGTGCAGTTACTGAGGCATGGTTTAAAGCTGCAGAAAGTACCTCGGTAGTGCAACGTTTCAGTGCCTTCCACACATTTAGACCAGTAGCTGCATGACAAGGGCTAAATGGGGTGGTGTCTCAGTATACATCAATAACAAGTATACCACTAGGACGGTCAAACAGGATGAGGTGCTGGAGTTTCTCCATGTGCAGATCACCACAGAGAAAATCCCATACCATATCCTAGCCAGCTATAGGTCATCCTTCATGTCCCAGAAATCTCACAATACATGCTTGGTCCTACTGGGCACACTTAACATTCAACCTAACACCCTACTCATGGGAGGCTAATTACCCCGTTGTAGACTGGGAATTCTACACAGTCTCAAATCTACAGGCACAGATTCCTGGACTTTGTGAATACAAACACCCTTAACTACAGGGAATACACCCACTAGAGGTTCCAACATACTGGCCTCCGGGCTCACAAATATGGATAAATGCTGCACCCCCCCCCCCCCAATCTCTCGTCCTCCCTGGTAAAATCTGACCATAAAGCAGTCTCTTTCAAGATCAAAATCATCTCCATAATCTCATTAAAACGAGTAACGATTAGGAACTATTCCAAGGCTAATTATCTATTATTTAGTGATGGTTTGCCATATACCGGTCCCAGCCCTGAGAACACACCAGCCTGTGCTGAATTGTTCTCAAACTCTGTACAACCATGTCAATGGCTGCATAAAGGCTGATGTACCTACCAGAAGTAAGCCCAGAACTACTCCCAGAAACAAACAACCTTGGTGGCATCCCAAGGATATACAGTAAAAGTAAAAAAAATTATGGCAAAAAATCAGGAAGGGTAATTCCCATAAAGATAAAAACCCTCTTATCAAAGGAATATGCAGCTATAAGGGTAATTAGGTCACTGGGGCACCTTTTTTTTTTTTTACTCCGAAAAGGAAACAAAGAGCTGATCCGTTGATCTGAATTGTTTCGTCCTATCTAGATAAAATCGGAGTTGTCTATTAACATCAAGTTTGTGCAGCATGTGTTCCATCTTATTTGTGTATTTTGGAAAGAAAACAGGAACTCAATGGATTGGTTAAGATTCATCTCTGAACAAACTTTTGGTAAGAAGGATGGATTAGTTCTGAGCGAAACTCTGGAAAATCAGATAAGGAGGTTTGATGGTCAAGGCCTGCAACTCAGAAATCCTCTGGGCAGAAGTAATAGCTATCAAAAATATAGTCTTCCATGAGAGAAATTTAAAATGATAGGACGAGCCTGGTATGAAGGGAGGTAATATAATTCGGGAGAGAACAAAATTTAGATTCCATGGCATGGCTGGATCTCTGGTTGGCGGTCTCAAATGAATGGTACCTTTAAGAAAGGCTTAAGAGAGTCGATGTGACATGACATTAGAACCTTGGAAGCCAAGATGAAAGTTTGAGATTGCTGCTAATTGAACTCTGATGGTAGCTGCAGCAGCTCCTTCGTTGAAAAGTTTAGTCAGAAAATTCCAGTATAGATGGGACTGGAGCTAGGTAGGGATTAACATCCTTCTGAGATGCCCATAGAGAAAATCTCTTCAATTTGCTAAGATACAACTTTGTGGTGGATGATTTATGAGAGGATGTTATAATATGTTGGGCCTCTGCTGAGAGGTTATAAATCCTGGCTATTGTTGGAATTGGAGCAGCCAAGTTGTCAGTTTGAGGGAATGAAGAGAAGGATGAAGAGCTCCCGACAAATAGGTCAGCAGATCCGGAACTGGGTCCAAGATCCTGGGTTCTTTCCAAGAGATACGGCTGGAGGAAGGGAAACCAAATTTGCCAAGGCCAGTAAGGGGCTATTAAAATTATGGTCCTTCCCAGAGACTTTGCTTTCTGTAATACTTTGTGTAACAGAGGGAAGGGGGGAAAGGCATAAAGGAGACCCAGGGGCCAATTGTGCACCAGTGCATCCCTTGGGGCATCCCATGGCAGGGGGATCAGAGCAAAGTAGTTGCTGCATTTCGTGTTTGTTGGGGGTGCAAAGAGATCGCAGCAAGGCTGGCCCCACCTGCAGAATATCCATTCCACTACTTGTTTCTTTAGGGACCACTCGTGAGGCTAAAGATTTGCCCTGCTTAGCTTGTCCACTATCACACTGGATCTCCCCGGGAAGTGTGTTGCTATCAGAAAGCGCTAGGTGGAAACTGCCCACTGCCATACTATGAGCCTCTCAACACAGGGGGTAAGACTTGGTTCCTACTTGTTTATGTACCAGACCACTGACATGTTGCCTGAACTGCAATTGCTCCCGAAGGAAGAGAGTCTTGAAAGGACTGCAACGCTAGAAGTACTGCTCTCATCTCCAGAACATTTATATGCAGATGAGCCTCCTGTTTCTTCCATGTGCCTTGGGCTGTTCTTCCCTGATAATGACCTCCCCCCATCAAGGAAGCATCCGTGGTCACCATGGCTATGGGAGTGAGTATGACAAATGGATGGCCCAAAGTTACCTGTTGAGATGTCAGCCACCATAGAAGGTCCTTCTTGCATATATTCGTTATGATGATTTGGTGTGACATTGGGAGTTTTTGAAAGGACCAGTGAGAGAATAGGAGCCATTGTAAAATTTGCATGTGCATTCGAGCGAGGGGAATGGCTATGATCACTGCTGCCATTGATCCTAGCAATTTGAGCACCATTGTGACTGGGGCTTTTGTCCTTAGAAGCAAGTCTAATATCTGTTTTCGTAAGAGAAACTCTTTCTGGAGGCAGACATAATGTCATTGCAACTGTGTCTAGTTCTGCTCCTATAAAAACGGTCTGTTGCGATGACGATAAGGCAGATTTTTCTAAGTTGATGGTAATCCCCAAATGATTGCAGAGATTTAAGGTTGTGCCCCCTCACTTGAATGGGTTAATGCTTGGTGGTGGCAGTGAGGAGCCAGTCATCTAGATATGGAAACACCTGGAATCCCAATCGTCTCATGTGAGTGGTGACTACTGCCATACATTTGGTGAACACTCTGGGGGCTGCAGAGAGACTAAAGGGCAGAGAACGAAATTGATAATAGCTGGCTCCCAGCCGGAAGCTTAGATGATCCCTGGATAGCCTGTCCATCTTTATGTGGTAATACACATCCTGAAGATCTATAGAGCACATTCAACTGTCTTTCCCCACAAAGGGGAGTATTGACTGAAGCGTGACCATCTGGAACTTCATCTTTTTTTACTGACTTTAGTCTGCTGAGGTCCAGAATAGGTCCTCCAGTCCCCTGTTTTCTTTGGAATTAAAAAGAGCCTTGAGTAAGTTCCGGATCTCCTCTGGTCTGCTGGGACTGGCTGGTTGACTTCTCCAGCAACCTTTGGACCTCTAAGGCTGGTTGGTCCCTGTGACTGGGTGGAACATCTGGGATTTTTTTTTTTACTAGAGGAGGTGGAGTGGCAAAGGGAATTGAGTATCCTCTGGCTATTATGCTTTGTACCCAGCTGTCTTTTATTTTTAGCCAGGCGCCTAGGTAAAAAAAGTGTCCCCCAACTGCCTCCAGAGATGAAGAGTCGGGCCTCCTTTCAGGAAAGCTGATAGGGCTTGCCAAAGAACTGATCTCTGTTGCCCTGGTTCTGCAGGCCCCCTCTGCCATGTGGGCGATGTCTTCAGTTATTACCCCCTTCCTCTGTCTCTAGAGGGGGTTTCACCACAAGTGTTTTGGAAAGATACTTGAGATTTACAGAACCATATCTTTCAACCCCCCCTCCCTTTAGGGTAAGGTCTATTCGGGGTAGAAAAACGTACTCTGACGGCAGACAAGGTTTTTCAGTCTTTTTCACTCCTGGTAAGTGTTTCCTTTACCTTTGGTCTGAAAAGAGACGAACCAGTCAAAGGGGCTGTTAATGAAGAAAGACATAAAGGGTTCCTCAAAGGAACATAAGCGCATCCAGAAATGTCTCCTAAGAGAGATTCCTGTACCTAGTGCTCTACTCATACCATCAGCTGCATATGATAACAGACGCATGGACGAGTTCACAATTGAATTAAGAGTGGAGAGCTGTGAAGTTACCTTGTCCAAAACCTCCGCAGCTACTGATCCCTGCAGGGTGTCTCTCAGCTCCTTCAGGAGATCCCTTTGTAATCTAGTGAAATGTGTAAGGTAGTTCAGTGACCGAAGGACAAAGGCCGCTGAACTAAACATATGCTTCCCATATCTGTCCGTGATCCTGGATTCTCTATTAGGAGGATGAACAGATGAAGAAGTCTCTGATAATTCCTTCTTGATGGCTGTCACCACCACCACAGCATCAACAGGCACTCCTTTAGTAAGATGAGCTCTATCTTGAGAGCAAGTTATAAATTTATTAGGCCTCTTGGGTACAGACTCCGTGGTGTCTGGGGACTCCCATGCCCTTCGCGTGAGTAATTTGAGCAACTCTTCAAAGGGTGAAGATACAGCATGTTGGTTTAATGGTGCGTTTTCTAGTGTATTAAAGTAGCATGTGTGTGTGGAAGCGCGAGATTTTAATTTCTGAGGAAGTTGGTGCAGAGTGCCGACGAAAAGCTAACTGTGTTGTTTGGCTTAAATACATTTTTTTTCGTTTATTGGCGTTCATTTTTGTTTCCGAATTGTTGCTGCTTTGGATTACCTGCTTGGACTTTGGATTAGAGTTTTGACAAAGCATTTATTGTAGTTTGTTTTACGTGTTTTGGAAGGTGCGTTAGTTTTCATTTCAGCGATGTCAGGCCCGAAACCTGAAACCAGGGAGACGACCGAAGCGGGAGAGTTAACTTTGCTTATTAATTTAACTCAAAAAATTGATTTGTTGTCACAACGTGTGGATAATTTATCTGAAACTTTGCAGATGCTACCAGAATCTTTTTTACCAACACGAACTCTGACAGCTGAATTTACTGGGTCACAGGAACTTTTACCCGCCCAAGGGGAAGATGGTGAATTGGCGGCTGCCACCAATAATCTTTTATTTCAACAGGACAACAGATTTGAAGGGGAAGGAATGACTGGAGGTTTCAATGAAGTTGGTTCAAGTAGAGTCAGGGATGTTGGGTCCCTAGTTGCTCCAACCTTGATCCAGAGGGGGCGAGGAAATGTTCAATTTAACTTGAATCAATGGCTAAGCCGACCATTCCAACTTATAACTGGTGCTGATGTCCCAGGAACGCATTCAAATAAAAATGAAGGTAATGATCATTCATATAAACTTAATATGTTTGACCAAAAATTGATAAAATTAAGGAAATTACAATTAGAAGTCTCATATTTCGGGGAATGTCGTCACTTAAAGATAGCACCGAAGGAGCTTTGTTCCTGGCAGTACCCTACAGGGTTGGAGGATGGGTCTAAGTTCCACAGTGACCTTCTTTCCCTGTTTGACAGACATGGATTTGAGCTTTTAAATTTAATCAGTACCCATTACCAGGAGGCGTTTAACGAACTGACAAAAGAAATATCTATATTGGATGAGGGGATCAAGGTGGACAATAATTTCCCAATATATAGATATGATTATGAGCGTATCTATAGCAGCATCGATCAGTATACATCTAACCTCACCTCAACCAAGATTAAGAAGTTACAAAGAGACATTAGGACATACAAGGAGGGGGTCCTCCTATCCCAAGCCTCCTAAATCACAAGGTAATTTTAAGGGGCAGTCTGTCCAAGTATCTGGTGCCTCGTATGAGTTCCATGAATCAAGACCCCAAATCCAACACCAGGACCAGGGGTTGGAAGAGCTGGCTGGGGGTATAGATTATGACAACCTGAATCGGAAAAAAGATA
Organism: Protopterus annectens; assembly: GCF_019279795.1. Classification (NCBI taxonomy): domain Eukaryota; kingdom Metazoa; phylum Chordata; order Ceratodontiformes; family Protopteridae; genus Protopterus; species Protopterus annectens. The sequence continues at coordinate 1,177,047,553 of NC_056743.1, read as the reverse complement.
GTTTGGTTTCTCAAACTAACCAAGTCAGCCAACCATCTGAGCCCGAAGGGTCAAATTTTCAGGAACAAGCCTCATATCCCCAACAGTCATCGAGCAGGAGGACCAGAAACCGATACAAGACCAGGAGAAACTAAAAGGGAATGACATCAACCTTATATTCTCAGATAGCCCTGCATGTGATGCGATTTGCAATACTGGGAAGGACTTTAAAATCTTTAATTATTCCCAGTTTGTTTTTCCAGAGTTACTGGTTGATTTTTTGGCTAAAGGTTTTTCCTTTGTTCCAACTCGGAGGGCTTGTGTAGCAAGATCAATTTTGGACTTGAAGCTTTTTGTTAGGAAGCTTAATCTGTCACTTTTGTTGGGGGAACAGTCAATTTCAACTAAACCTTATCACATTCCTAGTACGTATAATCCCCCTTTGCACCCCTCCCTGGGAGTTTTCGAGCAAATGTGTGATGTGGATATTCACTTTTTATTAAATTTGAAGCGTCCAGCTCATCACAATACCTCCAAGGAGGAAAGGGATTTGTTGGATGTTTTGTGTTCATTTACAGTTAGACTGATGCAACCAGACAAAGGGGGTGGTCTGGTTGATATGGACACAGAAGACTACAACAGGATGTCAACCATTTTAGCTTCCGATACGTATCGTGAAGTTTCTAGGAATGAGCTAAATGTCAATTTGACTCGGGTTCGATCCTACTATGAAGACATGTTTATTAGTGGGACGATTGACTTGGAAGTGTTTAACTTCATTTCCACCCTCAACCCACGAATTCCAATGTTGTTTGGAAATCCAAAGATTCATAAGAATATTCAGGACCCCCCCATGCGCCAACTGGTCAGCGCCAGAGGCAGTATAACATATGCGGTGACTAAAGCTGTTGATTTAATCCCCAAGAAATATGTTACTGGAGAATCGCATATTTCTAGAGATTCATGGTCATTTTTGGTGAAGGTTGGCTCACCATATAGTGCAGATAGCCATTTTTTAACCATCAATGTCATCGATCTGTATTCATCGATTCCTCATGAAGTGGCAGTTGAATGGATCCAACTGGTCTTGGCCTCAAAGCAAGCACCCCCCCCCCCAAGAGATCTTGATGGTCAGGGATCTCTTGGATATTATCTTACCTTGTAATTTTTTTTCATTCAACAATAGATGGTTTCATCAGTTGATAGGAGTACCCATGGGGTCGCCTTGTGGAGCCAGTGTGGCTAATCTGGTGATGGCCTATTGGGAGAAGGAATTTGTTTTCACTAATATCATAATTCAAGAAAAGGCTGTCCTTTATACTCGTTTTTTGGACGATATTTTCATCATCCTAAAGGGAGATCAAGTGGCAGCTGAGTCACTGGTCGACAGTTTCAATAGGTCAACTGAATTTTTGAAATTCACTGCAGTTTTTGAAACAGAAAGAATTGCCTGTTTAGATGTGGAATTATTTAAGGACAGAATTCAGAATTGCTTCCTAGCCAGAATCCATCGGAAGCCTACTTTTTCCAACTCCTATCTACATTACAATAGTGATCATCCAGCCCACCAGAAGAGATCTATAGTTAAGGGCCAACTGGTCAAGACGGCCAAAATGGTATCAAAGGAGAAAGATTTTTGGGAGGAGTGCCGATTTATTTCGAATCTTTTCCGCTGTAAAGGTTACCCAGAAAACATCACAGTTGAATTATGTATGGAGGTACAAACTAAAAGGGAAAAGGGGTATTTCCGACCTATTTTGGGTTACTCCATGTCTGAAACCATTATGACCACTCAAGTGAATCAGATCGCTGGCGCGTATTCTTGTAGTTTCATTATTTCCTATAATATGGATGCTAGGGAAATAGTGTCAATCATCAAGAAGAACTGGTGTTTGTTACCAGATGACATTACAGGGAACAGCAAGTTTGGACCTTACCCAAAAGTTTCTTTTAGGAGAGATCCTAACATCAAGAATATCTTGGAATCGAAAAGTAAGAGCCTACCTTCAAGATCAGGGATGTTTAAGTGTAATATGTGCAAATATTGTAGATTTATCCAAACAGGCACATATTTCACGATTAGGGACACCAAGTACCTGATAAAAGGGAGGTACAATTGTGCAAGTAGCCATGTGGTTTATTTGGCTAAATGTTCCTCTTGTCTGGTATTCTATATTGGCAAGACGGACAGGAAGCTCCAAGAGCGCATGTACGAGCATCTATATGACATGAAGAAAGAAAGGATGGAAAACGCTTTGGCAAGGCATGAGAAGGAAAAACCTGACCATGAGTTTTCTTTTATGGTGATTGACCAATTAAGTTTGGAAAATAGGGGGTCCTGAATCTTTGAGATTGGAGTTCAAGGAACTTATGTGGCAGCTAAAACTAGAAGCCTACCACCCTCCCAGTCTCAATGGTATGCTTTGTATCAATAGTGTTCTTAAATTGAGAAGTTTGGAGAGGTAAGGTGTACCTTGTCCACAGGGTACATGGCATTATTTATATTTTTATTGTGCGAGTATATTTATCGTTTTATTTTATTATTATTATTTTTTTTGGACATGGCATTGTGTGTCATATAGTTGAAAAATAGTTTTATGACATCCATTTGAATGTTATTTCAAATGGAAGATTTTTGATATCTTTTAATGTTAAAATATTTGTTTTTTTAGGTTTCAGAAAAGTACAGTTTTGTACCTACCATAAATGTAGATGTTCGAGGATCCACATTGCTGCAGTCCTAACTATTGGGTAGTCCGCTGTCCCAGTCGGCCCAATACCAAAGTATATTGGCGTCGGTCAAGGCATTAGACTGACGCCAGTCCGCCGGGGTACTAATGCGCATGACCGACGTCATATCCTCAGTCTTTTCTTGCCCCAGATGTCAGAAGACCCTAAAAAGACAAGGCCAAAACCAAAAACTCCAAACAATCCTACACCAAAACTATGTACAATATATACAAAATTACCAGAGTATAACCTCACCTACACAACCACCCCTAAACACAGAGGGGAAGGAGGGAGGAATTGGACTGCAGCAATGTGGATCCTCGAACATCTACATTTATGGTAGGTACAAAACTGTACTATGTTCTTCATTCCACATTGCTGCAGTCCTAACTATTGGGTAGAATCCCAAAGCAGAGGTAAGGGAGGCTGGCAAATCATAAGGAAGCAGGAGCTGACAACATGCCCTGCAAAATAGCTGTGGCAAAACCAGCCCTAGATTTAGAGTAGAGAGGAAGGTGGTAATGCTTAGAGAAAGTATGCACTGAACTCCAAGTAGCTGCTTCCAAAATATCCTTAGTTGCCACCCCCCTTAGAAATGCTGTTGAAGTGGCAGTAGCCCTAGTGGAATGAGGCCTAATCCCAGCCGGAATCTCCTTGCCATGATGGGAATAACAAAATGCAATGCAAAACCCAATCCACTTAGAAATAGTTTGTTTTGACACAGGCTTGCCCTGAGAACTCAAAGCAAAAGAAACAAACAACTGCTGAGACTGCCTAAAATCCTTAGTCCTGCTTAAATAATAGCAACTGCCTGTGTACATCTAAAGTGTGCAAAATCTTTTCCCCTTTATTTTGGGGATCTGCATAAAAAGTAGGCAAATGAATAGTTTGGTTTAAAGCCACACTAGAAACCACCTTAGGCATAAAGGAAGGATTACTACGTAATGATACCCTATCCTTATGAAAAATCAAAAAAGGCTCTACCGCCATAAGGGCCTGCAATTCAGAAACCCTTCTTGCAGAAGTAATGGCCAACAAAAAGCAGTCTTCCATGACAAGTATTTCAGTTCAGCAGAAGCTGCAGGCTCAAAAGGTTGTAGAGTAAGTTTCTCCAACACAAAATTGAGATCCCAAGCAGGAGTAGGAGCTCTACGTGGGGGTCTTATATTCTTTGCCCCTCTAAGAAATTGCTTGAACAAAGGATGCGAAAACAATGGTGGGTCACAATCATAGTGAGCTGAAATTGCTGCAGCATGAATCTTAATGGAAGAGAAAGACAAACCTTTGTCCAATAACTCAGTAAGATATTGAAGAGCCACACTCAAATTAGGCTCAGAAATCTCTAAATTGTTTGCTGCACTCCAAAATAAAAATCTCTTCCATTTGTCTGCGTACACTTTCCTTGTACTAGGCCTTCTGGCTTCCATAATCACATTTAAAACTTGTTGAGGAAGTTGAGACCTGCTGTGTTTCAAAACAGAATATGCCAGGCTGTTAGATGAAGAGAGTGAAGCTTGACATTGAGCAGGTGACCTTCTTTCTGAGACAACAGGTGTGGAATCAAAGGTAAAGGCCATGGAGGCTTCCTTACCAGACTCCTCAGTAATGGGTACCAGTGTTGCCGAGGCCAATCTGGAGCTATTAAAATCATCCTTGGCTTGTCTTGTCTGACCTTCAGAGCACCTTTGGGAGAAGAGGCAGAGGTGGAAAGGCATACACATGAAGATTTTTCCAACTGAAAGAAAGAGCATCCACTTTCCAAGCTGTGTGATGAAAACTCTTTGTGCAAAACTTTGGCAGCTGGTGGTTTAGTGGAGAAGCGAACAGATCTATGTCTGGAGTTCCCCATGACACTGTCAATTTTCGAAATACATGAAGATCCAGTTTCCACTCGTGGGGATCCATGATTTGTCTGCTTAACACATCTGCTAAGGAGTTCTGTGGTCGGCAGAAACCTTGCCTGAAGAGTTAGTTGCAAGCTGAGCGCAGTCTCCCATAAAATCATTGCTTGCCTGCACAACGGGTAAGAATGTGTTCCCCCTTGTTTGTTGATGTACCACATGACAGTTGTGTTGTCTGTTAGAATCAACACCTGCCCTGGAAGAAGTAACTCCTTGAAAGCCATTAATGCAAACTGGACTGCTAACATCTCTTTCATGTTGATATGTAGATGCTGTAGTCTGGCAGGCCACTTGTCTTGTATCCACTTTCCATTTAGATGAGCTCCCCAAGCAATGTCTGAGGCATCTGTCGCTAGAATCTGACTCGCCTCTGGCCGGGTCACAGAGAGTCCCTTGTTTAGGTGACATTCCTGAGCCCACCACAAAAATTCCTTTTGAATGCAAGGTATTATTTGAATGACAGTGTCCAAATCCTGGCAGTGCTGTGTCCATACATTTTGAGATACCATTGCAGCTTCCTCATATGCAGTTTGGCATTGGGAAGCACCAGAATACAAGATGCCATGAACCCTAAGGCTTGAAGGACTGTCCTTGCAGTCAGCCCGGACTGAAGAGATAGTTGATGGAAGTAACTGGAAAGATTCTTTTGTTTGTCCGGGGTTAAAAAGGCCATCTGGGCTGCTGTATTCAGTCTCACACCCAGAAAGCACATGTCTTGAGAGGGTACTAGACTGGACTTTATTTCGTTCACAGAATACCCTAGGCATCTTAGCACTGCTATCACAAAATCCAAATGCTGTAAAAGGTCTTCCTTTTCTTGAGCCAGAATCAGGCAGTCGTCCAAGTAAGGATAGATTTGAATTCCTTTTAGCCTGAAGTAAGCTAGCACTGGAGCCAGAACCTTTGTGAATACTCTGGGCGCAGTAGATAAGCCAAAGGGCAATGCAGAGAACTGATAATGAGAATTTCCAGCTGGAAAACGCAGATACTTCCTGCAACTTAGTCTGATAGGCACATGAAGGTAAGCTTCCTTTAGATCTAAAGTTACCATCCAGTGATCTTTGCCCAGCAGAGGTAAAAGCTGTTGTAACGTCAACATTTTGAACTTGGGAATGTCCAGATAAGTGTTGAGGATAGATAAATCCAAAATTGGTCTCCACGTGTTCCCCTTCTTCGGTACTAGGAACAGGCGAGAATAAAATCCCAGGCCCCTTTCTGGCACAGGAACTGGCTGAATGGCCCCTATTTGGAGCAACAGAGAAATTTGCTTGTGAGCCTCTTTTCTTTGTAGAGGAGGAATGTCTGGCATGCCTTTGAAAGGAGGCAAGGTATGGAAATAAAACCTGTAACCGTGGTGAATGATATCCAAACCCATCTGTCTTGGGTAATGAAATCCCAATTTTCTTTGAAAAGAGCCAGCCTTCCTCCCAAAGGTGCTGCCAGGCGAGAATGTACTGGCAGCTGAAAAGGAGGTCATTGGGTCTGTTTACGAAAGGACTGACCCCTGCCCTCACCAGAAGTCTGAGCAGGTGAACTCCTGTTCTAGGCCTAAAAGAACCTTGAGCTCTGCCCCTACCACGTCTAGACCTACCCCTAGACTGGGAATCATAAGCAGGATATGTCCATCCCTTAGTAGGCCAATTTCTACTAAACTTCGGAGGCTGCACCTGCAAAAATCCTTAACAGTTTGCATAGACTTAGCCTTGTCCTCCATTTTCTTTAAAACTGCTTCCACAGGCGAACCAAACAACACATCAGACTGTAAAGGAGACATTAGGACATACAAGGAGGGGGTCCTCCTATCCCAAGCCTCCTAAATCACAAGGTAATTTTAAGGGGCAGTCTGTCCGAGTATCTGGTGCCTCGTATGAGTTCCATGAATCAAGACCCCAAATCCAACACCAGGACCAGGGGTTGGAAGAGCTGGCTGGGGGTATAGATTATGACAACCTGAATCGGAAAAAAGATAGTTTGGTTTCTCAAACTAACCAAGTCAGCCAACCATCTGAGCCCGAAGGGTCAAATTTTCAGGAACAAGCCTCATATCCCCAACAGTCATCGATCAGGAGGACCAGAAACCGATACAAGACCAGGAGAAACTAAAAGGGAATGACATCAACCTTATATTCTCAGATAGCCCTGCATGTGATGCGATTTACAATACTGGGAAGGACTTTAAAATCTTTAATTATTCCCAGTTTGTTTTCCAGAGTTACTGGTTGATTTTTGGCTAAAGGTTTTCCTTTGTTCCAACTCGGGCTTGTGTAGCAAGATCAATTTTGGACTTGAAGCTTTTTGTTAGGAAGCTTAATCTGTCACTTTTGTTGGGGGAACAGTCAATTTCAACTAAACCTTATCACATTCCTAGTACGTATAATCCCCCTTTGCACCTCCTGGGAGTTTTAGAGCAAATGTGTGATGTGGATATTCACTTTTTATTAAATTTGAAGCGTCCAGCTCATCACAATACCTCCAAGGAGGAAAGGGAAAATTTGTTGGATGTTTTGTGTTCATTTACAGTTAGACTGATGCAACCAGACAAAGGGGGTGGTCTGGTTGATATGGACACAGAAGACTACAACAGGATGTCAACCATTTTAGCTTCCGATATGTATCGTGAAGTTTCTAGGAATGAGCTAAATGTCAATTTGACTCGGGTTCGATCCTACTATGAAGACATGTTTATTAGTGGGACGATTGACTTGGAAGTGTTTAACTTCATTTCCACCCTCAACCCACGAATTCCAATGTTGTTTGGAAATCCAAAGATTCATAAGAATATTCAGGACCCCCCCATGCGCCAACTGGTCAGCGCCAGAGGCAGTATAACATATGCGGCGACTAAAGCTGTTGATTTAATCCCCAAGAAATATGTTACTGGAGAATCGCATATTTCTAGAGATTCATGGTCATTTTTGGTGAAGGTTGGCTCACCATATAGTGCAGATAGCCATTTTTTAACCATCAATGTCATCGATCTGTATTCATCGATTCCTCATGAAGTGGCAGTTGAATGGATCCAACTGGTCTTGGCCTCAAAGCAAGCACCCCCCCCCCCAAGAGATCTTGATGGTCAGGGATCTCTTGGATATTATCTTACCTTGTAATTTTTTTTCATTCAACAATAGATGGTTTCATCAGTTGATAGGAGTACCCATGGGGTCGCCTTGTGGAGCCAGTGTGGCTAATCTGGTGATGGCCTATTGGGAGAAGGAATTTGTTTTCACTAATATCATAATTCAAGAAAAGGCTGTCCTTTATACTCGTTTTTTGGACGATATTTTCATCATCCTAAAGGGAGATCAAGTGGCAGCTGAGTCACTGGTCGACAGTTTCAATAGGTCAACTGAATTTTTGAAATTCACTGCAGTTTTTGAAACAGAAAGAATTGCCTGTTTAGATGTGGAATTATTTAAGGACAGAATTCAGAATTGCTTCCTAGCCAGAATCCATCGGAAGCCTACTTTTTCCAACTCCTATCTACATTACAATAGTGATCATCCAGCCCACCAGAAGAGATCTATAGTTAAGGCCAACTGGTCAAGACGGCCAAAATGGTATCAAAGGAGAAAGATTTTTGGGAGGAGTGCCGATTTATTTCGAATCTTTTCCGCTGTAAAGGTTACCCAGCAAACATCACAGTTGAATTATGTATGGAGGTACAAACTAAAAGGGAAAAGGGGTATTTCCGACCTATTTTGGGTTACTCCATGTCTGAAACCATTATGACCACTCAAGTGAATCAGATCGCTGGCGCGTATTCTTGTAGTTTCATTATTTCCTATAATATGGATGCAAGGGAAATAGTGTCAATCATCAAGAAGAACTGGTGTTTGTTACCAGATGACATTACAGGGAACAGCAAGTTTGGACCTTACCCAAAAGTTTCTTTTAGGAGAGATCCTAACATCAAGAATATCTTGGAATCGAAAAGTAAGAGCCTACCTTCAAGATCAGGGATGTTTAAGTGTAATATGTGCAAATATTGTAGATTTATCCAAGCAGGCACATATTTCACGATTAGGGACACCAAGTACCTGATAAAAGGGAGGTACAATTGTGCAAGTAGCCATGTGGTTTATTTGGCTAAATGTTCCTCTTGTCTGGTATTCTATATTGGCAAGACGGACAGGAAGCTCCAAGAGCGCATGTACGAGCATCTATATGACATGAAGAAAGAAAGGATGGAAAACGCTTTGGCAAGGCATGAGAAGGAAAAACCTGACCATGAGTTTTCTTTTATGGTGATTGACCAATTAAGTTTGGAAAATAGGGGGGGGGGTCCTGAATCTTTGAGATTGGAGTTCAAGGAACTTATGTGACAGCTAAAACTAGAAGCCTACCACCCTCCCAGTCTCAATGGTATGCTTTGTATCAATAGTGTTCTTAAATTGAGAAGTTTGGAGAGGTAAGGTGTACCTTGTCCACAGGGTACATGGCATTATTTATATTTTTATTGTGCGAGTATATTTATCGTTTTATTTTATTATTATTATTTTTTTTGGACATGGCATTGTGTGTCATATAGTTGAAAAATAGTTTTATGACATCCATTTGAATGTTATTTCAAATGGAAGATTTTTGATATCTTTTAATGTTAAAATATTTGTTTTTTTTGGTTTCAGAAACTTATTCATTCATCTATTGACAGTGGTTACTTGATTTAGGGATATATATACCATTGATGCAAACTGGTTGTTATAATATTTTACATTATGGTTAAATGTTAGATTAGGTAAGGTTACGGTATGTTATCATTGGTATTTTAGTTAGTTCGTTTTTTAGGGTGAAGTGCTCTTTAATAGATAAACCGGCGGGCGTGTTGGTTAATGGTGCATTTTCTAGCGTATTAAAGTAGTATGTGTGTGTGGAAGCGTGAGATTTTAATTTCTGAGGAAGTTGGTGCAGAGCGCCGACAAAAAGCTAACTGTGTTGTTTGGCTTAAATAAATATTTTTTTTGTTTACTGGCATTCATTTTTGTTTCTGAATTGTTGCACTGCTTTGGATTACCTGCTTGGACTTTGGATTCGAGTTTTGACAAAGCATTTATTGTAGTTTGTTTTGCGTGTTTTGGAAGGTGCAAACTGCTTTAATTTGCCAACTAAAATTCTTTTTTCTACTCTGTTACCTACAGGACGATTCACCTGACTTTACTGTACTAACTTGCAGAGATACTAACTGCATTATCTATCAAGCTGGTTCCAACAGCTTTGCGCATCTAACTGCATTATTCTTTAATCCAACACGTTTCTTACCAATTACACTGTTCTTTAGTTATTGTGTTTTGTGCTGTGTTACCTTTTGTGATATGCAGCTGAGTCACTCATTGCATTACTCGGAGTGTTACTTACAGTACTATGTAGCTCCGAAACTTACTGTTTTATAAAACAGCTGCATCCAACTAGTCCAAATTAACAGAGTACCTTTCTATGCAACCAGCCAGTAGTTGTTTTAAAGTCTTTATTGTATTTTCTATCTATACTTCCTGTATTACCTACTTGTATTGTTTATTTTTTTTTATTTTAGCCAGATCTAGCCAGTTTAAACTGGTTACATCTACATTACAACTACTTACATATAGCACCAAGCTTAAAAAGTTAATTATTGTGTATATTTACCTCATCTGTGGCATCCAAGTTGCAATTTTTGGAATTTTATCTAGATATTTTATTTTATAGCCTGCTTTAACAGTAGCAACCATGCCAACATTGCATGTCAAATATACTATACTTCGCTTTAATAGTATTTTGTATTTCTGTTAGCTACACCTGCCTTAACTACAATGCCCATGCCTGCATTGTTGAATTATTTCTAATGTTCATTGCAATGCTTACATAAGTACTGACTTCATGTTTTTCTGAACTTGCCTAATTTTTTTGTACCCATGCCTACATATATTTGACATTTTTGATATGCTGCATAATGTTTACATAATACAGATGATATAGCATCTATACTATACTTTTCTTCTAAGCTGGCCTTGGTTTTAGCACCTGTGCCTGCATTCTTGAATTATTTGTGATATATTATACTTAGCTTGCAAAGTACCTTGCATCCTGTCTTCCAGCCTAGCATAAATGTGGTATCCATCTCTAAACCATTGAGCCATCTTTAGATACTGTACAGTGAGTGCCTGCAGGGCACCCAAGCCATTAAGAGAACAAACATCCCTTCTGAATGGGTCCTGCATTGTATGTCTACACTCATCTCCAAGAAATTTAAGAGGTTTAGAGTGCTAGCATGCTCTCTCTCCTGCTTCTCTCTCTCTCTCTCTCTATATATATATATATATATATATATATATATATATATATATATATATATAAATACACACACACATACAGAAAACACATACAACAGACACACACACTTTTTTCTATCACAAAACAGTATCAGAACATGCATTTGTTAGCATTCATCATTCCTCCCACCTAGCGTTAGCCTCAGCATTCTACTGTCTGCCATCAGGAAACCACAGTTAGCCTTTACTTTACTTGTTGCTGGCTAGTTCATACAGCGAGGCAGTGTAGCAAGTGCCTCCAATTCACTGACAACCACTTATATGGACTTTGCATAAAGACACTTGTAAGAGATATAAATACCTATTCAGATTGGAGGCCAACTTCTCATTTACTATGGTTGTAAGCAAACAGCATACTTCCACACCACCATACCCACTTCATTAAGCCCACTATGAAGTTTTTCCGAATAAATGAATCATTGTTTACATTCCATTTTTTAACCTTCACCTGCAGTGAAATATAGTTCAAGATGGTAACTTTATTAAACAGGAAACCTATTTTCTTCTGACCGTTTATAATGTATTCTAGAAGTATAAAGTAAACTTTGTTACTAACTACATGTGTATGCATTCATTCATTTGAAGAAAAAGTATTATATCATTTTTAAATTCATCAGCAGCATCTATACAGTACCTAAACCCCATGTTCCCCTATGTACAATACAGTTCCAAGGTCAGTTCAGATGAAACTCAAGTACCTTTTCTAGCAGGAAATTCAGAGTACACAACTTACTATGCTTTGTAAAGAAATATGTAAAATAGGCTGCATCTGGAGCAGAGATTGGATAAGCAAAAAGGCTTAAGATTACTGCCACTACAAACCCAAGTCTACCATTTAAGAATTTAGACCAAAGAAATGCTGAGTGTATATTAAAATGAAGGAACAGCCAATTTACATATCAGTGGTCCAGTGTTATATGCACTGCCTGAGTGAAAGTTTGAAGACTATCAAAGAAAACACCTGAAAGTAACTCTTCGGATTACAGTCTGATAAATCCCTGACATCAACGCTTTAGTTTTAAAATGAAAGCGGAATCAGTGGGTGCCTGATGAAATATTGGGAAAAGTCAACTGCAATCCTAAGAATTTTGTGTGCGAATGTGAAGCATATACACAAAGTCTGAGACTGTGATGTCTAGGAGCATCTGCCTTGCACAGAGGTATAAGGATCCCAGAGTTAGAAAAGTAGCAGGACTATGGGGGGGGGTGTCAAAGACCCCCCCCCATCAAGAGGTATAAGAATAAAAGCAATTTTGTGGAATTTGCCATTTCTATTTTTTTTTTTTTTTATTGGAATTCAGTTTTCAAAGGGTTCGTACTTGCTATATCAATTTTCTCACTTCCAATATGTGATATCTTTCAGGGGAGGGAGTTAGAACTCTCACACAACTAATACGAACTATAACCAACTCAGATTACTCCAACTTGCATTGAATTTCTACAGCAGTCTGTCTCGAGGAAGTTAAGGAAGAATGATCCTCACCAACATGGAAGTTAGAAACAGAAACTAACTGAACCTTGATGGTTGAACAGCTAGCCCCGACTGAAAAATACCAAAGTCCAAATTCCATCCAGAGGTGCCAAGAAAGGGTTTAGACCTTTAGAAATGGAACAAAAACAATCTCCTCCACTTGCTACCATGAACAACTCTAGCAGACAACTAGGCTTTCTTGACCATCAACAGAATGAAGAAAAAAAGTGGTTAGTCTGAAGGAATTGAGATCTGGGTGAGGCTTACTGGAAGAGTACAAAATAAGGTCTAGGACTGGATCCAGATCTCAAGGAGGGTGAATCAAGTGAGGCCTAAAGAAGGGAAGCCAAGCTTGCCTGGGCTAGCAGGCTGCAATGAGATTCACTGTCTTGAACCAAATTGTTTCTGTGGAAACTACTATTTAGGGAGTTGTGGAGGGGGCGGGGGGTATGCATAAAGTGACTAGGGGGCAAGCAAGAATTACCAAATTACTTGATGATGGTGTCTTCTGCAGAATCATGGCAAAGAATCTGAAGCACTTGGTGTTGTAAAGAGATGGAAACAGATTGCAGCAAGACTGGATGGTCCCAGTGGGTCCATCGACGAGAGGAGAAAATATACTAGATCTCATTATCACAAACATGGGGACAAAATGCTCCACACCGGAAGTATATCCCTCATTGGTGAGATCTGATCATAAACTAATCTCACTGGAAATCCACATCCCGCCCCCACCCCAAACAAAAAAGACCACAGTGAAGAACTTCTCTAAAGCAAACTTCACACTACTCAAGACTGGTGTGGTATCCTTCAAGGCCCCTGAGACAGTGGAAACCACAACCCAAGCTGCGGAAGCCCTTACAAATGCCTTCTATGAACACCTCCAGGACTGCATGGATCAGGCAATCCCAAATAAAACCAAGACTCTTTCCACAAAGGGCAAACGTCCAGTCTGGTGGACCCCAGCCATTAACAAACTTTACAATAAGAGGAGAAAGCTATTACATGATGGAACAAAATCCATAAAAGGAAGTCACCCCTGATCATTACTAGTAAAAAATACGAGCACTCATAAAATCAACTAAGGCCAATTTTGAGAGAAAAATTGCCATGGATTCAAAGGACAATCATAAGGCCTTTTTCAGCTATGTTAGGAACCTGGGTGGAAACTCCCAGATATGCTCAGAATTAGTCCAAAATGATACAAAAATCACTGAACCCACAGACATTGCCAACATACTGGCAGACAGGTTCAGTGCAAACTTCACCCCTCTCCCCTAAAGGAGAGATAACTATCCCAGCGGAGTGTAGCCTCCCAGACATCTCAAATGCGCAGGTGAAAGCTGCTCTCTCTAAAGCTAAAAACACAGCATCAATGGGACCGGATGGTGTCCCCGGCTGTGTGCTACACGAGCTAAATGAGGAATTAAACCCGCACATAAGGCAGCTGTTTAATCAAAGCCTTACCTCAGGATACGTGCCCAAGGAGTGGCGTACGGCAACTGTGGTCCCACTCCACAAAGGTGGTGCCTCTACGGACCCTGGTAATTACCGCCCCATAAGCTTAACAAGTCTAGTCTGCAAAGCTATGGAGAGGATCATAATGGAGCTCATAAACAAAGATATAGGGGACTTGCAGACATTGGACCCGACCCAGTTTGGCTTCGTCAAGGGAAGATCATGCCTTTTGAACTTGGTCGACTTCTTCCAAACAGTCACCAAGGCCATTGATGAGGGGAAGGCAGTCCATACAGCCTACCTTGACCTTGCAAAGGCTTTCGACACAATACCCCACTCGGGTATTGTAAAAAAACTTACCAGCTTAAATGTAAACCCATATGTCACAAGATGGGTTGCAAACTGGCTTAAGGACAGAACCCACAGGGTTAGAGTTGCTGGCGCTATGTCAGACTCCAAGCCGGTCACAAGTGGTGTCCCACAGGGCTCGGTCCTTGGCCCCCTATTGTTTGGCATCTACTTCTCAGAAGTACAGGCCAACATGGGAGGTCTTTGGCTGACAAAGTTTGCAGACGACTGCAAACTGGGCAGCATAGTGGAAAGTGCATCGGACACGGATATCCTTCAGAAGGGACTCACGGAAACAGATAGCTGGTGCCAGAGCCATGGCCTGAAGTTAAATGCCAAAAAATGTATAGTCACCCTTCGGGAAAAACAAGGTAACCCCAAGCTACCATATAGGTGGCAATCCACTAAGCACAGAAGAGGTTATCAGGGACCTGGGGACCCAGGTTGACAGTGGCCTTTCTTTGACACTCACGTTGCTAAAGTGGTTAGAAAGACCTTCTACATTGCCCACCTGATCATGAAGGGATTCACATCCAGATCTAGTGAGGTCATTGTTCCCCTGTACTCTTCACTTATCAGACCAATGATCGAGTACAATGCCCCATTCGGGATGTATCTCGCCCGACATCTGCAGCAATTGGAGAGACCCCAAAAGTTTCTCACCAAAAGGATAAAGGGACTCCAAAATCTGTCATATGCTGCCAGATTGAAGAAACTCCAGTTCTATTCAGTCGCATACCGTCTGCTCAGAGGTGACATGTGCCTGACATACAAGGCCATGTCCAACCCGGAATTAATTGACATGCTCTACCTCAAAAAATCCAAATCCACCAAAACCACTAGAGCAAGCGACTTAAACCTTAGCACGGATATAAATAGGACGTGCTGGAGGGATAGATTTATCACTCAGAGACTCCCTATGCTGTGGAATAGAGTCCCGGTCCATGTGAGGCAGAGCACCTCGCTGGCTCTGTTCAAGAGAAATCTTGACCTGTGGATGGGAGATCGTAGGTTTACCCCGGGAATCATCTCTGTGTCACTGCTGGACAGAGGCACAACAAACTAATGGGTACAGTATTTTTTCATATAAGGGGTGGCGTAAGCCACAAAAATTCGGGCTAGGCTTATAAATGCCTTGGGGCAGATAGCCTAGTATAAACCTATGAACCTATGAACCTAAGATTTCCATTGCCACTGCTGGAGTGAAGATCACTCATGAGGCAATAGTATTCTCCTGCTCAACTTGTCCAATGGAATGTGCGAGTTCCCTGGAATGTGTATTGCATTCAAGAAGCATAGAGAAGACATCACCTACTGCCACACCCTCATGGTCTCTAGACACAGAACAGGTTCCACCTTGTTTGCTGCTATAGCAGACCATAGCCATATTACTGATCTAAATTGCTATCACACCTTTGGTGAAGCAGTCGTGAAAGGCCTGCAATGCGAGGGGGACTGCTCATCTCCAAAATGTTGATGCGGACACTGACCTCTAACTGGGATCAGGAACCCTGGACCATCCTTCCTTGCATCTGTGAGATAAGCACCTTAACCATTGCCCCATCCTGCAACCCATCTCAAAGTTCCGAAGTGTTCATTCCATCCAAGGAGGAAGGCATTCAAGATCACTGTGGCCAAAGGAGGGCAAGGACAAAGAAGTGCCCTGAAGACAAAACAGTCTATTATCCACCAAGAGATGTGATGGCAGCAAACTTCCATCAATCTTATGGGAAAATATATGGGGGGGCCATCATCAGAGACCTCAGAGCTGAAAAAGTTCACTTGAGAACCCACAACTAAAACTTGACCAGAGGAACTAATGAGATGGTAGTCACCACCAACCCAGAAGATGAAGAATAAGAGAAGCAGGTGGCCTCTAAGAAGAACCTGATGGGTCTTAACAGGTGAAGTCTGTCAATCTGACTGCTAATGTCCATGTGGCAAACTATGAATTCTAAGTCCAGGACCGGCTCTGACCTGGATTTGTCGAAGTTCAAGGTGATCTCCAGAGCTAGGCAAAACTGGAGTAACAAGTCCCTGGCACAAATTAGTGACGCCTTTGAATCCTACTCATCCTCCAGGTAAAGAAAGACCTGGAATCCCTGCGGTCTAAGCAGAGCTGCTAGCATGGCCATAAGCCCAAAAACTTGGGGGGCTGTGGTGAGACCAAAGGGCAGTGCTTGAAAAAAACAGTGATAGGTTCCCAGCTGGAAACTCAAGAACCTCCAGGAATGCCTGGAGATTTTTATATGATAGTAAGTATCCTTGAGGTCAACCAAGTACATCCATTCATCCTTTCCCAGTAGAGGTAGGATGGACTACACCACTGCCATTCATAATTTGGTCCATTTGACAAATAAATTTAGTCTGCTTAAGTCCAATATGAGCCAGAGTCCTTGTTCTTCTTAGGCATCACAAAGAATTCTGACTAGATCCCATGTGTTTTCCAGCAAGTTTTGAATTTCTTTTGCTGCTTCCATTCACTAGTGGGGTGGGCTATCTTGAAAGGAATTTTACTGAATACTTGGCAGTAAGCCTTTGATAAGGACTCAACACCAAGAAGTCCATGCTGATGGCTTCCCAGGCTTGAGGGTGAAGAGCCAAACAGCACCCACCTCCAACTGCCTCCTCAGTTCAGCAGCTGGGCAATCCCTCAGAAGTGCTGGACCCTGATTTTGCAGACTACTCCTGCACATAGGATGGCATCTTCTGAAGTTCCTACCTCTGCCTGGGGGTGGGGTACTATCCTTAGAGGTGTCCTAGGCAAAATACTGGGATTTCCAAAAAGAAAACTGCTTGGCTCCCCCTCTGATTTTAAGAAAAGGTCCACTGAGGGGGTGGAGCATCGAACTCCAACTGCAAACAATGCTTTGCTCTCATGTTCATTCCTGGTCAGCATATATTTAACCTTAGGCCCAAAGAAAGTGAAGCTACTGGAAGGGTAACTGACAAAGGACACCTTAAAGCTCTCCTCAAAATCACAGAGGTTCATCTATGCATGATGGCTTACTGTGATGCCAGAGTCTGCCACTATGGCAGTATCATCAGCTGCCCTGATAAACAGATGTATGGATACATGGGATATAGACAACAAGGTAGCCAACTGAGCCTTCATAGACCTCCATTGTCTGGAGACAACTGGGTTGCTACAGGTTTGGAAACCTCATTCAGCAAGTCTCTCTCTTTTTTAAACAAAAATCACCTTTAATAAATTATCACGTATGACACAAGGCAATTATGCATTGAAAACAAACCATATTAACATAATTCTAGTTGCAAAATTATACATCACTTCTAATCTATTGATTATGCTTATGGATAGCTGCATGGCTTACAAACAGGACATGGCAAGTATCACACACCAACTGGACAAGTGAAATCCTTGGTTACAATCAAGGTGTCCCATAGGGCTCTGTCATAGGCCCTTACCTGTTTAGATTGTATCTTTCAAACCTTACTTTTCCATCTGAGGTGTTCTACAGAATATATGTGATGACCTGAAATTGGTTAAACTGATTACAAGTGTTACAGATAAGGCATGTCTGCAAAATAATTTGACTAAATTGACCATTTGGGCACAGGAGAATAATATGTTGATAAATACATCAAACAATAAGCATATGAGATTTGAGAGATAAACTGTTTATTTTATTTTACATGTGTTTACCGGGATAGTCCAACTGAAAACATGTCCATTTTCAGTGGAGGCCCGGGGGGAAAGCTCCACATAGTCAAACATTCAAAAAGTTACAATTAGAATATATAAAAAAAGTGGTAATATACCTTATGTACATTGGCTTAGAAGTGTTCCCTAGTAGGGACTCACTTCTCATTGGCAGACACAATTACAAGTAAGATTTGATATTTAGCATGGTGATGTAGTTAGATGTTATGATAATTACTGATTATGCAATGATAATTACTGATTATCTGATTATGCTACTGTTTTATAACTTAATCCGGGTTGGTACATGGGCATAGCCATTTTTTTTTTTTTTTTTGAAGAGACCTTTGGAGGACTGTAGGGTTATATAATTTGGCAAGGCATTCCAGGTTTTGCCAACAAGGGATTCACCAGCTGAGTTACTAGCTTTGTGGGTTTGGACCAGTAATTTGTCGACTGACTGCAGGGATCTCAGGTTGCTATATGGCTTAATAATATTTATAAAAGAGAGGGTATCTTTAGGGTGGTACAGAACTTTGTGCGCTATTAAGAGTTGATTGAATTGAATTAAGCTGGGCAGTTCTAGCCATTCTAGTTGTTTGAGGTTCTGGCAGTGATGGGTTCTATAGGTGGAGCCAGTGGCGAATCTGGCAATATGGTTGTAGCTATAGGACAGCTTAATAAGTTTGGTTTTATTGAAGTTTAAGAGTACAAGTGAGGCATATAAAAGAGTAGAGAGTAGGTGTGATCAGGCGATTTCAGTCCTAGCCAGTGGGGATAAGAGTGTCTTGTTTCTATACAGTGATCCACGCTTCTCAGTGATGGTCTGTACAGTTTTGTTGACCTGTAGGTCAAACTTGAGATTATTGTCTCTGATAATCCCTAGAAGTTTAGTGTGTTGATCTAGGGAGATAGTGGGTCCATTGTTAGATGTGACAGAGAATAAAAGTGCGTCAGATCTACTAGTGGGGGTGAAGAGTAAATGTTTAGTTTTATTGGGGTTCAGTAGTAGGTTTTGGTTGGTGAGCCAGTTCTCAATAGTGTTAAATGCATTTTGGGTTAAGATTTGTAGTTCGGATGGGAGTGGAATCATCTGCATATTGAATACAGGTAGCTTTAGGGATAACAGTGTGAAGATTATTAATAAAAATAGAGAAGAGTAGTGGGACTAGTATGGGGCCTTGAGGGACATCACGTGTGACAGGTAGATGACTGGAGAGTTTGCCCTTCCATAGTACCGCCTGTTGTCTACCAGTTAGGTAGGACTGGAACCACTGGATAAGTGTACGTGTTGAGGGAAATGGATTTTACAGAAAGAATGAGAAGTTCATGGTTGACCATGTCAAAGGCTTTTGATAGGTCAAGGAAGAGGGAGGAGGTTTGCCTATTGTCATTTCTGTTATTGTTTATCGCATTAGTAAAGGAAAGGAGGGCTTAGGTGGTGCTGTGGTATGGCCTGAAGCCATGCTGGGAGTTGGATAGTAAGTTATTCTGTGTAAGGTATTGCATTAGTTGCTTGTGTACACATTTCTCCATTATTTTGGCTAGTGGGCAAAGAATGGCAATGGGTCTATAGTTGGACATGTTTATTGAGCTACCACCTTTATGGAGTGTGATGACATGGGATATTTTCCAGAGGGAGCGGATAGCATTTTCGGATAAGGTTCTGCTGATAAGGATTGATATGGGATAAGCAATGGCATCTGCAGCTATTTGTGGGTACTCTGCAGGGAGGAGGTCAGCAGGGAGGGTGGTAGGTTTTAGTTTTTTTTAGGAGAATTTTGATAAAACTAGTGGATATTGGTTGGAGGCTAAATTTGGGGTGATTTGTGGATAAATTAGGCATGTGGTTTAAGTTTGTAGAGGTTAGGTGATTTGCTAGGGATTGGATTGTTTCAGTGAAAAACTTATAAGCACTACCTATAGTCTCTGGGGAACTATGGGTATGATTAGCCGGGGTTGGGATGGTAGAATGTCCTGGATGAAGTAGCTGATTTAAGCGTGCCCAGAACTTTTGGGGGTTGTTTTGGTGTTTTTGTAGGAGATTATGGTAGAAGCTTTTTTTTTATCCAGTAAAATAGATTTTTTTTTATGTGTTATTCCTGAGTTGACGATATTTTAGATGGTCAAGTGGGGCTTTGGTTGTTCTCCAGCTGATCCAGGCTCTGCTTCTAGCTTTGATTTTAGATATGGTCTCTTTTGTGAGCCATGGTGCTGTGTTTGATCTAGATTTTATTGTACGTGCTGGAGCATGGGAATCAAGGATACTTGGGAATTTAGTGCTAAAGTGAGCTACAGCCTCTTCTAATGATAGATTTTTTTAGTTTTGACCAGTCAACTGTTTGTAGTTCGTTTAAGAATATTGCAGTGTTAAGATTTTTTCTGTTTTTCACTATTTTATATTTGTTCTGGTGAGGGTTTCCTACCTTATGTTTTATGATATAGGTTAGAAAATGGTCGCTAAGGTTGTCAGGGAGAGTGCCAGCAGTATACAGTTGGGGTTGGTTGTTAACTAGGATCCAGTCCAGGATACTTTCCCTGTTGGTCAGTTTGTTCATCTTAGTGGGAGAGGTCATGGTCTGTTTATACCCAGATAAGTTTATAGGAGTGAGGGGGCAGGTTCAGAGGAGCAGGGGTGCCAGTCAGTGTTACAGTCACCAAGATCTATAGTTTCTTGGGGATAAGTAATGGATAACCAGTACAGGATATCCTCTGGGGTATTTAAGTTGTTGCCTGGCGGAATGTATCCACAGACAATGTTTAAACATTTGTACTGGTTAATCTGTAATTTGGTTATGAGGAGTTCAGCATTGTTGAATTGGTGTGGCTGAATGCGTCTCTATTAACAGTTAAAGTGTTTTTGTAAAGGAGTGCTATCCCACCTCCTTTCCTAGTAGCATGGTCTAACATTATGTACATTATATCCTGGGGGGAGTATCTCATTGTTGGTAGTACTAGGTTTTAGCCATGTTTCCGTAAGACAAAATGTCTGGGGAGTGGGTTGCTAGGAGGGCGTGTACGTTGGGAATCGTATTGTTAATACTTCTAATATTTAGGTGAAATGCTAGGAGGGAACTAGTGGGAGTAAAAAGGGGTAGCTTGACTGTGGGGGTTGTGGTAAGGGAGTAGAGGTTATTGGGTGTGGGTGGGCCAGGGTTGGGATGTATATCCCCGTGTGTTATTATGTTATAGTGACAGGATATTCTAAGCTTTAGGAGTTAATTAATTTTATATAGTCTTTGTCTTTAGGCTGGTGTTTTGTGGTTTTACAGGGGTGATATATTATTGAGGGTCATATATTCAGTTTGCTGGGGATGGCACAATGTTTGGCGTTATGTGTGCAGTTGTGGGTGTCTGTTTGACCTTGTGGGTAGTGAATACCATGGTCAAGTTTTTGTTTGCAGGCAGTAAGATGGTAAAACAGAAACAGTATAGGCATTAGGGTAATTAGTATTGTTTTTTACTTGTTTGCATTTTGTTATTGTGGGGGGGGTTGGGCAAATCTGATTGTGCTAACAGGGTGTGGAAGAATGAAAGAGAAGAAAAATGGATGTGGGGGAGGGCTGTTCAATGATTGGATCTTAGTATTAGGGGTGTGGCTGAGTGTAGTTTAAATGTAGGAGTAGTGGGGGCGGGTGAGAATTGGGAACAGGGAGGGGAGCAGAGTGAGCCCGAACACAGCGAGAGTGAGCGGAGTGGGGCTCCAAGTATTTCCCTGGGCTTATGGTATGTTAAGGTAGCATTTTGGCTGTATTTAGATTCGTTTCTTTTTGCACCAAATTTTAGGCTATTTTTAATCTATAGGTTATACACTTGCAGGATAAATTAATAGCTGCAGAGTATAATTTTCTGGGCTATGTGAAGGAGTGCAGGGTGAAATTACTGTTGTAGCAGTTTAACCTGTTTGAGGAAAAATGGGGGTAGGGGAAGAGAGAAGGCAGTAGGAGTGGTTAGAGGGGGACCTTGATTGACTCAAGACACCACACCAGAGGTAAGTTTAATGTAAGGGCCAAAACCTGCACTCAGCACTTAATGCTATTTATGTTTAGCAGGAAAGACAGACCAACATTATACACTTTTGAGGATTTTTACAAGGGTTACTTGTTCAATGTCAGACAAGTAAAACTTTGATACAGGAAATCTATGTTTGTGTAGAAAGCCAGAAAGGTACAAGGTATACCTGTAAAAATTAGGATCAGAGACACTAATGTTAAGAGTCAGTGTACTTCAGTTACAGGGGAAGGAGG
Source organism: Protopterus annectens (assembly GCF_019279795.1). Classification (NCBI taxonomy): domain Eukaryota; kingdom Metazoa; phylum Chordata; order Ceratodontiformes; family Protopteridae; genus Protopterus; species Protopterus annectens. The sequence continues at coordinate 1,177,025,453 of NC_056743.1, read as the reverse complement.
TAAACACTCAAGTAGAAAAGAGCCCTATCGCTGACCAAAATAGTGACTCACTTAGTTACACAGCACTGTAAGAATAAGCGTAACAAATGTTTTTATATGTGTAACCTACTCTGTTTAACTGCTGGGAGAAAAACAGTTTTTGTTGAGAGAGTGGTAGCCAAATTGCAATCCTGTAGACACCGTTATGCAGCAGCTGCAGTATGCTAGTGGAGGTAAACTGTGAGTCACATCAGATCAGCCCACGGGGGGATCAGAAAGGGAAACCCTAAGCACCTAGATATGAAAAAATCAAAAAAAAGGTGAATATTTAATACAGCACACAGTGATTGAAACTGTAGACTCGTTTAAGGACCTGGGTATATGGGTAAATTCAGCTATGAGTTTTTCTAATCATATCATCAATTGGCTAATGATAGTTATAGAACTTTAGGTTGTATAAAAAGATTTATAAAGTCAAGGAAATCAAACATAATGAAGTTGTTGTTCGTTAGTTACAATAGACCCAAACTTGAGTATTAAATAACAATATAGAAACCCTACAGGAAAAAAAGCATGACTAAATTGGAAAGAGTACAGCGGAAATATACAAAGGGCATCCATGGATGTGAAAATCTAAGTTATTATGAAAGACTAAAATGTCTGAACTTGTACAGTGTCTCTTACAGATGTCTAAGAGGAGATCTTATTCAGGTATATAGGGCATTTAGGGACAACTACTCTGGGAATATTTGTGGTTATCAAAAAGTACTAGAGAATCATCAGACAACCTATGTAGAATATTCTATAGGAATGAGAAGTGTACTAATTGGTTCTCTGACAGAGTAGCTGATGCTTGGAACAGACTACCAGATTACATTAAAGCCAATACTAGTTTAGATATTTTTAAGGGCAGCCTGGACATTTATTATGGGAACAAGTGTTTTGGTATATTGGCAAGCTAGAAGGGCATTAATGCCTGTGCTTGAAACATTTGTATGTATGTACTGTCAGTCAAACATTACATAGCTCATTCAAATCTTGCCTTCTTTTAAACCTCATTCCTCCTCTGCATAAACTGTTCCCACAATTTCCATTTTTTCATATGCGATTTGCTCCTACCCTTTTCTAAAGATCCCAACTCCAGTTGTTTTACATTTGTTAGTATATTCACTACTTATAGTATCAGTTGGTTTAGACTATGATTTGCATTTTCTAGTAATTGCTTTATTAGCAGCCACTTAATTAGACTCAGCAAGGTCTTACTGTGTTTCTAGGTAACTCTGATGCTTTATCATAGCTTAAAAAAACGATTTCCCCAGTTGCAACTATTTGTTCACCCAGTATCTCTGATAAGAGTTGTCTGCAGGGAATCTTTAAAGTCTGCCAACTCATTACACTCCCAGAAAGTATGTTCCCAATTACCTCTTTCTTCCCAATCAAACCTCCAACACTTGCCGTCTACCTTCGGAAAAATTCTCTGCGGTCTACCTGGGGTAGGAAAATATCTGTGCAACCGTCCAAGCAAAAATCCTAAATCTTAAACATTTTGTTGCATATTTGGGACACAAACATATATTCCCCCATTGTTTCTTTGTGAACTGCTTATCCATTCTCTCTTCCCAATCCTTTCTAACCTCCTCTGATTGATTATTATAGTTATCATGCAATATTTTACATGCTCTACTAATTATTCCTTTTTTAACAGCAGCTTCTTTTCTAGATTCTACCAGAAGCTCTACCAGTGCTGGTCTTTCTTTTAGGGCTCCCTATTTATTTCTCTTTTCCTATAATCTGAAATCAGTCCTTGACAGGGAACAAATCTCTAACCTGCAGTCCAAATAAATTCTTGGCATCCTCCCATTTTGTTACCTTTCTCTCTATAGTTATTTGCTCTTAATACTTTGGTTCCCTTGACAGTTTTCTCCAGTAAATTCCGGCCCGCTATTGCCTATTGTCTTTATCACTAATTGCAGCCAACCCAATCAGCAGCCTCTCCTTTCTCCATTCCCATGTTAGTTTAGTTCTTAGTATTCTAAGAACTAAGCTACCAGAAAGTATTTTTTCTACTACGAATAGAATATTCTGCAGGATTACTGTTGTTCTCCTTAAAGGTCTGCATCCAAAATCCCTACCTCTCCTTGTTTTTTTGAGCTTCCCCCGTTTCATCATCATCACTTTCCACTTTGAATTATAGGGTTCTACTTGTGCTGTGCATAGAAGACTTAACTGTGTAGCTCTGAAATACCCCCTTCAAATCGGGTAATCCCAATTCACCTTGTTCTACTGGAAGAATCAGCTTATCCCACTTGACTCTTGCCATCTTCCTCTTCCAGCTCTTTATTAATTGCTATCCACCGCTTCTTCTCTGGTTAATAAAAATACACCCGAAGCTTCTTCTCTGATTAATAAAAGTACACCCGGCCCATGTACAAGATTAAAGGGACTAAAAATATTTTAACTGCTTGTATCTTATGATCCATATCCATATAACAGAGCTTCTAATTTCTCAGCTTTTGTATTGTCTTGTGTTTAGTCTCTTCCCACATATACTTTAGCTGCCGCACCAGAATCATTTTTAATCCATACTCCTAAACACTTCATTTTATCATGTCCCCATAATATGGATATTGCTGGACCTATTCATGAGTGGGTACATAACTTACCACTATTGCCTTTTTTAGCTTCATTAATTCTGTATCCCTAAAAGATATGAAACTGTCTCAAAATGTTCAACATTGTAATGCCCTTTTCTGCTTTTATCACGTATAAAATAATATCTGCCAACTGAGCCACCTTTTCTTGACTATCATAATTACATCCTTAAATAATTTCTGAGTCCCTTATTTTCTTTGCCAATGTTTCTAAATATAAGGCAAATAAAAAAACGGGAAAGAGGACAACCCTGTCTTGTTCCTCTGCTCAAGCAGAAATTACCAAACAGGAACCCACCCACTTCAATTTTTGCCTCTGATCCCTCATAAATCCTCCTAATCAACCTTATAATTTTAATCAGGAAATGGAAATGCTTCCATTGTCCAGCTCATAAAGGTCCCAGCTTACTCTGTGAAATGCTTCCTTTACATCAAAATCCACCTACAGTGGTATTTTCTTACATTCTCTTTCAAATTCACCAAAAATAGCATTTACATCAAAATCCACCTACAGTGGTATTTTCTTACATTCTCTTTCAAATTCAACAAAAATAGCATTTACATCAAAATCCACCTACAGTGGTATTTTCTTACATTCTCTTTCAAATTCACCAAAAATAGCATAAAGTCCACTGAAGAAATATCAATAAATAACAATCACGCCATAACGTCAATGGATCCAACTAAAGATAAAATAGCACTCACGAACAAAAATTCAATCCTTCTTTATTGTAAAACATAATTGATTTAGCGCTTTCATCCACAGTAATATAGACTTCATCAGAATACTCTTAATTCATTAATTAATGTATTTATAATCACATTTTTGACTCCAAATTACCTCATTTAAAATCCTTTACACTTAAAGGGCCAAGCACATCCTACATAATAATAAAATAACCTATTCATATCTTTACCCTATAAAGTACTATACTGTCTTTCAATACATCTATATATAATAGGTTCATAGGTAAGTACTAGGCTATCTGCCCGAAGGCATTTATAAGCCTAGCCAGAATGTTTTGGCTTTCGCCGCCCCCTTACATTAGTTCCCTGTGCCTCTGTCCAGCAGAGTCACTGAAGCGATCCCCGGGGTGAACTTTGTTTCCCATCCACTCGTCAAGGTTTCTTTTGAAGAGCGTTAGCGAGGCGCTCTGCCTAATGTAGAGTGGAATCTTGTTCCAAAGCATGGGAAGTCTCTGGGACAGGAATCTATCCCTCTAGCACGTCCTATTTATTGTTGTGGTGAGGTTTAGATCCCTAGAGCGTGTGGCTCAAGGGGATAAGGTTTTCTTTAGGTGGAGCATGTCCATCAATTCTGGGTTGAACATGGCCTTGTATGTCAGGCAGAGATCACCTCTGAGTAGGTGGTATGCAACAGAGTACAGCTGGAGTTTCTAAAGTCGAGCTGCATAGGGCATCTGTTTGAGGCCAGTGATCCTCTTGGTGAGGTACTTCTGTGGTCTTTCCAGCTGTTGCAGGTGTCTTGTAAGGTGCAAGAACCTTGGCCAGTATTCGAAAGCCTAAGGGTGACAGGTGCAAGCAGTCTCTAGTGAAGCAGAGTGCCTTGTCGAGCATGTCATCCCAGGCGGACAGACACTGGATCCCCTTTGAATGACACCAGAAACTTAGCCAGTTGTTGAAATCAAGATTTTTTTCTTTATACCGTGGCATCATTCTTGGTGACAGCAGGATGCTACTCAGGGTCAGGGTCATACCGGCCTGGGCTACGTGATCAGAGAGCTCTTCCAGGTCTCTTTTCTTTGTTGTCCAGAGAGGTACGGCTCATGTCATTCACACCAACATGGACAATCACAGTCATATTTGTACTTGTTCTGGAGTGACCCGTGCTTGTGTTATGTGGTGGATCCTGGCACCCGACAGGCAGCTAACCAGTAGCCTTCTCCTTATTCAGCCTAGTAAGTGGGACGTCAGTGTGCCTGACTATAGAGTCACCTATTACTAGTACGTTGGCTATGTTATTTTGCCTTAAGGGCTGAGATTGCATGGCACACTGGTCTTGTGAAGTATGTATTTCATGGCTTGTGTTGGGGGGTGGATGTTGCTTGGTTGTTTGCTTTGGAGGTCTCTGTTGGTTTTGCAGATTTTTATTTAGAGCTTCAGAGTATGTTTTCATGTATTTATGTGTGCTTTTTGCCGGTGCTGGTTTAATGGGTCTATGTGAGACCGGTGGTGTGATGCAAGTATTTCCCTTCTCTTCATGACTGTCTGATCCAGTCTTGGGTTGAGAGAGCATAGCCTCCAGTTTGGCTGTATAACTGCATCTCTTGCATGTATTAGTGTTTGGTGGTAGGAGGAGAGGGTGGTCTGTGTACATGAGACAGTTGTAACATTGCCTCAAAATGCCCAGATTCACCAGTTGGACTGGAGAGTACACCTGAAACTGCCCTTTGGACATGCCTGGATAGGTACAGTGAACTGTTTTACTGGATAGCTGGTAAGGTTGAATAGAGAGCCTTGTCCTTCTGTACAGTACAGGATGGTCTAGTGCTAGGGTTTATAAGTGCTTGCTATAAGTTTTGAGCAAGTGCCGGGCTGAGAAATGAATGGCTTGAGTGCTTAAGTAGAAAGTTTGTCTAGCTCCAAGGGAAAAATTGAAGAGGAGACTTTGTGGAGCTGGGAATAGTTTTAGGCTAGCTAACCGGCGCTGCCAGGCATGCAAAACCGGGCAAATGCGGTATTTATAGCAGGGAAATGACACAGATAGAAGTTAGCCCAAAATGGCCAATAAACTACTAATTTCTGGGCTGAAACCACTCCTCCAGGGACAGATAGGCTGCTCAAAGCTCCCCTCTCTCACAGGTGAACAGAGAAAAAGAAGTTATGTACCTACCATAACATTCCATGTTAGTTGTCTTCATCTCACCTTCCTTCTTGCTGTTTGGGTTCGGAGCCAATCCTTGGCTATGACTCAGCCATCTTCTATAGCTCGAGAGCTGTTTACTGGCTCGAGGCTACCCCTTATCTTAGCATGCCCAGCGTCAACTACCCAGATCTCGTTTGTGATAGCGCACACTAGACATATGTAGAGTAACCAGTTTCTAAAAACTGGTTGTCCAATACACCTAAACAAGCAAAGAGTTCTAAATTACCTAGCATGTGAAGTAATAAAAGATGCTCAGCCAGTGAAAACAAAAGGGAACTCCTCACAATCCTCTAGGAAGGGGGAAGGAGGGAGGGACGCAAGAAGGAAGGCGAGATGAAGACAACTAACATGGAACGTTATGGTAGGTACATAACTTCTTTATGTTAAGTTGTTCATCTTGCCTTCATTCTTGCTGTTTGGGACAGCGTCCCTAGCACCTAAAATCCCAGGTGGCTCATTAGAACAGACTCTTCAGAACAGTAGAACCAAAGGAAGCTCTGCTCCGGGAGACCATATCAACTTTGTAATGAGAGATAAAAGTGTGAGGGTTTGCCCAAGTGGCAGCTGCACAGATAGAGTCTATGGGCAACCTAGACTGAAAAGCTACAGAGGTGGCTAATGCTCTAGTGGAATGACCTTTTGGTTTAGCTGGTAGCTCTTTACTTCGCAACTGATAAATAAAGGCAATAGTATCAGATAACCATCTGGATAAGGTCACTTTAGAAACTGGAAGGCCTTGTTTCTTAAAAGCATAAGAAAGAAATAACTGGTCTGACTTTCTTAGTTCCTTAGTTCTATGGAGGTAAAAATGCAATTGTCTGTGCACATCCAATTGGTGGAGCTTGTATTCTGCCTTGTCGCTGTGATTCGGAAAGAAAAGTGGGAGATCTATGGATTGATTTAAATTGTTCTCTGAGCAGACTTTAGTAATAAAGGATGGATTGGTCCTCGGAGAAATTCTGTCCTTGTGAAACACCAGGTAAGGAGGATGAACACATAGTGCTTGAAGTTCTGAGACACGTCTAACTGAAGTGACAGCAACCAGAAAAAGTGTCTTCCAAGAAAGGAATTTTAAAGAACATGATATGCTGCCGGTTCAAAGGGAGGCAAAATTAAGAAAGCTAAAACTAAACTGAGATCCCAAGGAGGAGGAGGATCTCTAACTGGAGGTCTAAGAAGAGATGTTCCTTTCATAAAGGCCTTGTAGAGCTTATGAGACATTATGCTAGAATTAAACATACCGATATGAAAATTAGAAATGGCAGCTAGTTGTACTCTAATGGTAGCGGAGGCCACACCAGACTGAAAAACCTGTGCTAGAAATTCAAGAATTTCATGGACTGGGGCTGAGAAAGGATCCAAATTTCCAGATTCTGCCCAGTAAGAAAACAGTTTCCATTTACTAGCATACACCTTCCTCGTGGTAGACTTAAGCGAGGAAACAATAACATCACAGACTGCTGGGGAGATATTGGAAAGCCTGGCTAAGGCTGGAAGTGGAGTAACCAAGCTGTGAGCTGGAGAGTTTGAAGGGATTGGTGCAACCCGCCCGATTGGTGAATCAGAATATCTAGAACTGGGTCCAGAATCCACGGCTGATCCAAAAGGTGGAGGTGTAGGAATGGGAACCATAACTGTCGAGGCCAATATAGGGGCAATGAGGATCATTTTGCAACCCAATAATTTTGCTTTCTGTATGAGTCTTGGAATTAGGGGAAAGTGTAAAGGAGTCACTGAGGCCAATCGTGGACTAGAGCATCTCTGGGTATATGACCTGGAAGAGGAAGTAGGGAGAAGTAGCTGCTGTATTTGTTGTTGAGAGGAGTGGCAAATAGGTCGCAGCAAGGCTGTCCCCATTTGCGGAAGACCCGCAACTTCCTGATTCAGAGACCACTCTTGAGGCATGAGGATAGCTCTGCTGAGCCTGTCCGCTATGACGTTGGATTTCCCAGGGATGTGCATTGCTATCAGAAAACGTTGGGAGGAAATCACCCATTGCCACAGTCTGAGTGCTTCTCGACACAAGGGGTAAGACCTGGTCCCGCCTGTTTGTTGATGTACCACACCACTGACATGTTGTCCGTTTGGACTGCAAGGGTCCCGGAAGGAAGAGAGTCTTGAAGGGCTTGCAACGCTAGGAGAACCGCTCTCATTTCTAGGACATTGATATGCAGATGGTACTCATGAGGTTGCCAAGTGCCTTGGACTGTCCTGCATGCCCCCCCCCCCCCATCAGGGAGGAGTCTGTGGTCACTGTGGCTACCAGAGGGGGTTGTATGAAAGGTCTGCCCTGAATTACTAGTGGGGAGACCATCCACCAAGAAAGGTGCCTTTTGCATGTTTCTGTGATCAGGATCATGAGACATGGGTAGTTCCTGGAAAGACCACTGTGTGAAAAGAAGCCACTGAAAGATTCTCATGTGGAAACGCGTTAATGGGACAAGAAGAATGGCAGCTGCCATGTAGCCTAGAGCTTGGGGGACATGTCTGACTTGAACCCTTTTGCTCTGCATTAGAATTAACACTTGTTGACGAATAGTAGAAACTCTTTCCTGTGGTAATCTTGCAAACATTTCTTTTGTGTTTAATTCTGCTCCTATGTATGTGATAGACTGACAGGGCAACAAGGCAGATTTTTCGAAATTTACTGTAATGCCTAGTTGAGTGCATGATGTGATTGTATAATCCTGTGCCTCTAAGAGTTGACGCCTGGTGGTAGCAGTCAGGAGCCAGTCGTCTAGATAGGGAAACACCTGGAATCCTTGACGCCTCAGGTGAGCCGTGACTACTGCCATTCACTTGGTGAACACCCTGGGGGCTGAGGTGAGACCAAAGGGCAGACCTCTGAACTGGTAATGACTGGCCCCTACCCGGAAGCGAAGAAATCTCCTGGAGCGTCTGTCTATCTTGATATGGTAGTACGCGTCCTGAAGATCTATCGAGCACATCCAATCATCCTGAACCAGAAAAGGGAAATGGACTGCAGTGTCACCATCCGGAACTTTTATTTTTGTACAGATTTGTTCAATCTGCTGAGATCCAGTATTGGTCTCCAGTCCAGTCTTTTTTGGAACTAAAAAGAATCTTGAGTAAGTTCCGGATCCTAGTTGGTCTGCGGGGACTTCTTGAATGGCTCTTTTTTCTAGCAGTCTTGAAACTTCTGTGACTGCTTGATCCCCTTAGATTGGGTGGGACATCTGGGATGGGCTTTTTTGATTCTATGGGGGATTGATGGAAGGGAATTTTGTAACCTCCGGATATGATGGATAGCACCCATCTGTCTCTTGTTATATTTTGCCAGGCTTTTGGGTACAGCGAAAGTCTTCCCCTGACTGCCTCCAGAGGTGAGCAGTCAGGCAACCCTTCAGGGATGCTGGAAGGGCTTGGCAGAGAAGGTTTCTCTGTTACCCTGGTTTTGGGGCCCCCCCTCTGCCACGAAGGCGGCATCTGTTATTGTTGTTTCCCCCTCTGCCCCTGGAGGAAAAATCACCACGTGTGTCAGGCAAGGGTCCCTGGGATTTTCGAAACCACATCTTTCCACTCTTCTGACCCTTGGGATAAGGTGTGGAAGGAGTGGAAAAATGGACTCCCATGGCAGAGAGAGTCTTGCCTTCCTGCTCACACATGGTCAACATGTCTTTTACCTGAGGCCCAAAGAGAAAGGAGCCATCAAAGGGAGTATTGCTGAAGGACGCTCAAAAGGGTTCTGCAAACTGACACAGCCGCATCCAAGCATGTCTCCTGAGAGCCACACCTGTACCTGCGGCTCTACTCACTCCATCGGCTGCATTGGAAATCAGCCTCATGGAAGAGTTGACTATTTATTTATTTATTTATATTTGTTGACTGGGAGTGTCCAACTGGATGTAGGTCCATTTTCAGCGGAGGCCCGGGGAGAAAAGCTCCACAGTTAAAATAAACAGATAGTAGTTACATTGGATTACATAGCAATTAACAATTTACATAGCAATTATTTACAACATATTTACAGATGAAACTAGAATCTTTATCTGTGAAGTACATAACAGACATTAACAAATGTTACAAGAAGAAGTTCCTGCTGTATAATAAGTACTGGCTTATGAGCATCTGAGCTTGCTATAATCAAGGTAGTTAGTGGAGTGGAAAGAAAGGTAGTGGTTGGATGGGGAGGGTGATATTAGAGTGGGAGTTGCAAGGGCATAGCCAGCATATTTTTAAATGCGCTTTTAGTAAAGTTTTGAAGTGGGTGCATGATGATATGGAGGTAATTGTGGATGGGAGGGAGTTCCATAATTTGGCTATGGTGCAAGAGAATAGTGCTTCACCAGCAGAGTTATTGGCTTTAGTGATCTGCAAGTGATTTTTGTTGCTGGATCTTAGTGGTCTGGTGGTGCGACAGGGTTGGAGTAGATTTTGGAGGGATGGGACATTTAGTGGATGATTTACTAATTTGTGGTCGAGTGAGAGTTCATACCATTGAAGGAGGCAAGGAAGTTCAAGTCAGCCCAGTTCAGCAAGTGAGAGACAGTGGTGACTACGGTAGGATGCCCCTGTGGCGGATTTGGCGATTTTGTTGTAGCAGGTCTCTAGCTTGTTTAGATCGCATTGCCTTAGGTTGGTATATATTGGACAGGCATAAAGTAGGGTGGAGATAAGGTGGGAATTTGCTACTGAAATCTTTGCTGCTTTGGTGAGAAGTTGCTTATTTCTGTATAGCGCTCCTAGTTTTTTGTGGACTTTTTTATGGTCAAGGATATGTGAATGTCAAATTTTAGTTTATTGTCTATTTCCACTCCTAGCAATTTGGTGTGTTCAGTTGGGTATATAGTGGTGTTGTCTTTTGCTGTGATGTTAAAGTGAGAGTTGTTTTGAGTATGTTTGGTAGGTTGGAAGAGGAGTAGTTTAGTTTTGTTTGGGTTGAGTATTAACTGGGCATCGGATAACCAAGTTTCAACAGAGGAAAAGGCTTCCTGTGCAACTTTTTGCAGTTTGGGTAGGGACTGGGCTGAGCAGATGATGGTTGCGTCATCTGCTTATTGTATGAGTGTGCCATGTTTGGTGGCAGAGGCTAGATTATTGGTGAAAACAGAGAAGAGTAGGGGTCCAAGGATGGATCCTTGGGGAACCCCTATGGAGACAGGTAGTTGGGGAGATATGTCATTCTGCCATACAATGGATTGTTGGCGGTCAGACAGGTAACTCTGAAACCAGTTGGTGACTGATTGTGAGAAGGATAGGTTATTGAGGACAGAGATAAGTTGTTTGTGTGGGACCATGTCAAATGCTTTAGATAGGCCTAGGAAAGTAGCAGAGGAGAGATAGCCATTGTTTTTATGCTGAAGGATAGTGTTAGTAAAGGAGAGTAAGGTGGTGGTGCTATGGTTTGGTCGGAAACCATGCTGATTATTGGAAAGGAGGTTGTTAGTAAGTAGGTAGTCTGAGACCTGAGAGTGTATGCATCTCTCTAGTATTTTGGAGAGTGGAGAGAGAATAGCTATGGGGCGGTAATTGGTTAGTTCTGTGGAGGGTCCGCCTTTGTGGAAGGGAATTATATGTGATCGGTTAATCAAGATGGATACTGGGTAGGCCAGAGCATCAGCTGCGATTTGTAGGTATTCACTTGGGAGGTTGTCTGCTGCTAATCTGGTGGGCTTAAGTTTAGTTAAGAGTTTTTTTATGTTGGAGGTAGGTACAGGAGAAAAAGAGAAGGCAGTGGGGAGATTACTAGTTGAAGGTGTGGGTTGGAGGGGAGGGGGGTTGTGCTGTTTAGCTAGTGATAGTATGGTTTGTGTGAAGTGTGTGTTGAATGAGGTAGCAATATTTTCTGAAGAGTGAGGGATGTTAGAAGGAGGGTTACTGACTTTACCTGGGTGGAGGATGGAGTTTATGGAGGACCAGAATTATTTGGGGCTGTGTTTAGAGGAGTCTAGGCAGACTGGTAGTATTGGAATTTGTCCTGTTTTATTAGCTTTTTGACTCTATTGCGTAGTTCTAGGAATTTCTGCCTAGTTGAGGGGGTTTTGGTTTTGCACCAGTGCTCCCAGGCTTTAACCCTGGCTTTCATTTCTGACTTAGTGGTTTTCTGTAGCCATGGGGAGGGTTGTGCTTTGATTCTGGAAAGTCTTATGGGGGCATGGTAATTAAGGATGCTCAGGAAGGCAGTATTAAAAAATTCAACTGCGTCATCAAGACTGAGGTACTTTAGAGGATGCCAGTTACATTCTTTGAGGGATGAGATGAATGTGAGTGGGTTAAAGTTTAGTTTTTTACGTATTTGACAGTAGATGACGGGTTTAGCTTGGTATAGGTATTTTTTGAGTAGGAATGTTGGGGAGTGATCACTGAGGCTATCTGATAAGCAGCCTGTTAAATATGACTGGGGGGCTCTTACAGACTAGTATCCAGTCCAGGGTAGTGTGCTTGCTGGAGTTTTTATTTATCCTGGTTGGCGACTGGACTAGTTGGGTGAAGCCATGAAGGTTTACATGATGGGTTGGATGGTTGCCAGAACAGGACTGCCAGTCAATATTGAAATCACCTAAAATGATAGTTTCTTAGGAGAGATGGTGGGTAGACCAGCTGAGGAGGTTTTCTAGTGGAGGGATGTTTTGGCCAGGTGGAAAGTAGCATTCAATTATGTTGATGGTTTTTGTTTTGGTTTATTTTGAGGTTGGTATATATTATTCCTTCATTGCCTATTTGTGGAGCTGGTGATTTTAAGATCTGGATGTTTAGATGCTGTTTAAATATTATAGCTACACTGCCTCCTTTCTTGTTTAGCCGGTCTACTCTTAGTATGTCATAACCTGTAGGGAGTATTTGCTCACTGGTAATGTGAGGTTTTAGCCAGGTTTCTGTCAGGATGACTATATCTGGGGAGTACAAGTCTATGGTGGCATGGAGTTCATGGACTTTGTTGGATATACTTCTAATATTTAGGCTTAGTAGAAGGAAGTCACTTGGCTTTCTATTGGCTGTAATATGGGAGAAGTTGTGGTTTCTAGTCTGATTATGAGGACTGGGTTGGAGATAGTAGGCCAGGGTTGGGGTGGATATCTCCACTTAGGGCTAGTTTAGATATGCATGAGGTTATTAGTTTTCTCAGTTTTTGAATGTATTTGTTTATAAGGGAAACTTTATGATTGTGCTCTTTGGGTAATAGGTATGGTGGGAGGGTTACTGTGTTAAGTTGTAGGGAAGTTTTATGTTTGAGTAATATAGTTGGTAGAATATGTGGGGGGTGCATAGGGATGTTTCTTGAGTTGGTGGGAGGGGAGTTGAGTGAGGGTGAGACATGAGTGGTGGTGTGAGTAGTAGTACAGTGGTAGTGGTTGAGTGGGGGAATGATGGAGCTTTGGTAGGATGTAAGATATGAAAGGATAGTGCATGCCGTGAGCATAGGTAAGGTATGCTTGTACATGTTAGTTGAGGAGGTGTGATAGTAGTGGGAAGATGGAGGAGGTAGTGTTGTGTTAGTGCTATGGTTGGCTACTGGAAAGATGGGAGGGGTTTGTGAGTGTAATAAAGGTGGGACCACTGGGGGCAGGAGGGAATAGGGGGCAGGGTGGGGAGCAAAGCGGGTACAGACCTTGTTAGTTGCTCTTATGAGGGGGCTGGAAACAATCAGGTAACAGAGTTAACTGATAAATGAACATATGATAGTGACGAGGGTGGTTGTAGTTGTAAAAATGGTGCCTGCCACAGGTAATATTTACTAACTTTGGGATTGTCAAGGTAATAAACAGGGAAGGGGGAGGGGAGAACAAGGGTGTGAGCAGGCAGTTCTTTGTACTGCTGCTAATGAGCCAAAGCAAAGACAAGTTTGTGTTTAACAATCACAATTGACCAAGGACTGCTCTGAAACTGTAAGTCATTTCTTAACCATTTCTCAGGTGGAAAAACAGAATAACCTTGTATCAGTAGGCTTCTGTGGTCTCAGTTTAAACTAACAAAAACAAAGTATTGATCAGTTATGGATACTATTTGCTAATAGAAGGGAATAAGAGAGAAAGTGGAAGATGAGTGAGTGAGTGAGTGTGTGTGTGTGTGTGTGTGTGTGTGTGGTGGGGGGGGGGGTGCTGCTTACAAGCCAAAGCAGAGTGCTCTCCTGGGGAAAATGAATATTGGCTCAAACAGGTAGACACATACTCAAACTTAACTTTAGCTGTTTGCAGACACTTCAGACCCGGACTGCGCTTTTCTTATAAGAATGATAAAGGTGGTACCGCAGTTGAATACTTAAGAGTGGTGTTAGGTCTAGAAAAAAAAAAAGAGTACAGAGAGGAGTAAGCACTTTGAGATGGTAAAGATATATTAGAAAGATTACAAAAACAAACTGAGCAAATAGTTACTGTATATGCAGGAAAATGTCTTGAACCAACAACTAGTATATGCAGATACTGAGCCAACTGTAAAAACATCTGTTAGAAAAACCTCAAGACAGTTATGCAGTCACAGACTGTGACTATGGACACAGACTATGGAATTGAGAGTCACAAGCTGAGAAGCTACTTTGGCTGGTGCTCCCACAGCTGTAGGATCTTGAAGGGTATCTCCAAGCTCTTTCAGGAGATCCCTTTGAAGCCGTGTAAAATGGCATAGATAGTTCAGGGACCTCATTGAAAAGGTCGCTGAAGCAAACACTGGCTTTCCATATCTGTCCATCGTCCGCGACTCTGTTTGGAGGATGAACAGATGAAGAGGTTTCTGCTCACTCTTTCTTGGTGGCTGCTGCTACCACCATGGCATCAACGGGCACGCCTTTGGAAAGGAATTGTTAGTCCTGGGGGGGGCTGTAATAAATTTGTTTGGTCTCCTCAGAGTAGGATCCACAGAATCTGGAGCTGACCAAGCCTTTTGAGCCACTACAGACATGAGTGGATTGAAAGGAGGAGATACCCAGGAGGTGGAAAATCGGGAACCAAATGCATCCAGGTATACAGACTCGTCCTCGGTAGGGGCTAGGGAAGTCCAGTCCCTCCTCTGTCTAAGCATTTCAAGGATGTCTGAAAAGGAAACATAATTAGAGGGGGACCTTGGGGACCCTTCCGATTCATCCATGTCTGTATCTGAAGTGACAGACTCAGGGGAGTCTATGTGCTTCCTCTTGCACTTCTTCCAGGGAGGCTCTTCCGAGATGGAACTCTTAACATACTTCCTTCAATCTAAGTAAGGTAGGGGCAAACACAGAGATTTGTTAACACAGCCCTGAATTCAGCACTAACCTGAAAACTGGACTATACTCGCTTAGAAAGGCGGGAAACAAGTGTATATATATATATATATATATATATATATATATATATATATATATATATATATATACATATACATATACATATACATATATATATACACATACATATATACATATATCTATCTATGGGTCTACTGTACAAGTTCGAAAATGCACTTCTTCGAACTCACACAGTAGACCCTGGGTTACGCGAAAGTGCACTTTTGCGAATTCCGCTACTACTAATGTTTAGTGCAGTAGTTACGGAACTTAGGGTTAGGGCGCGGGTCATGGTAAGGGGATAGCTAATAGGGCTATCCCCTTGCCATGACCCCGTGCCCTAACCCTAAGGTCCATAACTACTGCACCACAGTGGAGGACAGCACGTTTTCCTGCTGTCCTCCACTGTAGTGCGATCCGTTCATAGAAGCCAAGTTCGCGAAAGTGCACTTTCAAATAAGTGCACTTTTGCGTAACTGAGCGGTCTACTGCTCTTTTTCGAATACGTGGTATTCGATGAAAAGCAGTAGACCCATAGATATAGATATATATATATTTTTTTTTTTTTTCCCCCCAGAAAATAAAGCAGATACAATAAAAAAAAAACCCACTTTAAATGCACAGAAAAGGATACTTATTGTTATATATCGCAGATCAGAGTTATAGTCATTGCCCCTAGTAATAAAGTAGGAAGAAACACAAATACAGTAAAAGCAGATGAATGAAGTGCAATTGATTTTATATATATATATATATATATATATATATATATATATATATATATATATATATATATACACATACACAAATAGAAAACGAACAAACTGATTTAAACAAGTTACCCAATTAACCAGAAAAAAGCTCAAAACTGATCCCTGTTCCAGCAGTCTTCAATCAGACAAGTTCTAACTGCACACTCCTGCTACTAGGGTGCAGGGGACTTCTCCAAAAAAAGATGACCTGGATCAGTGCTCAAATTATACAAACAAAGCTAGATTCAGTAGGCCTGAATCTGGTCTATGCTACAGCAACAAGGCGCACCAATTTCAGAAAGAAACAGTTCAAATAAGCAGGCACAATAAGCCTGTGACCAGAAATTCCCAGCTCAGAAGGGCAGAATACAGCTTCTCCTCCCACAAGAGTGCAGACCACAACCCTCTTAATGTAGAATAAGTGGCCTGAAGACCGAGTGCTTAAGCCAGAACTAATACACTTTTACAACAGCAGACACTGGGCCTTCAATCAGCAATTCCCAGCTTAGAAGGATGCAAGCGACCTGTCCTGCCACAACAGCGAAGACCACAAACCTTCTTAATGTAAAATAAGAAGTTATGTACTCACCATAACGTTCCATCTGAGTAGGTGACTTCATTTGTCTGCAACCTTTGGGTCTTGGATCCGACTTCGGATCCGAGCCGGCAACTTATTTTACAGCTTATGGATCCGAGCTCCTAGCTCCTCCCCTTACCCATAATCCCCTGCCAACCCTGATTGACCTCAGATCAAGTTTGCCCTTATACCAAAATTCAGATCAAAAGTGTCCCGAAAGGGACCAAGAAAGGACATTCAAGAATTAACTTCTGAAGGCCAGGGGGAAAGAGGGGGGGATGGTTGCAGACAAATGAAGTCACCTACTCAGATGGAACGTTATGGTGAGTACATAACTTCTTAATCTGAAGTAGTGACTTCATTTGTCAGCAACCTTTGGGACAGAGTCCCCAGCTACCTGAATCTTGGGCGGCCATCATGGAAGGATGTTCCAGAGCACTGCGGAGCCAAAGGATGCTCTCCCTCTGGAAATAACGTCCAGCTTATAATGGTTGATAAAGGTATGAGATGAGGCCCAAGTGGCTGCAGAGCAAATATCATCCAAAGATACTCTAGATCTAAAGGCAGCAGAAGTAGATATGGAGCGAACAGAATGCACCCGTACTCCCTGAGGTGCGGGCCTCCCCGAAGTTTCATAGGCCAGAAGAATACACTGTGAAATCCATCGTGATAAGTTGACCTTAGAAACAGCTTTACCCAGATTAAATTTGGCAAAGGAAATGAACAACTGATCGGATTTGTCTGTGACCAGCAGTCCTATGAATGTAGAAGCGCAGTTGTCTGTGCACATCTAAGGAATGCAGCTTGTATTCCCCTTTATTCTGGTGCTTAGGGAAGAAAACTGACAGGTTAATGGACTGATTGATATTGGTATCTGAGGCCACCTTCGGAAGAAAGGAGGGATTGGTCCTGAGGTACACTTTATCCTGATGAAAAATCAAGTAGGGAGGTTTCGCACAAAGGGCCTGAAGTTCGGAAACTCTTTTTGCTGACGTGATGGTGACAAAAAACGCCATTTTCCAGGAAAGGTATTTAAGTTTGGCCGAGGCAGCTGGTTCAAAGGGAGGGGCAATCAAGGCTTGAAGGATTAATGATAGATCCCAAGGGGTTACAGCTTCCTTGACAGGAGGCCTGCGCAGGAAAGTACCCTTGAGGAAGGTTTTACATAATTTTGCAGTCATCAAGGGACCTGTCTCGTGTCCCACATGGTAATGAGAAATGGCTGCCAACTGAACTTTGACTGCAGAGCAACTAGCTCCCCGTTGAAAAAGTCTGGTGAAGAAATCCAAAACAGACGGCAATGAAGCCGTGAAGGGATCTATGTTATGGTGTTCCGCACAGATGGAAAAACGCTTCCATTTACTGCGATAGACTTTTCTAGTGGAAGGTTTATGTGCTGCCACCAAGATGGCTTTAACTGGTGAAGAGATGCCGGGAGTCCTGACTAAGAGTGGAACTGGAGCAGCCAAGCTGTCAGCTTCAGGTTGTCCAGATTCAGGGTCGGTAGACCTAAGGGATGGGATATTAGATCCGGAATGGGATCCAGAATCCAGGGAGGATTCACCAGATGAGACCACAGGGTAAGGGAACCAAGTTTGACGAGGCCAGAATGGGGCAATGAGGATCATTCTGCTCCCCAACCGAGAGGCTTTCTGTATAAGTTTCAGCATCAGGGGTAGAGGAGGATAGGCATAAAGTAGACCGGGAGGCAAAGCATGCACTAGAGCGTCTCTCAGGGTTTCCGCGTAGGGGGGAATCAGAGCCAAGAAGCTGGAGCATTTTGTGTTTGAGGGAGTGGCAAAATGATCGCAGCAGGGTTGCCCCCATTCGGCAAAAATCCGCTTTGGTACCTGGGAATTGAGAGACCACTCGTAAGGGAAAAGAATAGTGCAGCTGAGCTTGTCCGCTATAATGTTGGACCGTCCCGGAATGTGCGTTGCGATAAGGAAGCGGTTGGTGGAGATCGCCCATTCCCACACCCTCATGGTAGGACCTGGTTCCCCCGTTTGTTGATGTACCAGACAACTGACATGTTGTCCGTCTGTATCGCAATAGTTCCTATGGGGAGAAGGTTCTGAAGTGCTTGCAACGCCAACAGCACCGCCCTCATCTCCAGAGCATTGATATACAAGGAGGTCTCTGTGTCGTTCCACGTGCCTTGGACTGTTCTGCCTGAGCAATGCCCCCCCCCACCCGAGGCGAGAGGCGTCCATGGTCACCGTGGCGAGGGGAGGCGGCGTGCAGAAGGGTAGTCTCGTATGGAGGTCCGGGGACTGGAGCCACCATAAGAGGGCCCTCCTGCAAGCCCTGCTGAGTGAGATAGGGTGGCTGAGGGGGAGAAACTGATAGGACCATTGGACTAAAATGTAGCACCCTCATATTCAGCCAAGCGTATGGGAGAAGAGTTATTGCTGCTGCCATGGAGCCTAGCACCCTCAGGACCAATTCCGCTGGTGGGGCTTTTGATTGGAGGATGGCCCTCACATGAAGTCTCAGGTTTTGATGTCGCTCCGAAGTGAGGAACGCTCGCAGTCTTCTCATATCTAGTTTGGCCCCTATGAAATCTATCACTTGTGTTGGAGCAAGGGAGGATTTGCCCATGTTGATCATAATGCCTAGATGAGGAGCAAGCCAGAGAAAGTGATTTCTGGCTGCGCAGAGTAGATGCCTTGTTGGGGCGGACAGGAGCCAGTCGTCCAGGTACGGGAAGACCTGCATTCCCTGGAGTCTCAGGTGGGCCACTATCACTGCTAACACTTTGGTAAACACCCTGGGGGCTGTGGTGAGACCAAAGGGAAGGACCCTGAACTGATAGTGACTGGCTCCCAGCCGGAAGCGGAGAAACCTCCTGGATCGTCTGTCCATTAAAATGTGGTAGTACGCATCCTTGAGGTCTATTGAGCACATCCAGTCGCTCTCCCGCAAGAGGGGGAGAATGGATTGAAGGGTGACCATCCAGAATTTTTCTTTGGTTACTGACAGGTTCAAGAGTGAAAGGTCGAGAATCGGTCTCAAGTCCCCCATCTTTTTTGGCACCAGAAAGAACCTGGAGTAAAACCCTAATCCGAGTTGATCTGGGGAGACGGGCTGGATGGCTCTTTTTTCTAGCAGCTGCTGAATTTCTGCAGCTGCCACCTCCCTCTGATCGGGTGGTACATTGGGGAGGTTTTTGAGTCTGGGGACATGGTTCAGTGGAATTTTGTAACCTCTGGATATGATACGAAGCACTCAGCGATCTGACGTAATGGACTCCCAAGCCACCAGGTGTTTTGAGAAGCGCCCCTCGACTGCCTCCAGAGTGGAGCAGTCGGGCAACCCCTCAAGGCTGCTGCGTGGGTCGATCAGAGAAGGTTTCTCTGGACCCAAAATTTCTTGGGGCCCCTCTGCCTCTAGGGCGGCGTCCTCCCTGTCCTCCGTTGCCATGGAAGGACTGGTTGTCCGTAGCAGGATGGGAATGTTGAGATTTCCGGAACCACATCTTCTTCTGTCCCTTTTGGTTCTTGGAGAAGGACCTCTGGGGAGCAGAGAAGCGGATTCCGATGGCAGACAACGTCTTCCCGTCCTTTTTGCTCTGGACAAGTGTCTCACGAACGGTCTTGCCAAACAAGGCAGAACCATCAAAGGGGGCATTCGCAAAGGATGCCTTAAAGGGCTCCGCGAAGTCACAATGTCGGAGCCAGGCCTGACGTCTCATGACTAGACCCGCTCCGCTGGCTCTAGCGGCTCCCTCTGTGGAGTGGGACAAAAGTCACATAGAGGTATTTGAAACAGATCTTAGAGTGGCCATACGAGTGGAGTACAACTGCTTGTCCTCCACTGACATGGACTCTGGGGGGAGAAGCAGCATATTCTTTGATAAGATCTCGCTGCATCCTGATGACATGTGCCATGTAGTTCAGGGACCTTACTGAGAAGGTCGCTGAACTAAATACCGGCTTCCCGAAGAGATCCATCGAGCGGGACTCCTTGCTCGGTGGATGGACCGAGGGGCTCTCCTGAGCTAATTCCCTCTTCGTGGCTGCCGCCATCAACATGGCATCTACGGGGGAACCCTTGCTCCAGTGGGACCGGTCTGCAGGGGGACTCAAAATTCTATCCGGGTGTTTGGGGACTGGCTCCACAGTGTCCGGCTACTTCCACGCCCTGGTGGTAATAAGGTCCACCAGGGGGTCGGCCGGAGGGGATACCCAAGAGGTAGACGGGCCTGCTTCGAATGCCTTCAGGAACACGGACTCGTCGGAACAAGCCTTGGGGGCAGACCCCCCCCCTTCCCTTATCCTGAGCATTTCCATGATGCCTCCAAAGGAGACATCCTCGGGGGGTGACCTTGGAGAGCCTTCCCCTTCATCCAAGTCCGTGTTCTCTGTTAAGGACTCGGGGGAGTCCACGTGTCTCCTCTTACACTTATGCTTGCGAGGCACTTCCTCGGGGGGACTGTCCGAGGAGGTCTAACCAGCAATATCCTGTTCCAGTGGAACAACTTGGGACATCGAAGCAGGCTGTCCCTGTGGCCAGGTGATGGAAGCCTGACCCAGCAGAGAGGGAGTGCAGGGTGGAGCCGATGCAAGGACCGGGGGTCCGGATGCTCTCAACAGAGCCCTCTCCACTACATCGAAGGCCGAGGGGGAGCCGCTCTCCCTGAGACCCAAAAGCCGGCTCCCACTCGGATCCGATGAAGGGATCGGAACTGGCGCCGAGGCCACCAGATCCGAAGGACCCATGTGCTCCGACCTGGACGGAGCCGAAGGCACACTGAGTCCCTTGGATCCGAAGCTCAGCCCACGGCTCCAAGAGGTCGGATCTGACGAAGGACCCGACAGACTCAAGGGCAGGGTCGGATCCGAAGTACTCAGTACTGTCGGCGCCGACCCACCCCCGGCTCCAACGCTGCCCGGCTCCGAGCGCTCCGAACCTGGGAAGCGGGTCGGAGAAGGAGCTATCGGGGCAAAAAAAGGTGTCGAGCTCCCCCCCCGAAGGGGGGGGAGGCAAGAGCACTCCCATCTGCAGCTGGGCCTGGATGAACCTTCTCATCATCCGGTCCAAGTCTGCATCAGAAAGACTATAGGTAGATCTTGACGAGGCCACCGAGGCGGGCCGGGAATGTCGCCTCGATGACCTCGACGGAGATCGGGTCTCCTCCTCCTCGGGTGCTGGGGAAAAGCAAGGGGATCGGATCCAAGGAGGAGGAGACCTGGAAGCCGTGGAGGGAGAAGCCCGCTTAGCTGGGGGGGCAAAGCGGAGGCCTCGGCCTGCCGCTTGTGGTGCTTCTCCCTCCTTTTTTCCCTCCTGGCCTCCCTTTCCCCCGGCGTCTTAGTGGGAGTTTGAGTCCCGGCCAGGGGAAGGGGGGCAGGAGTGGCTACCACCAAAGACTGAGGAGGAGCCACAGGAGTACCGGAGGCCGAAGCCGGATCCAGGGGCAAAAGTCCCGCCAGAACCAACTTCGACCTCCGTTCTTTCAGTGCCCTGGGGTTGAACGCTGCACAAATGGAACACCCCGAGGACAGGTGTTCAACCCCAAGGCACCGAACACACAGAGTGTGGCCATCCGCCGGTGAAAGCTTATGGCCACACTCTGTGCACTTAGAAAAAATGGGCTTTGGGGCCTCCGACATTAGGAAAAAAAAATAAGTAACTACACAAACACACCAGGCCCCAAAACACAAGCAACATACACACACACACTCTACGAACCAGTGAGGGGAGGAATTACACTAAAAATTAATAAAATTAACAAAAGGGATCC
The DNA here is from genome assembly GCF_019279795.1 of Protopterus annectens. Classification (NCBI taxonomy): domain Eukaryota; kingdom Metazoa; phylum Chordata; order Ceratodontiformes; family Protopteridae; genus Protopterus; species Protopterus annectens. The sequence goes on along the minus strand of NC_056743.1, from coordinate 1,177,003,647 downwards.
TAAACACACACACTGTTTAAGTAAATCACAACATTTTTTTTGTATTAACAAGTTTTTTTTTTAAGACTTATCTGATAAGTCGCCAGGAGCTCTAAATCCAGCTGTCACTTCTTAAGAGTGGCAAACTAGATCTGAGGTCAATCAGGGTTGGCAAGGGATTATGGGTAAGGGGAGGAGCTAGGAGCTCAGATCCATAAGCTGTAAAATAAGTTGCCGGCTCGAATCCGAAGTGGGATCCAAGACCCAAAGGTTGCTGACAAATCAAGTCCCTACTTCAGATCAATTGGTAAGAAGCCCAAGTGCTTAAACCAAAAGACTTAGAATAACAGTTACAATTTAATCGGGCTACTACCAAGCAGTAATAAATGCAGCAGAATAAATAAAATTGAGTATTTTTAAGAAAAGCAAAATAAAAGATAGGAGGAAACAGAAATACAGTAAAAGCAGATGAATAAAGTGCAATTTTTTTAAGTGCAAGGAGAGAAGAAGGAAGAACCTAAGTGGGTTGGGCCTTCTCAAATCTTCTCTCTGTATTAAGTCGAGTGAACACTAGACTCAGAATATGATCTCACTGTACTTGGTTAAGTGAGCAAATGAGATGGACCCAGGAGGAGTGTTCTAATACAGACTTACAGGAGGGGTGGGCAATTCCAGAGCCACCAAGGGAACAGGGAGGGTGGGTGGGGAGCTAACTGCAGAGAGAGACACAGCACACTGTTCAATGAAACACACAATTAGGAAACAGAAAAAATGAAAATACAGTACTTTTAAAACTGCAAGTTTGTACTAAACAGAAGACTAAAATACACTACTGCAAGTTTTACTTAACTTCAGCTTCTAATGCAGATGTTTGTAGCCAAGCAAGTCTCTCAGAAGTTGAGCATAAAAATTAAAATATTTTATAATACATTTTGATAAATTTAAATAAGTACTAGAATTTATATTTATATTCATGCATTAATACAAACTCCTATTTTTATTCTAATTTCTTTAATTACTAAAGAGCCTACCCAAGTTCACTATAATGCACAATTGGAAATTATACACATACCAACTTGTATACATAAGCAGTTCTGTCGGATGAAGAATCCAACTTATAATACATCCAACAAGAGTCCAACTGACTACAAAAATATTTGACAATACAATAAAATAAAACATACTGGACAAAATGACAGCCTATGCTTGTAGTTGTAAAATGAGCTTAATTGTAATGTGGTCATTCAAACCAGGTATATTCAAGACTTCGGTTAACAATTGCCACTTGGTCTCCTTATATCCCAACATTGCTTTGTAATTGCCGCCCCCCCCCAGGCCCATTTTAATTTGTTCTAAAATTGCAAACTTAAAAAAATGTCCTTCCCCTTCAGTTCCAAATGTCTATAAAGGGTCTTAGTACTGTAGATTGGCGGCGCCAAAAATGTGATTATAAATACATTAATGAATGAATTAAGAGTATGTTGATGAAGTCCACATCACTGTGGATGAAAGCGCTAAATCAACTGTGTTTTACAATAAAGGAGGATTTTTGTTCATGGGTGCTATTTCATCTTCAGTTGGATCCACTTACGTTTTGGCATGATTGTTATTTATTGATATTTCTACATTCTTTTTCACCCTGGATCAATGTTCTAAATGTTGTTGAATGTTTGCCTCCCCTCCACAAAACCACAATGATCTATAGCTATCAGTTTTGGCATCACTTTTTCCATTCTTTTAACCGTTATAGACAAACATTTTATAATCACAGTTTAGTACTGAAATGGGCCTGTATGAAGCAGGATCTGATGGATCTTTACCGTCTTTAGGTATTACAGCTACCACCACTTTCTTCCAGGATGCTGGTACTTCTCCTCTTAAAATACTGTTAAATAAAACCTTCCAGATCTTTATCAGTTTTTTTCCCTCCTAGGTTCCAAACTTTTTCAGGTACACCATTTATTCCTGGGGACTTTCCTGTAGATTGGTCATTCAACACCATTTTTTTCTCACCTCCTCCTATCCTGTTCGCATTTGAGCCCTGTCTACCTCTAACCTTGGCAAACTTAATTCTTCCATAAACATTTCCATTTGTACCTTTTCTTGATTTCCATACTTCTCTGCTTTACAGACTTTCATAGAATTTCAGAAATATTTCTAATACTTCTACAGGATCTCTTATCTTCCATATTATAGGTTTCCTAACCTTGACAATAGCACAACGACTCAACAGAAAGTAGAAAGGGCTAAGTTTTTGTGCTCTAAAATTATTACCAAAAAATAGCTGCTTAACAGCAATCTTTCTAAACTTAAGCGTATTATCAAAATACTCCCTTATTTTCTATTTAGCATTCTGCAGTTGCTCCTCCTCTTGCTCTGTGAGATTCCCGATATTTTGCAGTACTTTAACATTTGAGTCCCTCTAAAGTATTCTTGTTACTTCTTAACTATATCTCCCTTTCTTTTATTTCCACCCTATTTTAAAACTCCACTTCAATTTTATTCCACTCCCTAGCTATATTTACAGAAGAAATGTCTATCTTCTCTAATGGCTCCACAATAATTTCCACTTCCCATTCCTTACATTGCTCTCTTTTCAACAGATAGGTGGGAAAGTGCCAGTGTTTTATTTTTATTTCATTACCCTGTGTTTTTATTTTAATTAATAGCGCATGATCTCAAGTAGTTACTGAGTGCTTAGCAATACATTCAATTAAATGCATGTTCCTGTGAAATGCACACTCTATCTAGCCAGTTTTTGTATCTTGGAGAATATGGAAACTTCACTCTGAAATGAATTGACATCTCTCACTGCACACAGTGTTGAGGCTGAATGAAACCCCATGATGAAGCTGCACAAAGTATCATTATATTTCCTTTAGAAATTTGTTAGCCTTGATCAGGCATCATTTCAAGTACTTCACATCTGAAGTTTTATGCCAAGGAAAACACACAAGGTAGTGGTAGTTCTTTTTTGGTAATTTCACACATACTGAGATCAGTGAACTATTCAGGCTCAAAATTCACAACTCAATATTACTTGTGCTGTCATATAAAGTTGCATTCACTCTCTTCATTGATGCCATAAATCTATTAAACATTTTGTACTCTGAAGGTGAATAAACCTAATAATCACTGACAGCAGTTTCACTAATTATCTGAGCTTTACAAAACAAGAAATATACAATTCTAGTGGACTCAGTGGAGGAAAACAGGGCCTGAAACTCACAAAATATCACTTAAAAAAGTGATGCTCTCTCAGTTATTTTTTAATCATTTTGTAAGAGCTTTTCTCAAATGATGTAACATAAGGAAGATTTGTATCAAAAAGCCATTGACATTTTAGTGAGGATTCTCTAACTGGCCAGTAGTTCTCGCCATTCTCTCCATTCTAAGTGACTGGGACAATGGAATTTCTTCACTTGTGCCCTCAGAGTGCATAATGGGCAAGTAGCAGCCATCAAAGAAAAAAACATGGCAGCATGTCTGCCCTACTTAGGGTATTTGGGTTAGAAAAAAAAACACTAAAATTAGTAATGTGTAGTTATGCTGTTGACAACAGATTTGGATTGTCCCCTATACAGTTATTCTGTCTTGTTTGTGCTTTTTTGGGGAGTGGTCCTCTCCTTTCTTTTTAGATCCTCCAAGCCATTGCTTTCTAAACATCTGCTTACTAGCATTCTGCTGAGACAGGTCATTTTCTCTCTTGCCAAAACTGGACAAAGAAGCAAAAAATCCCTTTGAAAATTTAGAGGAGGGCTAAAAATTAACGAAATTCTTTCAAATCAGTTTACCTGTCTCATCACATTTTTGGATAATCTCTACACCACAATGTCCAAAACCTAATCTCAATCCAAAGGAAAATCCAAGCTTTTATTTTTGACATCTTTTGGGAGGTTCTGAGACCGAAGTCAGGCAAACCTCAAAGAAATTACTAGTAGCAACAGCCCTAGAAGTAGTACCTATAGAGTCAGGACACAGCAGGATATAGCCAATACAGCTCAGGTTACTGCAGAAGTGATAAATATGAACATAATGTCTTTAAGACAATCACAATTCCTTCAATCCTCAAGTTAACTTGCAGGAATGCCTCCAAGTCAACTTACCTGAAGGTGCACTCTAGCCTTCAGAATGCCCCTCCAAACTTTCAATTTTAAGATAGTTCCTAGGAATTAGAATAATGTAAGAAGGCAGACATTTATCAGAATGGTTCCATCAGAATGAGGACTGCCACATTGCCTAACCTCTTTTGTACAAGAATTATGGATAAACTAAAAATAATGGGACAAAGACCCACATTCAGAGACAATTTTAAATATTCTTTTAAATCATTTAAAATGTAAAAAAGAACAAATTTTGTATCACAGCAACATGTATTTTCTGAAAAGTATGACAAATGAAAGTCTAGTGTCTATCACTACTGATTGTAATCCTCGGTAATTTACCAGAAAATCAAAAATTTGATGAGAGAGGACAAAAACGAAGCAAAATCGGGTTCTGCTGACAACTATGTTGGCGACATGTAAAAAATGCTGTCAATAACAAAACCTCACGCCCATACACGTGCAGGAAGGAACCACCTGAAAAAGCTTTTTATAATAACCACACCAGTTTCATTTTTCTTTGATGAAGCAGTTTTAACATAATTTAACAGTTCCCAACATAAATTATGGAAAGAAAAAAAAAGTAGTACTCTAGATGTTAGAAGCCAAAAAACACCACACATTTTCACACTACACTTAGTACTAAGCTCAGAATCCTGTGAGCACCTGTGAAACACATATAGCAAAATTTATGAGAACTAAACTCATGGAATTTAACCAGTGTGATGGATAATACATGATCATTTACCAGTCCCCTTTGTACAGAATGAAAAGAAACTGACAATTTTTTTAGAAGAAAGCTGAAAAAAACTCTCTTCTGTTCAGGACAAAATAAGACTACAAGAAAAATATCCAACAGGGAAAAGAATATTAATTTAAAATATTCTGAGCAGAACAGCTGTAACTCATCTTCATATTAAACTAAGCTCTCAATTCAAAAGACCTGCTTTCCACAAAATGCTTTGCTGTGAAAACATTAGTTTAAAAATATTTTAGTAAAATTAAAGAAAATTTTGATCAGGAATACAGTCAGCCAAGTCGTCTGCAAAGGAAAAATGATGCCTTATTCAGATGACTCCCAGTTAACTATACCGCACATAGACCATCTACGTCAACACAACCTGACAGTGACAGATCAACCACTCACACAGGAGGAAGAATCTACAGTTTAACAAAAACTTATTGAAAGACCAGCCCCTTAAAACAAACTGCAAATGTTTATAGTGAAGATAAAAAATTGCAAAGGCTTATAATGAAGATAAGAACTGAGGAGACATTATGCTAAACACATCAGTACTTTTTCACTTCATACATCCAAATAAATACTACAAAAATAGCTTAAAAAGCTACTGTAGTGAAGTACTGCTCCTAAAACCACACAATCCTAGATTTAAGTGTGTGTGTGTGTGTGTGTGTGTGTGTGTGTGTGTGTGTGTGTGTGTGTGTGTGTGTGTGTGTGTAGGATGCACACCTCTTCAAGTTAGGTAAAGAAAGTCAGGTTCCCACTTTCCATCTAAATAAAGAAAATTTATTCACAAAACTGCAGCAAACTCCTGTTTAGGTACTGTTTTCAAATACCTTTGCTTCAGACGGTTAAGATGCAGCTGGGAGTCTTCTTTCCTAGGAAGCTTCTGACCTAAAACAGAGCTACAAAAGTAGCAATAAATACAGATTAGACTTCCAAAGCAGGGAAGGAGAAGAAAAAAAGTGTACAACATTAAAATTATTAATCTGTCTATATTCTATACTGAAATATCATGCATTACTTTTACTATTCAGAATTGTTTTTCTATTGGCTTTTTCCGGTTAGGGGTCGCCACAGCGGAATTCCGGTCTGCTCAGAATTGGTAAAACCTGCAAATTAGATACTTTAAAGTAACCAACAAAATTAGACAAAGCAGAGAAATGAAAAATGAATAAATATTATCAACTTTTTTGCTCTTGGTATTTTAATTACTCCCTGGCCTTCCCCCTACACCCCATCTTAAAGAGGGTGGCTTGCTGCAGTGAGAAGTACTGCTTCAAAAGCCAAGGCTATGACTGACCCCGGTGCTCCTGGCATGATCTCCTGTCCTCTTGCTAGCAAGTTACCACTGCCACAAGGTTGCAACCCCCCCCCCCAAGCTAGGTGAGGTGATGTTCACCTCTCAGTCCCATCTACTATGGCTTTTTTTTCTAATGCCTGCATTGCTAATTTATCCTGGGTCTGATGGGTCAAAACTCTCTATGAGAAAATGCTAGCTTAAACACTCATAACAATGGTAGATGAAATGTACTGGGGAAGCTAATATGCTTACCTGCAAGCAGTGCATTGTATAAATTGTGTACTGAACTTTACTTCCAGCAAAGAAATTAATGTTGAGTCTGATACTCTTGACAACATTTTTATACAGTGGAATTTGGGATTCAGCATTCACACTTTTCCTTTGTAAGACTACAAAAAACACACACGTTTTTATTTCTAACTAGCAGAAAATATTCCCATGCATATCCAGAACTCTGCATACAGCTTCTTCTACTTTTACCCTACCCATGCCAAACAAAAAAAAACAGAAAAGGAAGACCATCCCAACTTTCCAAACATATATTTACTTAAATTCTTGCATTAAAAAAATCAGACTAGCCACCTTCTAGAGGTGCACCCTTCTCCAGTTCTTGCCTTACAGAAATTTTATCATATACTGATATAATCAATTTAAAATAACCCAAGTCCTCAATCCTGGGATAAACTATATCCCTTAATATGAACAAGTACCTATTCATACCTTACATCTCCCAACTCTTCCACTTGTTCACTCATTTACTTACTTCAATCTATTTCTCTCACTTGACTCTCTAAATATGCCATAATCCTGTTTTTTTTCCTCTCACTTCATATTGCAACTTCTGTTTGCATTATACATTAATGTCTTTATAAAACTGCTATAATTTCTCAAAATATTAAATTATTGCCATATACGATGTATCTATGCTTAACCAATATTTTCATGTTATATTTAATTTGGTATTTAAATTGTAGATATTTTGTACAATTTTTCCAAGACTGTAAAATTATTGCCTTAAAATGTTTTTGTAATACTTTGGAGCTTTTCTCAGTGGGCCTCCACTGAAAGTGGGCAGCTACCCAGTCGGGCTGTCCCAGTAATCAAATATCAATAAATCAAGTAATGTACAGCAAAGTTGTTGTTTGTTTTTTTGGTTTTTCCCAGTTAGGGGTCACCACAGCGGAACTCCGGTCCGGTAATGATTGGCAGTAGGTTTTTATGGTGCTGGGTTGCCAGCACGACACCCAACCTTCAGCGAAGGCATGCCCATTCACGCATGTCTTTCGAACGCCACTCGACCGCGGGGAGGACATGCAGACTCCACACAGAAGGCACTCCAGCTGAGAATTGAACAGGAAAACCTCTTGCTGTGAGGCAACAACGTTACCGCTGCACCACCAGTAAGGTATGGTCAAACACAATGGGAACTCAGAACAGATCAGTACATCTAAATGCAAATATATAGTTTTCAAAAGATGTTTAATTTATTGTATCAGTATATTTGACAACTTGTTAAAGCAAGTTAACGTTCTTTATTTTTTTAAGTTAACTTCTTTGGGAATCTATGTATACTGACAGACCGCAAACTGAATTTTAAACAATGTAAGACCCTGACAACTTCTGCAATAAAGAAAGCGGGGTTGTTACTCATAACCATGGCAACTAGAGATCCTACACATATTTTAACACATTATAGTCAACATAATTAAGAGTATAAACTGTGCTTTCTGTGTTTGTTGGTTAAGTAAAATCATATTTACTGGAGTCAGTTCAATGTAGGGTCAAAAAATAATATATGAAGTGTAATGAATTGCTTATACAAGTGAAAGATCACAAAAAATACTTTCATTTAGTATTAGATAAACATTATTGAGAGAAGTAAGTTATGCCTGGCTTTTAAAATGTACACATCTGAAATTCTATAAAACCATGATGGACTGCAACACATGATCATTACCAAAAATTGTGAGAGGCCCCAAAAAAGTGGGTATGTATATTTCTATTTATCTTTGTTTACCAGGAAAGTACAGCTCGGGCTGATCCCATTTTCAGTGGAGGCCCAGAGTCAAGGCTTCAGTTATTACCGATAAAAAGTACAGAGAACATTACAGTACATGAAGCAAAATAGTAGAAGTTTTACACTGTACAAGGAAAAAAGCTATACAGGTTTTACACATACAAAACACAGAAGAAAAAGGGTATATCTAAATATCAACAACAGACAAAAAAGGGAGTATATGTTACTTATGCAACTTAGGCTATGCCTAGACTATAGAATAAACTGTCATAGGAAGAAAAGGCTATTTAGGAGGTATCCTGGGATATTTTCGGGGCTCATCGAAAATGTGTTCTCTAAGGCCGACAATACAGCTAAGACCTGCTCCCTACTGACGGGTTATGTTAGATGGTATTTCATCAGAACATATACAAGTTTAAATTAAGGTGAGATCTAGCACTGGGAGTTAAGTTTACATATAATATTATGGAGTCAATGTTCCTTGTTGACCTTTGAGTCTGAACCTGGCTTTATGAACTTATGAAGTTTACTGATCCTGTAAAAAGTCATAACAAGCTGCCTGCAGTAGTGTACAATGGACTTCTTTGGTACCAGAATCCCTTCAAACATGCATACTTCATTGAGCAATCATTAGTTTAGTATAAGAACACAGTGCCACAAGACAAAAAAAATAAAATTCTGGATGGACAGTACTGACCAATACATAGTAAGACAAGCTGATGTTTATAATTTAAGTCCGTCTAGGAAACATGACTTTAAAACACAAGTTAAATACTATTCTGACCATTAAAACAGTACAGTTTACCAAAGTAAAACATAGAACGCTGTTATTAAAACATGTAAATGGAAAACAATTCTCTCATCTGGCCAACGGACATAGTCATCATCATCATCAGTATTTTGTATAATCAAACAGTTTACTAATATATCAGTTCCCACAATTTAAGGAGCAGGAGAACATGAACAAAAATCAGAGAGAAAAAACAATAATAATGAAGCACATTAACAAAAAAAATGTGCCTTTCAACCCAGCTTAAGACAGAACAGTTTAGGAAATCTCTTGGCAAGTGGCATACTATCATCACTTCCTCCTTAGGTACTACACAGCACAAAAGCACCAATGATAAAAAAAAAAAAAAAAAAAAATGCGAGTCAAAACTGACTGGCAAACTGTTTTATCCATTTGAAACAGTGAAAATGTATCTGTCACATTATGACAGAGAACTGTGTTTCCTTACAGACTGGTCTCCAGGTTCTGAGGACATCTCCAGGTTTATTCTGAGTGCAATGGATATTGAAAGCCCTTTTGTGATAGAATACACAAGAAAGGTTAAAGCCCACAGAAGACGCCAGTGGCACTGAAAGCAAAACAAGGGGCTTACATAATCAACCCCCTTTTTCCATCTACATCCCACATGGGGATGTGGGCCAAGAGATAATATAAAATAAAATAAATAACATGAAACAAGATATAGCATGTAAAATGCAGGTAAATATCACAATAGAAAGGACTGCATATACGGACCAGTACATTAGTCTCAAAGTTATACTAATTCAGATACAGGATAACATCATACCTTGATTTCATAGCTGTGATAAGATAGATAATCACAATAAGCCAATACTAAGGCGAATACAATGAAAAATAATGTTCATGATAAACTGTTACAATTTACATGAATTAGCCATCACAGGTATACATATAGAAATAAATACGTCTTGGAAGGGTTGTGTTTGCAAATTTCTGGAAATGCTTAAAACGTACAAAGCAGTATTATCTTAACCAGTATTCAATTCATAAGCAGTTGCATTTGGAGTCTTTTATTAAAGATTCTTTAAGTTTTGCATTGAAAGTCTACAAGTCACTGACCAACCTGATGTTCATGGGTAACGCATTCTAACACGGTGACGCCTTTTTTGTGAAAGTCCTCTCTGTGGTACTCGGTTTGAATTACGGTCTGGCAAAAAGGTAAAGGATCTGAATTTTAGAAGTTTAAAAAGAGTGTCTATGATTAAAAAGGCTGTTCTCAAATGAAGGGCAGTAACGAAAACCAACATGTGTATGTAAAGGTAGAGAGCAGTAATTAAGTTCAGGCTACGACAGAGAACCACAGCCCTTTTATTGTTGTCCATTGATGTTCTCTGTTTGAAAGGCGTACAAACCTTAGTATTTTGTTTTTAGTTGCCTGTAGAGTGAAGGTATTATTTGGTGAGTTAAAAGTGATGAAAGGCAAGACAGTCTAGACTATGACTGAGAACATTTGGATGGCAATTGCTCAACTGGCCTCAATAGTAAGCATATTAGAAACACAGTAAGTTTGCTTAAAGCTGTGTAAGTACCTTATTGCCTTGCATGTGAATATCTGAGGTGAAAAGACAGGGATGGATCAAAGAGCATCCCAAGCTACCTAGAAGAACTCTATTATAATGAACATTTGTAGGACTGGAAATAGAAAGTAACAGACCATTTATTTTAGCTTCTGTAGGGTGCCGAAAAGCACTGCTTTTTTTTCTCTAGTGCTTCAAAAGCTGTAAGCTGACTGGCAGTGAGCCAGTTCCAAATAGATTCAAAATTGCTTTGCTGAGTGCTGGAAATTTGAAGCGAACATTTTCTTGGTCTGGTAACTACATAATCTGCAATTCAGGTGAGTATGATCCACGGGAAGTCATTTATAATTGCTGAAAAGGCAGGAGACCCAGTACTGATCCCAGAGGGACCCCACTTGAGGTGAATCATGCAACAATGCCCTGGTCAGGACCATATATAGTAAATGGTCAGTTAGTGAGATAGTCTTTAGACCAGAGTAAAACCTGAGGGGAGAAACCACAATCATGCAGTTTATGTAAGAGAAGCGAGGGACTGACTTATTTCAAATGCTCTCAAGGTCGAAAAAAATATTGCACCTCTGGGTTTAAAAATATATAACAAGTTTTATAAATTTAAAAGCCTTATATGTTTCCATTATAAACTGCTTTTGCTGTCATGCAAGGACAATACCACATGTAGTCATACAACACTGAAATGAAAAAGGTGCATAACTGGTATACTCTACTGGTAAGAACCTAAAAAATAGAACATAATAAACTAATGTATGAAAGCAAAAAAAGTTATGTTCTTACCATAACGTTCCATCTGTGTTGTCCATTTTCATTCTTCCTCGACTGATGGGTTCAGATCTGATCCCTCAGATCCGACTTGGCTGTTGCTAAAGCTCATGGCAACCAAACTCTAATGTTTCTCCCTTACCCATAATGCACCAATCCCAAGTTACCTCAGATCTTGTTTGCTAATTTTTGTTAGAAAGGAAATACTATGCAGAGATAAAGGAGGTGAAAAATGCATGCAGTCAATACATACAAAGACTACATGGAGCTCAATATAAAGGGCAGTGATTTCCCCTAAAAACACATTCTTCCAGACGTTTGCAAAAGATGGGGGTTGAGGAAGAATTAAAATGGACAACATAGATGGAACGTTATGTTACGTACATGACTTCTTTATCTGATGTTGTCAATTTTCATTCTATCCTTAAATAATGGGACAGAGTCCCCAGGTACCTAAAATCCCAGGTGGATTCAAGGAAGGATGTTCCCGAACACAGTTGAACCAAATAATGCTCTACCCCTGAAGACCAGATGAATTTGTAATGAGTAACAAAGGTATGGGGGTAGCCGAAGTAGCTGCTGTGCATGTCATCCATGGGCGTCCTGGAAAGAAAAACTGCAGACTCATGGATCTAGTTGAATGAGCTCGTACTGGTTGTGTTAACACCCAATTTTTTTTATAAATAAATGAGATGCAATCAAATCAGTCTGCCATCTGGCTAAAGTTGCTTTGGCAACTGGTTTTAATAATTTCAAGTCTGCAAAGGAAATAAATGTTCTGTTCTCATCTCTTTTGAGCTATGCAGGTAAAAACATAATTGTTTGTGAACATCTAGTAAATGTAACTTGTATTCGCCTTTATTAGTAAACTTGAGGAAGAAAATTGGCAAATTAATGGACTAATTGATATTGGGTTCCGCCACCACCTTTGGAAGAAAGGATATATTAGTTTGTAATGTAACTCTAGCCTTGTGAAAAATCAAGTATGGAGGTTTTGAAGACGATGTTTTAATTTCTGAAATTCATCTAGCAGACGTAATGACTACTAGAAAAAATGTTTTCCAAGTAAGATATTTAAGGTCACACACAACTGCTGGTTCAAAGGGGGGATGTAAGTGCCTGCTCTATCAAACTGAGGTCCCATGGGGAAGTAGTCTCTTTAAAAGGAGGTCTTAAAAGTACAGTGCCTCTCAAGAAAGCTCTACAAAACTTATGAGAGGCTACTGAGGTACCTTCAAATTCAATGTGAAAGTTTGATACTGCTGCTAACTGAACTTTAACAGTTGAGGAACTAGCTCCTTCTTTAAAAAGTAAGGTCAAAAATTTAAGGATGTTGGGTACCGGAGCAGAAAATGGTTTAACATGATTTTAATGTGCCCAGTACTCAAATCTTTTTCATTTACTGGAATAGATTTTACATGTTGAAGGTTTATGTAAAGATAAAAGTATGTCAGACAAGGGAAGACCACATACGTTGTCTGGCTATTAATGGAATTGGAGAAGCCAGGCCATCGGTCTGACGTTTGATATGTCTGGATGGATTACGCCTGTCGAGTGAGACAGAAGATCTGGAGTTGGATCCAGAACCAAAGGTTGGTGAAGTAAGTGAGGCCAAAGGAAGGGAAACCAAATCTGCTGAGGCCAGTAAGGTGCAATGAGGTTGACTTTTCTCTTCAACATAGCAGCTTTTTGTATGAATTTCAGAATAAGCAGGATTGGTGGATATGCATATAGCAGACTAGGGGGGCAATTATGAAGTACTGTAACTCTCAGTGATTCCCCCTGAGGGGGGGGTTAGGGCAAAGTAGATGCTGCATTTCCTGTTTAGGGGAGAAGCAAATAGATTGCAAGGCTGGCCCTACTGATGAAAAACCATTTCCATCACATTCTTGGCAGACCATTTGTGAGGTAGATGAATGCAGCTGCTCAGCTAGTCTACTATCACACTGGATTTCTCAAAATATGCATTGCTATGAGAAAGTGGTTGGATGAGATCACCCATTGCCACAGTCTGAGTGCTTCTCGACACAAGGTAAGACCTGGTCTTTCCTTGTTTACTGATGTACCAAACTACTGACATACTGTCTATTTGAATTGCAATTGTCCCCGCAGGGAGAGCATCTTGGAAGGCCTGCAACTCTAATAGCACTACTCATCTATAAGACATTGATATGCAAGTTGGCCTCTTCAGGGGAACAAATGCCTTGGACAGTTTTTCCCAAGAAATTCACAACCTCCACCCCCAAATGGGAAGGGTCCATGGTCACTGTGGCTTTGGGCTGATGGGGAATGAACAGACAGCCTTGTAGAACCTGATGTAACTGAATCCACCACCTGAGATCTCTCTCTTGCATATCTGACCGATTCATATCATAGCTTACATGGGTTGGTAAACAATCGAGCACTCCGTTGTTAGCATCCACTGGAGAATCCTCATGTACAATCTGGATAAAGGTACTAGTGTTACTGCTGCTGACATTGATTCTAGAGCTTGAAGGACCAAGCAGGCTGAAATCTTGGTACTGCAGATTATTTTTCTGACCTGTGACCTTACAGTTTGAACCCCTGAAGGGGGCAGTAAAGCTATCATTGACATGATGTTGAAAACTGCTCCTATGAATTCCAAATCTTGAGTGGGTTCCAGCTGAGACTTATCATAGTTTAGGTTATCCCCAGATGAAAACACATCTGGAGAACTGGTATCTTGCCCTTGTTAACTGATGCCTGGTTGGGGCAGTAATGAGTCAGTTGTCTGGATGTAAAAACATCTGGAATCCTTGCAGTCACAAGTGAGGTGCACTACTGCCATAGATCTACACCTTGGGGACTGTGGTGAGACCAAAAGGCAAAGCCCTGAATTGGTAATGACGGTCTCCCAGCCGGAAGCCTAAATACCTTCTGGATCATCTGCTCATCTTTATGTGATTGTGTTCGATAGACCTTCAGGATGTGTACTTTCAGTCATCCTTGCCAGAAAATGAAGAATGGACTAAACAGTGACCATCCAAAACTTGGTGCGTCAAACTGAATTAAGTTGCTGAGATCCAAAATTAGCCTCCAGTCCTCCATTTTCTTTGGCACTAAAAAGAACCTTGAGTAAGTTCCAGATTCTATTTGGTCTGGCAGGACCATGTCTTGGATAACTTTTTTTTTTCCTAGCAGCTTTTTTATTTGAATTGTTGCTCGTTTCCTCTGACTGGGTGGAACATAAACAATTTTTCTTGAGATTGGAGGTGAAAGGAAAAAGGGTATAGTATAACCTCTGGAAATAATCCTCTGCACCAAAGTAAGTTTTGTTATGTCTAGCCAGGCTCTCTGGTGCAGGGATAATCGACCCCCTATAGCCTTCAGAGATGGACAATCGGGCCTCCTTTCAGGAGCACTGGTAAGGTCCGACAAAGAAAGACTCTCTAGACCCCTGGTTTTGCGGGTCACCTCTATGGTGGGGGCAGAGTCGACCATTAGAGTTCCATCCTCTGCCCCTGGGGGAAGTTCTTTCACTCATGCCCTGGAAAGGACCCTGAAAATTCTTGAACCAACATCTTCTGACCACCTCATGGATTCCTAGAAAAGGATCTTTGATGGGTCAAAAAACATACACCCATGGCAGATAGGTTCTTTCCATCCTTCTCACACCTGGAGAACGTATCTTTCACTTTGGAGCCAAACAGAGAAGTGCCTTTAAAAGGAGCACTGATGAACAAGGACTTGAAGGGCTCTGCCAAATTACTTCAGCGCATCCAAGCATGTCTCCTGATTGAAATGCCTGAACCTGCTGCCCTTGAGGTTACTTTGGCTACAAGCAAAATGCACCTCATGGAAAAATTTGAAATAGATTGCAGGTTAACCAACTGAGAAGGATGACTGGACCTCAGCAGAAATGGATCCTGAAAGGGTATTTGAGAGTTCCTTAATCAAATCCCTCTGTAATCTTGTAAAATGTGCCAAACAATTCAGTGACCTTAAGGCAAAGGTCGCTTAAGCATAGACACACTTCCAAAGTCTGTTCATCTCCCCGGACTCCCTGTTACGTGGATGAACAGTGGAACTCTCCTCGGCATATTCCTTTTAGGTGGTCACAGCCATGACCATGGCATCAACAGGCACCCCTTTACCCGAAAACTGTTTAACCATAGGTGGTGCCATAATCCTGTCCAGTCTCCTAGATATGGGTTCAACTGTGTCTGGTTCCTTCCACACCCGCCAAGATACTAACTCAATAAGCTTGTCGGTGGGCAAAATAACCCAGGAGGTAGACAGCCAGTACAAAAAGCCTCCAGGAATACAGACTCTTTGGTTGAATGGTTGCTGTGCGTCCAGCCACCTCTCTGCTTTAGGATCTCGAGGATGTCTCCAAATGAGTCATCTTCAAGAGGTTACCATGGGGACCCTTCAACTTCATTGCAGTCCGTATCTTCGGTGACCAACTCCTCCAGGGAGTCCAAGTGCTTCCTCTTATACATCATCTAAAGAGAGACCTCCTCAGTGGACTGCTCTGGGGAGATATCAGAATAAATCGAGATAGCCCTGTTGGGAAGCCTGGGGGTCTTGGACTGGCTGTCCCTGTGGCAAACAGTGATGAGGCTGTAAGTGCACAAACATCAAGGCCAAAGGCTTAAGATCTGAGGGGGTTGGATTCATCCATTCTGCTAAGGCAGAGAAAAGCCTCTTCACTGTCTCGAAGGTAGATTACTCCGGAAAAAGGGAAGACCTTGGAACTGAAAACAGAAGCTTTTGGACCGTTGTCCTCCCGCACTCCAAATGCAGTCTCTCCAAGGTAGAAGCCGGAGCACAGCTATCCAGTGCCAAGGTTCAGAAGTGCAGAAATGGCTCCAACAACTTCAGAGTCGACTCTGACACCTCAAATCCAACAGGGAAGCTTTGGTTCTGAGAGCTCTCCAGATCCAACTGAACCGGAGCACTCAGAGTAAGTTTCAGACATGAAGATACTGCTATCTTTGAAATCAAGCCATACACACCCGGACAGCTCTGATCCAGGGACTCTGAGACCATTGAAGGAGTCAGAGGAGGAACTTTTATTGGGGGTGTGGTAGAAGCACAGACCTCCTGACCTGAAGGGGTAGGAGCAGACACCCATCTGACTCTGCACCAAAAGGCTCTTCCGCACCACCCTTTTCACATCTTCCTCCAACTTTCTGGAAGAACAAGTGGAAACAGACGGGGACCTGGGTCTGTGCAGCTCCAAAATTGGTGAGGGCTCTCTTAAGGGCACCAGATCCACAGAAGGTGAGCATCTTGCTCTGGGTAGGTGAACATCTGAACCAGTAAGGACTAGAAATGGTCAGATCAGATATCTTTTTTTATCAGATCTGAGGAAGTTAAGTCCATCATTTTTTTTTTCCAGTCCGAGATTGAGGTCAGAGGCGCCTTGACTCTTTTCTTGGATGACTGAAACAAACAGTGGAAGACAAAGAAGGCTTCAGAGAAGACGTTTTCAAATGTTTGGCTTTGGGAGATTGATCTCCAGATACAGCATCTCCAAAAGCAGAAGGTAATAGGTCCTTTAAGATGAACTTGTTTTTGTATTCTGCAAGCACTCTGGGGTTGAAACCATGGCATACAGAACAATCTTTCTGGAGATGTAAAGGTCCCAGACAATACACACACACACAATGTGGGCATCCGACATAGTGAGTTTATGCCCATACTTAACACATTTTTTAAAACCTGCAGCAAATGGTAGAGGAAGGAACTACACTAAGTGTAGAAAGTAAATAGTAACAATGGTACATGAAGTACGCACTGTACAATATTCAAAAGGGAAAAGAAATACTAATTATAGTATTTTAGAAAGGTACTAAATGTGCAATAAGGTAAGGGGGAAGCTTTAACAATTTAAGAGAAATATAATAAAACTTATTTGACATATGCTTGAGAGCCAAAGTAAACCATTTTCTTTCTCTGAAAGCAGCAATCGAGATTTGAGGTAACTTGGGGTTGGTGCATTAAGGTCAAGGGAGCAGCTTGACAGTTTTTGGTTGCCACAAGCTTTAGCAACCGCTCAGTGAAATCTGAAGGACTGGATCCGAACCCATCAGTTGAGAACAGAATGAAAATTGACATCAGATCAAGTGGTTCTGACTTTGGGGGCTTCACACCTCCTGCACCCACCAAATCTGGAGGCTTCATCCTCCCACAGCCCATAATAGCTAATTTATCACAGTAACTAGAATTTTTTTTGTGAACCTTGTAGTTGAGCATATTTAGTTGGTAGAGGTGTGGAATGCCAGTCAAACTGCAAAAATGTCTACATGGTACATGTAACCAAGTTTTGTATGTCAACACACTTTCATCGTAATAATGATTAACTTTTATTAAAATGAATAGTTTTACCTTTTAAACTTAAAGTGAAAATAAGTGACTATATATAGCTAAAAGAATCAAACTCTTAAAATGGTTACTAGTTTTAAAAATGTTAAGTAGGGAAAAAAGAAGTTATGTACTCACCATAACGTTCCATGTGAGTTGTTCCATCTCACCTTCATTCTTCACTGATGGTTTCGGAGCCGATCCTCAGCTCCGACACAGCCGACTAGCAAGCTCAACGTTTTCCAGTAGATTGAGACCCAACCCCTTATCCCACAATGCACTGCTGGAATTACCTCAGATCTTGTTTGTTGCGTACCATATAGAGATACTATAATTATTCTGCCGTAGGAATTAATACACATTAAGAAATCAGGATGAAGACAGCCTCCAGGTCAACTGCCAGCCAGGAGGGGGAAGGAGGGAGGGACGTGAGAATGAAGGCGAGATGGAACAACTCACATGGAACATTATGATGAGTACATAACTTCTTTAAGTGAAGTTGTTCAATCTCGCCGTTAATTCATCACTGATGGGTAGCGTCCCTAGCACCCTAACCCTGTGTGGCTCACGGAAGTACACTCTTCAGAACCGTATAGCCAAATGAAGCCCTGTCCCTGGAGGCCTTATCCACTTTGTAATGAGTTCTAAAAGTGTGAGGTTTAGACCATGTGGCTGCCACACACATGTTGTCTAGGGGAAATTTGGCTTGAAAGGCTGAAGAGGTAAAAACTGCTCTGGTTGAATGAGCCTTCACCTTGCTAGACAAGGGCATGTTATGACAAGAATAGGTGTAAGTGATACAATCGAACAGCCACTTAAGAGTTGTTTTGGCGACTGGTTTACCTTTCATGGCCTCAAAAAAAGACACAAAAAGCTGATCTGATTCCCCAATTTCTTTTGTTCTGTCTAAATAAAATCTAAGTTGTCTGTGAACACTGAGTTTGTGCAACATATATTCCAATTTGTTGGTGTAATTAGGGAAGAAAACAGGCAACTCAATGACTTGATTGATGTTCATCTCTGAACATACTTTAAGCAAAAAGGATGAGTTTGTCCTGAGAGATATTCTTTCAGCATGAAAGACCATATAAGGAGGCCTGATGGATAGGGCTTGGAGCTCTGACACTCTGCTGGCTGAAGTGATGGCTACTAGAAAGATAGTTTTCCACAACAGAAATTTTAGCTCACAAGATGATGCAGGCTCAAAAGGAGGAAGAATGATGCAAGATGACACAAAATTCAAATTCCAGGGAGAATAAGGAGTCTTCACTGGAACCTTTTAGAAAAGCTTTAGACAATTGGTGAGCCATAATATTCAATCCATCGATCTCTAGATGGAAATTAGATAGAGCAGCTAGTTGTACCCACACCGTAGCAGCCGCTGCTCCTTTGTTGAAAATTTCTGTAAAGAATTGCAAAATAGAAGACAATGGTGCTTGGTAAAGTCAATATTATGGGAGGAAGCCCAAACAGAAAATCTCTTCCACTTACTACGATACAATTTTCTAGTGGAAGGCTTATGGGAAGCCAACAAAATTTGACTAGTGTCATAGGAAAGATTATAAAATCTGGCTTTGCGGGGAATTGGAGCAGCCAAGCAGTTAGCTTCAGTGTCTGCAATGATGGATGAAGATTCCCTGACGAATGTGTCAGTAAGTCTGGAACTGGGTCAGGGATCCATGGGTCTTCCAGAATGTGATGGTAAAGAAACAGAAACCAAATCTGCCGAGGCCAATTAAGGGGCTATAAGAATGACGGTCTGTCCCAGCCACTTTGCTTTCTGTAAAAATCTGGGTATCAGAGGAATTGGGGGAAATGCGTAGAGGAGACCCGGGGGCCAATCGTGGACAAGAGCATCCCTCGGGAACTGACCTGGCGGGGGAATTAGTGCAAAATAGCTTCTGCATTTGTTGCTGATATGACTGGCAAACAGGTCGCAGGAAGGCTGGCCCCATTTGCGGAAAACCCTGTCCGCAATCTCTTGTTTGAGGGACCATTCATGGGGCAATAAAATTGCCCTGCTCAGTTTGTCCACTATGATGTTGGATTTGCCCGGGGTGTGCTTTGCAAACAGAAAGTGCTGGGATGACACTGCCCACTGCCATACTCTGAGGGCTTCTTGGCAAAGGGGATAAGACTTGGTCCTGCCTTGCTTGTTCAGGTACCAGACCACTGACATGTTGTCTGTCTGTATGCAATTGTCCCTAGAGGAAGAGAGAGTCCTGAAAGTATTGCAACACTAGAAGTACTGCTCTCATCTCCAGGACACTGATATGCAGATGTGATTCTTAATCTGTCCATGTGCCTTGGGCAGTCTTTCCCTGAAAATGCCCCCCCCCCAATCAGGGGAAGCGTCCATGGTCACAGTAGCAACTGGAGGGGGTAGCATGAAGGGACGTCCTATTGTGACATGAAGAGACGTCAACCACCACTGAAGATCCTTCTGGCAGGAATTTGCTATCAGGATCGTGTGATTCATTGGTAGTTCTTGGTAAGACCATTGCTGAATAGGGGCCATTGAAGGATCCTTATATGCATCCTTGCTAACGGGACTGACAAGATTGCTGCTGCCATCAATCCTAGTACTTTCAATAACCTCTGCAGCTGGTGCTCTCTTCTTTGATACCAAGGACGTGATGTGTTGGCGAAGAATACAAACCCTTTCTGGTGGGAGACTAAGAGTGGTGGTTGACGTGTCTAATTCTGTCCCGATAAAAATGATATTCTGCGATGGCAACAAGGCAGACTTTTCGAAGTTGACTGTAATGCCTAGCCGATTGCAGAGTGTCAGAGTAGCCTCTCTCCGTTGAAGTTGATGCCTGGTGATGGAGGTAAGGAGCCAATAGTCCAAGTACGGAAACACCTGGAATCCTAGACGCCTCAGGTGACCCGTGACTACTGCCATGCACTTGGTGAACACTCTGGGGGCTGTAGTAAGACCAAAGGGCAGCTAGACACCTCAGGTGACCCGTGACTACTGCCATGCACTTGGTGAACACTCTGGGGGCTGTAGTAAGACCAAAGGGCAGCTAGACACCTCAGGTGACCCGTGACTACTGCCATGCACTTGGTGAACACTCTGGGGGCTGTAGTAAGACCAAAGGGCAGAGCTCAGAATTGATAATGATTGGCTCCCAACAGGAAACGCAGGTGATCCCTGGATGGTCTGACCATCTTTATGTGGAAGTACACATCCTTGAGATTGATCGTGCACATCCAATTGTCTTTCCCTAAAAAGGGAAGTATGGACTGTAGCGTGACCATTTGGAACTTCTCTTTCCTCACAAATTGGTGGAGTCTGCTGAGATCCAAAATGGGTCTCCAGTCCCTGTTTTCTTTGGAACCAAAAATAATCTTGAGTAAGTTCCGAATTCGGTTTGGTCTGCCGGGACTGGCTGGATGACTTTTTCCTAGCAATCGTCGTTCCTCTAATGTTGCTTGTTCCCTGTGACTGGGTGGAACGCCTAGGATTTTTTTGACGGGAAGGGGCTGGGTGGAGAATGGTATGAAATACCCTCTGGAAATGATACTTTGTACCCAATTGTCATTGGTTATATCTAGCCAGGCTTCTGGGTACAATGACAAGCGACCCCCGACTGTCTCCAGAGTAGGACGGCCGGGCCTCTCTTCAGGAGCGCTGGTAGGACTTACCAGAGAAGTGATCTCTGTCAGCCTGGTGTTGCGGACCCCCTCTGCCGCGAGGGCACCGTCTTCCATTGAAACACCCTCCTCTGCCTCTGGAGGGGGGGGCTCCCCACGTGTGTCTTGAAAGGCTCCTTGGGCTTTCTGGAACCACATCTTTTCTCCACTCTGACCTTTACAAAAGGGTCAAGTGGGGGTGGAAAAATGGACACCGATGGCAGAGTCTTTCCTTCTTGTTCACACCTGGTCAAAGTCTCCTTCACCTTTGGCCCAAACAAGGACGAGCCGTCAAGCAGGGTATTCGTAAAGGAAGACTTGAAGCTTGAAGAGTTCCATGAAGGAACAGAGTCGCATCCAGGCATGCCTACAAAGAGCAATTCCTGTACCTGCAGCTCTACTCAAACCATCAGCTGTGTAAGATACGAGACGCATGGAAGAGTTAACCATTGAATTAAGGGTAACAAGCCGGGTAGCAACTTTGTCGGATACACTCGTAGCTACAGCACCCTGAAGAGCATCGCCCAACTCCTTAAGGAGATCTCTCTGCAGTTTGGTAAAATGGGTCAAGTAGTTCAGTGACCTGAGTGAGAAAGTAGCTGAACTAAACATGTGTTTCCCATTATCTATCCATGATCCTGGATTCTTTGTTAGGAGGATGGATAGATGAAGTCTCAGACATCTCCTTTTTGGTGGCTGCCGCCACCACCATGGCATTAACAGGGACTCACTTGGTCAAAAAGGACTTAGCTACGGGGGCAGAAATATACTTATTAGGCCTCCTAGGGACAGGTTCCATAGATTCTGGTGACTCCCACACCCTACGAGAGACCAGATCCATAAGCTCATTGTAGGACAGAGACACCCAAGAGGTGGAAGGTTGAGACCCGAACGCCTTCAGGAGAACTGACCTGTCCTCATTAGGGCTCTTGGACTGCCAATCACCCCTCTGCCTAAGAATTTCAAGAATCACCGCAAAGAAGATGTCCTCAGAGGGGGGATCTAGGGGACCATTCTGATTCATCCAAGTCAGTGTCTGATGTCAGAGACTCCTGTTGGGAGTCCAAATGCCTCCTCCTGCATAATCTCTTCCTGGGAACTTTATCAGAGGTCTCAAAAGAGCAGGGAGTGCCCTGTGGGGCTAGCTGAGGCTCTGGGTCTCTACGCTTGGGATTTCTGGAGGAAACATAAACTGACAGAGGCACTTTAGGGGAGGAAGAGGCCAGACCTGGAGATGAGGAAGTCTTAAGAGACAACACTCACCTCATGGCTTGAATGCACCATGGCTCCGATGAGAAGGAATTGACGGATCAGGAGTAGCCGCGATCCCCTCCCACACCGAAGCCGTGGGCTCCGAGCCCTAGGTATGAGCCAAGCTCACCCGAGCCAAAGCCCCTAGAGGAAGAGTCAGCACAGACAAGTCGGTGCGACTACCCTCCCCAGACCGGACCGGAGAGTGTCGGCTCTTAGAGTCGCTGGTCGGCACAGAGGATGTTCGAGCAGATGGAGCCGACGACACTGGAGCAGGTGTCGGCTCCAAGGGATCCACAATCATCAGGTCGGCTTCCTCCGAATGTCCGGTATGGCTCGGAGGAGGAGCAGACAATCCAGGAGTAATGGTCTTCGGCTCCGACGGTTGGGTCTGAGCCGACAGCAATTTATCTAGGCTGGTGCCTTTAAGAGCTTCTGAACCAGCAGGTCCAAATCCAAATTGGACAGGCTGACCGAAGACCTGGAGGAGTGAATAGCTGGAGCTGACTGGAGTAGTAGAGAGGGAGTTTTTTCGGCAACTGGTTCCAAAACAGTGTCCCGGGTCCGAAAAGAACAGACGGTCAGCTCCGAAGTCAGTAGAGCCAAAGTCGCAACCCTTTGCAATATTTTTTTTCCTTTCTTTGTCCTGGATTCGGAGGAAGATTTGGATGATTTGCTGGCCCCATCCTGGTAACACAATGCCTCTGAGAAAGGGTGCTTAATAATACCCCTGTCAATTAAAGTACAGTTTTGTACCTACCATAAATGTAGATGTCCGATAGATATGCAACTGCAGTCATAACATATGGGTTGTCCTGCCTCAGGCAGCCCTCGGTCGGCCGGATTCCAAAGTCTGGGTCCGACGTCGGCTGATGTCGCATTTCTCTCTGACGTCAGAGCGGCTGGAGTATATAAGCATCAGCCGACGCCATTTTCTTCAGTGTTTCTTGCCCCAGATGCCAGGTGCCCTCCAAGGAAGGCTGTAATCAAATTGAAAGACAAAAACAGGATTCCAGACAAATAAGTAAGCAATAAACAGATACACCATAACAGATATCCCCAGCTAAGAGAAACAGGGATAGGAGTGGACCCAAGGCATAGAGGGGTATGGAGGGAGGGAAAATCCGACTGCAGTTGCATATCTATTGGACATCTACATTTATAGTAGGTACAAAACTGTACTATGTCCTTCAAGAATGCAACTGCAGTCATAACATATGGGTTGAATACCATAGCTTAGCTGGGGGAGGAGGAATGCTCTAGGAAAGAGATGGAGTGGCAATCAAACCCTGCAGGACTGCCGAAGCAAAGCCTGCTCTGGATCTGGAGTATAAAGGGAGATTGTAGTGTTTGGAGAATGTATGCATGGAGCTCCATGTAGCAGCTTCTAGAATGTCTTTTGTAGGCACCCCTCTTAAGAATGCTGTAGAGGTGGCTGTAGCTCTGGTGGAGTGTGGTCTGACATTGGCTGGAACATTCTTCCCATGGAAGGAATAACAAAATCTGATGCAATGTCCAATCCATTTTGAAATAGTCTGTTTGGAAATTGCTTTTCCTTGTACTCCAGGGGCATAAGCTACAAAAAGCTGTTCAGACTTCCTACTGGTCTTGGTTCTGTCTAGGTAGTAGCGAAGTTGTCTGTGAATGTCCAAGGTATGCAACAGTCTTTCCCCTTTGCTCTCAGGATTGGGGAAGAAAGTAGGCAGGTGAATAGCTTGGATTTAAAGAAACCCTAGATACCACCTTTGGCATAAAAGTAGGGTTGGTTCTTAAGCAGACCCCGTCTCTGTGAAAGATTATGAAAGTACAGTTTTGTACCTACCATAAATGTAGATGTCCGAACTGGATAGCATCTGCAGTCATAACAACTGGGTTGTCCTGTCGTCAGGCAGCCCTTCGGTCGGCCGGATTCCAAAGTCCGGGTCCGGCTTCGGCTGATGTGGCACTTCACCCGACGTCATCTCTGCTGGTCTTCGGGTATAAAGGCATCAGCCGACGCCATTTTCCTCAGTGTTTCTTGCCCCAGATGCCAGTTGCCCTTTTGGAAGGCTAAATTTTGGGTAAATGCCAATGTTTCCAAAAAGATAGAAGGCAAACACAAAAAATAAGCATGTATGTACATATATACAAACAAATACACCATAAGAGACTCCCCCCCAGCTAGCTATTAGGAGGGTAAATACCCTAGGAGTACCACAGAGGACAAGGAGGGAGGGTAATCCTGACTGCAGATGCTATCCAGTTCGGACATCTACATTTATGGTAGGTACAAAACTGTACTATGTCCTTTATGGATGCATCTGCAGTCATAACAACTGGGTAGAATACCATAGCCAACTAGGGGAGGAGGAAGAATAGATTATGGTGTGGTTAGGATCCCTTGCAGTACAGCAGTGGCAAACCCTGCTCGGGATCTGGAATACAGAGGTAAATTATAATGCTTGGCAAATGTATGCACGGAGGTCCAAGTAGCCGCCTCAATAATGTCCTTGGTTGCCACTCCTCGTAAGAAGGCTGTGGTAGTGGCTGTTGCCCTTGTAGAATGAGGCCTTATGTTCTGTGGAATTGGTTTTCCATGGAAGGAGTAACAGAATCGTATGCAATTTCCTATCCATTTGGAGATTGTCTGTTTGGAAATTGCTTTTCCTTCCCTTCCTGTTGCATAGGCTACAAAAAGCTGGTCAGTTTTTCTGTTATTTTTTGTTCTGTCCAGGTAGTAGCGTAGCTGTCTATGTACATCCAAGGTATGCAGCATTCTTTCCCCTCTGTTTTGTGGGTTGGGAAAGAAGGTAGGTAGGTGGATTGCCTGGTTTAAAGACACTCTGGATACCACCTTAGGCATAAATGTAGGATTAGTCCTCATGGACACTCTATCTTGGTGGAAGATTAGGAAGGGTTGTACTGCCATTAGGGCCTGAAGCTCAGAAACTCTCCTTGCAGAGGTTATTGCCAGTAGGAAAGCAGTTTTCCATGATAGATGCTGTAGGTCTGCTGTTGCTGCTGGTTCAAAAGGTGCGAGTGTCAATTTTTCTAGCACAAAGTTCAAATCCCAAGCTGGCAATGGTGGCTTCCTAGGAGGTTTTACATTCTTGATCCCTCTGAGGAACTGCCTGAGTAGAGGATGTGAGAAGACAGGTGGATCAAAGCTGTATTCTGCTGAAATAGCTGATGCATGGATCTTGATGGAGGAATAGGACAGGCCTGTATGTAGAAGCTCTGCCAAGTACTCCAGAATGTTGGCAATATCTATATTCGACACATCTTTTCCTCTTTCAGCACTCCAAATGACAAACCTTTTCCATTTTCCTGCATAGTTCCTTCTTGTTGAAGGTCTGCGGGCTTCAAGGATAATGTCTTTAACCCTTTGGGAAAGATCTGGATTAATTGCTGCTATGTGATGTTCCATGCAGTCAGTTGCAACGTTTTTAGGTTTGGATGCATGATGCTGTAGTTGTTCTGAGTTAACATCAAAGGCATCAGAGGTATTGACCACATTTTGTCCCGAGACATGCTCCTCAGTAATGGGTACCAGTGTTGTCTTGGCCAGTTCGGAGCTATCAGGATTATCCTTGGACGTTCCTCCTTGATATTAAGTAATACCTTGTGTATCAAGGGAAGAGGTGGGAATGCATATGCTGTCAGACCTTTCCAGCTGAAGGAGAGCGAATCCACTTTCCATGCAAGTGGATGGAATGTCCTTGTGCAGAATTTTTGAGCTGGTGATTGAGAGGGAAGCGAATAGATCTATCTGTGGCATTCCCCATTTCTTTGAGATGGTCTTGAAGATGTCCGGTGTAGCATCCATTCGTGAGCATCCGAGGTGGTTCTGCTTAACATGTCTGCTAGAGTATTCTCCTTTCCGGTACAAATATTGCCTGTAACTGGATGTTGTAGCTGAGTGCCAGGTTCCAAAGGTCCAAAGTCATTCTGCATAGGGGTATGAATGAGTGCCTCCTGTTTGTTGATGTACCACATGACTGTGGTGTTGTCTGTCCTTATCAAATGGCCTTCTTTGAGAAATGGTCTGAATTTTTGTATTGCCAGTTTTACTGCCAGCATTTCTTTTAGGTTGATGTGCAGGTGAAGCTGGTCCCAAGGCCCACAATCCTTGTAATGCATTTGTCCAGCATGTGAGCCCCCCATCCTAGGTCTGAGGCGTCTGTTGTGATGGTTTGGCTTGCTTGATAGTTGTGAAAGGGTAGGCCTGGGTTTGACTGGCATGTTTGAGCCCACCATAGGAACTCCTGTTTTAGGCATGGGATTAGTGGAATTTCTGCTTCTAGGCTGTGCCTGTGTTGGGACCATAAATTCTTTAGGTACCACTGTAGTTTTCTCATATGCAGTCTGGCATGTGGAACCAAGATTATGCATGATGCCATGAAGCCCAAGGCCTGCAGAACTTTTCTTGCTGTTAGCTTGTTCTGTTTTGCTAGTGCCAAGAAGTAAAGAGGTAGTTCTTTTTGTTTTTCTGCAGTTAGGAATGCCATTTGTTTTACTGTGTCCAATTCCCAAGAATGTCCTTGTTTGGGATGGTATCAGCCTTGACTTTTGTAAATTGACTGTGTATCCCAGTGCTTGTAGCAAGTAAATGACCCTTTGTAAATCTGTTGTCAGCTTGCTTTTGTTGTCCCCTTGTAGCAGGCAGTCGTCCAGGTATGGATAGATTTGGATTCCCTGTAGTCTGCAGTGGGCGATTACTGATGCCAGGCATTTTGTGAATACTCTGGGCAGTAGATAAGCCAAAGGGCAATGCTGAGAATTGATAGTGCTCTGATCCTGCAAGAAATCTGAGGTATCTTCTGCAAATTGGTCGAATGGGGACGTGCAGGTATGCCTCCTTGAGATCTAGAGTTACCAGCCAACACTCCTTGCCCAGCATGGGAAGAAGTTGCTGTAGGGTCAGCATTTTGAATTTTGGGACAATGATGTATGTGTTTAAGGTGGACAGGTCGAGAATAGGTCTCCAACTTTTTTCCTTTCTTGGAACTAGGAATAGTCTGGAGTAGAATCCTTTGCCTTGTTCTGTTATTGGTACTCTTTCCACAGCTCTCATCTTTGTTAATTGCATTATCTGCTGTAGAGCTTCTGTTTTTTGGTTTGGAGGCAGGTTTGGCATTCCTCTTTTGACTGGTAAAGTGTGGAAGTGGAACCGGTAACCTTGGTCTATGGTTTGCAAAATCCACTTGTCTTTTGTGATATAGTGCCAGTTTTTCAAAAATAAGGTTAATTTTCCGCCTAATGGTGCTGCTATTTGTTCCCTGGTAGGCGGAGTTAGAATCAAGTCACTGTGATTGTCCTGTTGTAGTGGTAGTGGCTGTGTCTGTGCCTCTGTTATTACCTTGCCACTGTCGTCCTCTGTAGGCACCTCCTCTGGATTGATTTCTGCCTCTGGAACGTCTATTCCTGCCCCTTTGGGATCTACTGGAGTCAGGAAAGGACCAATTTTTGGCAGGCCAGTTCCTGCTAAACCTTGGGGGCTGAACCTGTAAGAAATCTTTAACCGTTTGTACAGATTTTGCCTTTTCTTCCATTTTCTTCATTACCTGCTGGGCAGGTGTACCAAACAAACTGGCCTTATCCATAGGAGCATCTAATAACTTAGCTTTAACATGATCCGGTAAGACCTGTTCCTTCAGCCATGCATGTCTTCTTATCACTGTGCCAGTCATGGCTGATCTAAATGAAGCCTCCAGTGCATCATAGCCACATTTTAAGGAATGGTTACTAACCTGTTGTATGTTATTTACCATTTCTAATACATATTTCTTATCTATAGAGTCATCAGAGGATAGCTTTTTAGTTAACTGATCAAGCATAAACTCTTGGTATTGTATCATGTGAAACTGACAGTTTAAAGCTCTAGCTGAGAGAGTAGCAGAGGTGTAAACTTTTTTGCCCCATCTGTCTAAAGACCTGGCTTCCCTTTCAGAAGGAATAGGGTTTTTTGCTGTGGTCGAGGCTACTGCCTTAGGTCCCTGGGATATAGTTTCGGGGTCTGCAAGTGGGGCCTTGTATAGGTGATGATGAGTGTCTGGCACCCTGTAAAATCTATCTGGATTGGCAGGGGCTGGAGGTAAGGAATCTGGTGCAGTGCAGACATCATTAAATGCATCGTCCACAACAGAGGGGACAGGAGGTATAGCTAAGGGCCTGTGTTGTGGTAGGTGCAGAAAAGTCCTAAGTCTTTTTCTGGAATCTGAGAAATCCTGTTCCTGCCATTGGAATTGTTCTCTCATGGCATGTAAGGTTTCTCCAAAGGAGAATTCTTCTGGTGGAGAAGCAGCTGGAATGGATTCTTCAGCATCTGAGTCTTCATAATTGGAGAAAGGAGCCTCTGGCTGGTCTGTAATATCTGAGTCATCCGCAGAATCATCAGAGGACGCAGGCTCGGGGGGCTCTGCTCTAGGTCTCTTTTCTGGGGGCTGAGAGGCCCTGTCTGGGTGAGATTGAGATTCCCTAATTAAGGATATTAAATCTTCTGCCAGAGTAAGCATTTGTGAACTAGAAGTGGGCCTGGTTGAGGGGGGTTTAACAGGCACAGATTTAGTAGATTTGGCTGCTTTAGCCCTGGCAAAGGCCTTAATAGACATGGCTGCAGGAGGCCTAGCAGCACCACGTGCTGGGGTAGAGACATCCAAAGGGATGGTGTCTGATAAGTCACTAGTAGCCACTGTTGTAGGTAAAATTTCTGAGGCCGATTCCAGTAAAGTAGCAGGAACCTCAGTAGTAGTCACTGATTCGCTGTACTTTGATCAGTTTTCTCGGTTTCGCCGAAACAGAGACACTCGGTTTGCTTAACCATGGTTTCGGCCGAAACCGCGGACCGCGAAAGTGTCGGTCTTTTCTTGGCGTTTTTAACAATTTGGGTGGTCGGAGGATCCGACGGCATAATGTACGCAAAATCTGAGCGAAAAACTGTTCAGCAAACTCCGACCGGCGCCTAAGCGTTGCCGGTTGAATGAAGCACAGGCGAACAGGCTGCTACGTCGTGGTCTGGGCCTAAACAAGGCAAACAGTAAGAGTGGAAATCTTTATGAGGTATTTGTTTCCCACAAGTTAAACAGTTATTGACTTTTTCTGACATCGGCTGAGGCAAGAAAGAGTCCCCAACGGGTACTTAGCTTTTAGAAGTCTTCGAAGTAGTATTCGGTAGTAGTAATCTCTGGATCTGACCGACCGGCACTTGCGAACAGCTTCTGCTTCGGGCGCCACGCGGCAAGAAAGACTGAGGAAAATGGCGTCGGCTGATGCCTTTATACCCGAAGACCAGCAGAGATGACGTCGGGTGAAGTGCGACATCAGCCGAAGCCGGACCCGGACTTTGGAATCCGGCCGACCGAAGGGCTGCCTGACGACAGGACAACCCAGTTGTTATGACTGCAGATGCATCCATGAAGGACATCGGTGGTATTGCCATTAGGGCTTGTAGTTCCGAAACCCTTCTTGCTGAGGTAATTGCCAACAGGAAAGCTGTCTTCCATGAGAGAAATTGTAAGTCCACTGAAGCTGCTGGCTCAAAGGGAGGTAGAGTCAGTTTTTCTAGGACAAAGTTGAGGTCCCAAGCTGGCACTGGAGCCTTTCTTGGTGGCTTGATGTTCTTGATTCCCCTGAGGAATTGCCTTAACAAAGGATGTGAAAACACAGGCGGATCAGTGTTATATCTAGCTGAAATAGCTGAAGCATGTATCTTTATGGAAGAATATGAGAGTCCATTCTGTAGCATATCTGCCAAATATTCCAGGATGAGTGGGATGTTCAGTAATGATGCATCATGTCCTTTGCTGGTATTCCAAATGCTGAATCTCTTCCATTTTGCTAAGTAAACCTTTCTGGTGGATGGTCTTCGAGCTTCTGTTAATATCCGCTGAACTTCCTTGGAGAGAGATAGATTGAGGTTATTCACGGGATCCCCCAGCCGTTAGCTGCAGCGTCTGAAGGTTTGGATGCACTGTTTTGAAGTTGTGTTGAGTCAAAAGTAGGGGCCATTGGGGAAGGGCCCACTTTTTGTTGTGACATATGCTCCGTAGTAGTGGATACCAGTGTTGTCTTGGCCAGTCTGGAGCTATTAGGATCCCCTTGGGCCTCTCTGATTTGATCTTTAGTAATACTGTGGTCATCAGTGGCAGAGGTGGGAATGCATAGATTTTTAGGCAGTTCCAGTTGAAGGAAAGAGCATCTATTTTCCAAGCCTGTGGGTGATATGTCCTTGAACAGAATTTTTGTAGATGATGGTTGAGGTGGGAGGCAAATAGGTCTACTTCTGGCCTGCCCCATGTCGAGGTGAGTTGTGTGAAGATTTTCGGATGTAACTTCCACTCGTGTGGATCTATGAAATTCCTGCTTAGGCTGTCCGCCAGCACATTGTCTTTGCCTGGAACAAACTGGGATTGCAACTATATGTTTAGGCTCAGTGATTTTTCCCAAAGATTCAATGTCAGTCTGCAAAGGGGGTAAGAATGGGTGCCCCCTTGCTTGTTTATGTACCACATCACAGTGGTGTTGTCTGTCCGTATCAGTAGATGGCCTTGCTGAAGTTGTTGTCAAAAGGCCTCGATGGCATGCATTACTGTCAGCATTTCCTTTTGGTTTATATGCAGATGTGTTTCCTTTGGAGACCATTGTCCTTGTATACATTTGCCCTCCATGTACGCCCCCCATCCAAGGTCTGAGGCGTCTGTGGTCATGGTCTGTGTTATCTGAGGTTTTTTGAATGACATACCTGTGTTTGCCTGGCTTACCGAGGCCCACCATAGGAATTCCTTTTTTAGGCATGGAATGAGCGGTATGGTTGTCTCTAGGTTGTTGCTGTGCTGAGACCATAGGCTTTTTAGGTACCACTGAAGCTTTCTCATGTGTAGTCTTGCTAATGGAACCAGGAGAATGCAGGATGCCATGTAACCCAGGGCCTGTAGGAATCTCCTTGCAGTCATCTGGGTGAGTTTTGCCAAACCTTTGAAATAATGAGTTAACTTCTCTTGCTTGTCTTCTGTCAGGTAAGTCATTTGAGAGGCTGTGTCTAGATTGGCTCCTAAGAAGGTTATTTGCTGGGATGACTGAAGTCTTGAATTTTGGAAGTTGACTGTGTATCCCAGAGCCTGTAGCAACTGTATGACATAGTTCAAGTTTTTTGTCAAAATCAATTTGTCGTCCGTTTGAATGAGGCAGTCGTCCAGGTACAGGTAAATTTGGATCCCCTGGAGCCTGCAATGAGCAATTACTGAAGCCAGGCATTTTGTGAATACTCTGGGCGCAGTAGATAAGCCAAATGGCAATGCTGAGAATTGATAATGCTCTGGCCCTGCAAGAAATCTGAGGTATCTTCTGCAGCTGTGTCTGATAGGGACATGCAGCTATGCCTCCTTGAGGTCCAGAGTAATCAGCCAAGACCCCTTGCCCAGCATGGGAAGGAGTTGCTGTAGAGTCAGCATTTTGAACTTTGGTACTATGAGAAAAGTGTTTAATGCGGACAAATCCAGTATTGGTCTCCATTGAGTTTCTTTTCTTGGAACAAGGAACAGTCTTGAGTAAAACCCTGGCCTTGTTCTTGTTGTGGAACTCTTTCTATTGCTTTGATCTGAGCAAGCAGAGAAATTTGCTTGATAGCCTCTGCCCTCTGGTTTTGTGGTAGGTTTGGCATGCCTTGTTTTCTTGGTAAGGTATGAAAGTGGAACCTGTAACCTTGGTCTATAATGTCCAAAATCCATTTGTCCTTTGTCAATCTGTGCCAATTGTCTGAAAACAGAGATAATTTTCCGCCCAAGGGAGCTTCTATTTGCTCCTTGGTCAGCGGAAGTAGAGGAAAGTCATTGAGATTGTCCCTGTGGGGCAGGGGAGACCCCTGTGTCACTTTCTTTGGTTTGCTGGTTGCCATTGTCGTCCCCTGTAAGAACCTCTGTATTGTCCTCTTCCTCAGCCATGCCTGTTTTTACCCCTTTGAAATCTTTCAGGATTAGGAAAGGACCAGTTTTTAGAAGGCCAATTTCTGCTGAATCTGGGTGGCTGAACCTGGAGGAAATCTTTGACCATCTGAACTGATTTTGCTTTTTCCTCGATGGACTTTAACACATCTTTAGCATTAGCACCAAAAAGCTTGTTCTTTTCCAAGGGTGCATCAAGAAGTTTTGCCTTAACATGATCTGGTAGAGGTTGTTCTTTTAACCATGCATGTCTACGAATGACCGCCCCTGTCATAGCTGCCCTACATGAAGCTTCCAATGCATCATATCCACACTGCAGAAAGTGATTGCTGACTTGCTGAGAATTATGTACAGCTTCCTGCAAAGACTTCCTGTCTAAAGGTTCAGGAGAGGCCAACGTTTTCTGTAAATCATCTAACAGGTAATCCTGATATTGAAACATATGAAAGAGGCAATTCAGAGCTCTCACAGATAAAGTAGTGGAGGTGTAGACCTTTTTCCCCCATCTCTCTAATGACCTAGCTTCCCTGTTGGAAGGCAAAGGATTTTTGGAGGTGGATGCCAAAACCCCTTTAGGTCCCTGAGAAATAGTTTCTAAATCAACAGCATGGGCCCTAAAGAAATAAGAATGTGTTTCTGGGACCCTATAATATCTGTCTGGTTTAGCTGGAGCAGGAGGAAGAGTATCTGGGGTAACACTGGAGTCAGAGTATAGGTCATCCAAAACATCAAGCACAGGAGGTATAGCCAGGGGCCTGTGTTGGGGCTTTTTAAGGAAGGTTCGAAGGCACTTTCTGGAATCAGAATATTCCTGGCCTTGCCACTTAAAATGTTCCCTCATGGTATGCAGAACTTCCCCAAAAGAAATATCCTCAGGAGGGGAGGCCGAGGGGATGGAATCCTCTGCATCCGAGTCTTCATAGGTCTGGAAGAGCTCTTCCTGGCCATCGGAGTGAACAGAGTCCTCAGAATCTTCATCTAAAGGGATAGGGTCAGAGGGTTCAACCCGGGGCCTCTTATCAGAAGGAGGCTGGGATCCTCTCTCAGGATGGGCCTGTGAACCTCTAATCATGGAAATTAAGTCTGCGGCCATAGTCATGATTTGTGTTTCAGGAGTAGGCTGAGGTAAGGCTTTAGCAGTAAGGTGCTTGGTCTTGCTGGCTGCCTTAGCACGTGTGTAGGCCTTAATAGACATGGCCATAGGAGGCCTAGCAGCTCCACGTGCAGGAGTGACCTTATCTACAGCAATGGTCTCGGGCATTTCCTCGGTTTCAGTATCCGGAGGAAAATCTATAACTGGCGTCGGTGTGGCCTCCGGTATCGGTAATGTGGTGTCTTCGGTTCGGAGCGGTGAAATAACCGTCTCAGGGGGAACCGGAGCACTCACGGTAGGTTTTGGCGTGGAGTCGGTGGAAGACGCGGGCCGAGGATGTCAGTCCCGGTCTTTTCGTTTCTTAGGAGTCTGTGATGTCCGAAGTTCCGACGGCATTGTATAAGCAAATTTATCGCCGAAAAAGTCTTCAGCGAACTCCGCCCGGCGCCTGAGAGTGCGCTTATTGAAGCGAGCACAGGTGACACAGGCCGAGACGTCGTGGTCTGGGCCAAGGCAAGGAAGACAGTAAGAGTGGAAATCCTTATGAGGGATTTGTTTACCACAAGACAGACAATTGTTAACTTTTTCAGTAATTTCTGACATCGGCTGAGGCAAGAAAAGGTCCCCAACTTGGTACTTAGCTTTTTTGATGACTTCGGATTCGAAGAATACAGGAGCTGACCGACTGGCACTTGCGAACTGCTTCTGCTTCGTGCACCGCGCTGCAAGAAAGACTGAAGAAAATGGCGTCGGCTGATGCTTATATACTCCAGCCGCTCTGACGTCGGAGAGAAATGCGACATCAGCCGACATCGGACCCAGACTTTGGAATCCGGCCGACCGAGGGCTGCCTGAGGCAGGACAACCCATATGTTATGACTGCAGTTGCATTCTTGAAGGACATCTTCCTCTTCTTTTCTGCAAGCACTCGAGTAGAAAAGGAGTGGCAGATACTACATGACTCCTGCAGGTGCACCTCACCCAAACAGTACACACACTGCACATGGGCATCCGTAACGGACATCTTTTGTCCGCAGTCTGGGCACTTTTTGAACCCAGACTTAGGATGCTTTTCCCTTTCTTCAGACATAGCAACTAACTACCTGAAAAAAATTCACAAGATAAAAAAAAAAAACTCTAACTATATAAGATAGTTTAACTCAGAAAAGAGTAATC
Source organism: Protopterus annectens (assembly GCF_019279795.1). Lineage (NCBI taxonomy): Eukaryota > Metazoa > Chordata > Ceratodontiformes > Protopteridae > Protopterus > Protopterus annectens. Next base: position 1,176,968,992 of record NC_056743.1, on the reverse strand, counting down.
TAATTCACTACAAACAGCAAAGCAAAAAGACAGTACAAACAGCCCAAAAAGGCAACTAGTAACAAGAGTAATCCAATATCAAAAAGCCCAAAAAGGGCAACTCTAATCTAACAAGCTGCAAGAAAAGGCCCAAGGCCAACAGGCCGAAGGCAATCAGTGGAGATTTACTGGGAAAAGGGAAAACAGAAAAATCTGCTACACTAGGTAATACTATATAATTATAATAGTAGAAAGATATACAAATGCAATAGAAAAACTTGCTGAAAGTTGAAAATTCCCACAATAGTCTTGAGCAACGTTGGAAACCAAGAGATCCATGCCATGGCAAACTAGATCAGAGGTAATTCCAGCAGTGCATTGTGGGATAAGGGGTTGGGTCTCGAGCTACTGGAAAACTTTCAGCTTGCTAGTCGGCCGTGTCGGAGCAGAGTATCAGCTCCGAACCCATCAGTGAAGAATGAACGGCGAGATTGAACATCTTCACATCACTGAATAACCAGGATGAAGTCAGTCTCCAGGTCAACCATCAGCCAGGTGGGGGAAGGAGGGAGGGACGTGAGAATGAAGGCGAGATGGAACAACTCACATGGAACGTTATTGTGAGTACATAACTTCTTTATGTGAAGTTGTTCCATCTCGCTGTTCATTCTTCACTGATGGGTAGCGTCCCTAGCACCCTAAATCCTGGGTGGCTCACGGGAGTACATTTTTCAGGACCATAGAACCAAAGGAAGCCCTGCCCCTGGAGGCCTTGTCCACTTTCTAATGAGTGATAAAAGTGTGATGCTTAGACCAAGTGGCTGCAGCACAGATATTGTCATGAGGTAACTTGGCTTGAAAGGCCGAAGAAGTAGAGACTGCTCTGGTTGAATGCGCCTTTACTTTATGCAACAAAGACTTATTAGCAGATGAATAAGTGTAGGTGATACAATCTGAAAGCCACTTAGAAAGGGTTGTTTTACCACTGGTCTACCTTTTCTGGCTTCAGAGAATGAAACAAAAAGCTGGTCTGACTTTCTGAAGTCTTTTGTTCTGTCCAGATAATATCTAAGCTGTCTGTGAACATCAAGTTTGTGCAGCATGTATTCTAATTTGTTGATATGGTTGGGGAAAAAAGCGGGCAACTCAGTAACTTGATTGATGTTTGTCTCAGAACATGCTTTAGGCAAAAAAGAAGGGTTAGTCCTAAGGGATACTCTGTCAGGATGAAAAATCATATACGGAGGCTTGATAGATAATGCCTGAAGCTCTGACACTCTGAGGGCAGAAGTAATGGCCACTAGAAAAACAGTTTTCCATGACAGAAACCTAAGCTCATAAGATGATGCTGGTTTGAAGGGAGAAAGAATAATACGGGAAAGCACGAAATTCAAGCTCCAGGGAGAATAAGGAGTCTTCACTGGAGATCTCATTTGAAAGGTACCCTCGAGGAAGGCCTTGGATAACTGGTATTGCATAATATTCAGTCCATCAATACCTACATGGAAATTAGATATAGCTGCTAACTAGACCCCAATGGTAGCAGCTGCAGCTCCTTCGTGAAAAATCTCGGTCAAGAATTCTAGAATGGATGACAATGGAGCTTGGTATGGATCAAGGTTTTTGTTAGAAGTCTAAATGGAAAATCTTTTCCACTAACTACAATACAATTTTCTGGTGGAAGGTTTGTGAGAAGCCTACAAAATTTGACTTGTGTCATCTGAAAGATTATGAAGCCTGGCTATACGGGGAACTGGAGCAGCCAAGCAGTTAGCTTCAATGACTGCAAGCAAGGAAGGATGGAGGTCCCTTGACGGGGGTGTCAGAAGGTCTGGAACTGGGTTCAGAGTCCATGGATCCTCCAAGAGATGATGGTAAAGAAATGGAAACCAAATCTGCCGAGGTCAGAGAGGGGCTATAAGAATGACAGTCCTTCCTAGCGACTTTTCTTCCCACTGCCAAACTGAGGGCTTCTTGGCAAAGGGGGGTAAGACTTGTTCCCGCCCTGTTTATTCGAATACCAGACCATTGACACGTTGTCTGTATGGTAATTGTCCCTAGAGGGAGAGAGTCCTGAAAGTACTGCAATGCCATAAGTACCGCTCTCATCTCTAGGACATTGACATGTAAATGTAACTATTGATCCGTCCATGTGCCTTGGGCAGATTTTCCCTGAAAATGCCCCCCCCCCCCGATCAGGGAAGCGTCCGTGGTCACATTGGCTACTGGAGGGGGAAGTACAAAGGAGCATCCTCTGGCAAGAGTTCGTAATCAGAATCATATGGTTCATTGGCAACTCCTGGAAAGACCACTGAGTGAAGAGGAGCCATTGAAGAAACCGCATATGCATCCTGGCCACTGGAATGGCTAAACTTGCTGCCGCCATCAAACCTAGTACTTTCAAGACCTCTGCGGCTGGAGCTCTGTTCTTTGAAACCAGTGAAATGATGTGTTGGCGAAGAATGGATACCTGGCCAAGAAGCAACAAGTCACGTAAAATGTAGCAAGTTATATAAGGGAAAGGGGGAAAAAAGAGATCAGTGCCACAGCAAACTAGATCTGGGGTAATTCCAGCAGTGCATCATAGTATAAGGGGCTTGGTCTCAAGCTACTGGTAATATTTGAGCTTTGCTAAACGGCCGTGTTGGAGGCGAGGATCGGCTCTGAACCCATCAGTGAAGAATGAACGGTGAGATTGAACAACTTCACATTAAACGGTTTACCTTGTAAAAAGTAAAGTGCAGCACCTGTTCATAAGTATTCAAGCACTTATTTAAAATAATAAGAACTCATAACCATGAAATACAATGATTTTCATTTGTCCCTCAGCTTTTTACTGTTTTTATTTTTTTTTTTTTTTTACTAACCAACCATCTCTTGTTGCATTTCTCTTCACAGAAGTAGACAAATTCCAGTCAATTTCTTCTAGGATTTTATTTTTATGTATAAAGTCCATTGCATCTTCCAAGGTGTTAATAATCTTTTCTTCTGGAAGGTGAATCCTTATTTTTGCTAGAAACAAGATTTGTGCTTTGGTATTGTTTTTCTTTAAGCTTTTAACAAGTGGAACACATGCTTTTCTCTTAGACATTACTAATGTAGAATGGTCATTGTCAATTCTTACAGTATTTCCTTTAATTTTAATTGGATAATTAGTCCATGCAGCTTTTAAGACTAAATCCTTATCCTAACTTCAGAAAAAAATCTAACTATCACTGACTTTGGTGAAAGCTTTTTTTTTTTTTGTTTTTTAAGATGAGTTAGAAAGTGATCTATGTGTCCTTTCGATGCCAAAGGAAAAGGTTTCAGGCAGGTTCAAATATTTAGGCAGCCAGGTATTGAGGAATTGAATCATACTGTCTTCACATTTTCTTTTCAGAATCCCGTAAATCCTGATGTTATTCCTTCTGAATCTGTTTTCTAAGTCTTCTATTTTATCCCAGAATAAGTTTTGTTTCAAAAGAAATTTAGTGTTATTCTCATTTTCAAGTTATTTTCTATCAAAATCAGACATTGCCTCGTCTATACTCGAGATTTGTTATGATTGCTGTTTAAGAGACTCACTCAGCACTTCAACGTGATTTTTACATTCCTCTAAAATTTTCCATTTTGCTTTCGAGTTTATCTGTCTTTACAGACAACTCAGTGATGCTACTTAGTATAGCCTGTATGTGTCTTTTTTCATAGTACTGTCCTGTACACTGGGCTTAGAGTGGCTCTGAGACAATTCGTTTTCTAGTTTTCTTGACAGGTAAAAGCAATTAAAAGAGTTCCAAACTACTTATTTTTGTAATAAATCTTTCAGCAGATGTTCAGCTATCAAGTTTTAAAATGTTCCATTTGAGTATTTTAGTAGAAATCCTGTCAGAGATGTTAAAATAAAGCAGAGCTAAAAAAACAGAACTGCTAACTGATAATCTTGGCCACACACCCCCATGTCAACACACTTTGATGGACAAAACAAGACAGATGTGGGATATCAACAATTTACTGGATGAGGAACATGCCACTTCCTCAGGTATTGTGCGATCTGAATCAGTATATACTATTAGGAGAGAGTGTGGGGGTTCATGGAGGCTTGCCCCCCTGCGGAAAAAAAAGTGCTTTACTTTGCATGGTCTAACAGTAATCCATAGAGAATTCAAAGAAATGTGTCAACATTGTGTTGTTGATGTTAACATGCCGATGTTTACTAGAATCGATCTGGATCACTAGATCCATATCTATCTATACACACACACACACACACACACACACACACACACACACACACACACACACACATATATGCCTGGTGCCCTGCAGAGTTCTACAGCAGCAAAGAGACTTTGGAGTGATTAATTATTTTTCTGCATTTTCTTGCTGCCTTTAGCTAATTCCGTCTAAAACAACGATTTTCTAGAGTTTCTGCAATTTAAAAAGATTGTTTCAGCTACATATTGTACTTATTTTACTGCCTGCACTATAACAAACTCGTTTTTGTGTTTAAATCACCTGTTTAACTGTTGTAGGATACACACTCAAGTGTGATAACCATTTCTGTGCATTTAAAGTGATTTTTTTGATTGTATCTGCTTTATTTTCTGGAAAAAAAAAAACGAAAAAAAACCCAGAAAAATATACTTCTTTTCCCGCCTTTCTAAGCTAGTATAGTCCTGTTTTTAGGTTAGTCCTGAATTCAGGGCTGTGTTACAAGTTTCTGTGTTTGCCCATACCTTACTTGGATAGGAGGAAGTTTCTCCGTTCACTTTGAGACAGGGAGATTTGAGCAGCCTATCTGTCCCTGGAGGAGTGGTTTCAGCCCAGAAATTAGTAGTTTATTGGCCATTTTGGACTAATTTCTATCTCTTTCATTTCCCTGCTATAAATACCGCATTTGCGTGCCGGTTAGCTAGGTTACAACTGTTCCCGGCTCCACAAAGTGTACTCTTCAAATTTTCCCTTGGAACAAGACAAACTTTCAACTTAATCACTCAAACCATTCACTTCTCATCCCGGCACTTGCTCAAAACTCATAGCAAGCACTAATAAACCTTAGCACTAGACCCCCCTTATACTGTAGAGAAGGACAAGGCTCTCTATTCGACCGTACCTGCCAATCAGTAAAACAGTTCAATGTACCTATCCAGGCATATCCAAAGGGCAGTTTCAGGTGTACTCTCCAGTCCAACTGGTGAATCTGGGCATTTTGAGGCAATGTTACAATTGCCTCATGTACACAACCCTCTCCTCCTTCCACCAAACACTGATACATGCGAGAGATGCAATTATACAGCCAAACTGGAGGCTGAGCTCTCTCAACCCAAGACTGGACCAGGCAGTCAAGAGGAGAAGGGAATTACTTGCATCACACCACCAGTCTCACATAGACCTAAGAAACCAGCATTGGCAAAAAACCACACAAATACATGAAAACATACTCAGAGGCTCTAAATAAAAATCTGCAAAAGCAACAGAGACCTCCAAAGCAGACATCCAAGCAACCTCCCACCCCCCCCCCAACACAAACAAACACATACTTCACAAAACCAGTGTGCCACACAATCACAGCCCTTAAGGCAAAATAACATACCCAATACACTAGTAATAGGTGACTCTATAGTCAGGCACACTGACGTCCCACTCACTAGGCTGAACAAGGAGGTTACTGTTAGCTGCCTGTCGGGTGCCAGGATCAGCCACATAACACAAGCACTCATGTCACTCCAGAACAAGTATGAATATGACACTGTCATTGTCCATGTTGGTGTGAATGACCTGAGCCGTACCTCCCTAGACTACATGAAAAGAGACATGGAGGAGCTCTCTGATCACATAGCCCAGGCCGGTATGACCCTGACCTTGAGTAGCATCCTACCCTCACCAAGAATGATACCATGGTATAGAGAAAAAATGATCAATTTCAACAATTGGCTAAGCTTCTAGTGTAATTCAAAGAGGATCCAGTGGCGGTCAGCCTGGGATGACATGCTCGACAAGCCACGCTGCTTCGCTAGAGACTGCTTGCACCTGTCACCCTTAGGCTTTCGAATACTGGCCAAGGCTCTTGCCATCCCCATAGTGCCTTTTTTAGGCAAGGCTCAAAAGACAAACCCAGCACTGTAAATAGCACAAGTAACAAAAAACTGAGGATAATGCTACTCAATGCCAGAAGTCTAAACCTCAAAATGCATGCACTCGAGGCACTCCTCAGTATGAAGAAAATCGATACATGTGCAGTAATAAAAACCTGGTTTAAGGCTCCAGAGAGCACCACAGCACTACCAGGCTACAACTCATACCATACATTTCAGCCACAAAACCCAGACCGAAATACAAAAGGCGGGGGAGTATCCAAATTCATCAAGGATATCCACACCTCCAGGTTAGTGGCACAGCACGATGCTTCAGAGATCATCCACATGCAACTAACAGACAAAACTGCTACTCAAATTATAGCTTGCTACAGATCACCCACCATGTCCCAGGACCCCCACTCCGCATTCCTGCAAACACTGGGAAACATAAAGGTCCTACCAAACACCCTGATATTGGGTGATTTTAATTACCCAAACATTAACTGGGAGAACTACTCAAGTACAAACTCCCTTGCTCAACATTTCCTAGAATTTATAAACTCAAATGACCTGGATCAACTGGTCAACACCCTCGCCAGAGGTGACAACATATTGGACTTGGTCATCACCAACATGGGCGACCGGTGTTCCACACCAGAGGTCAACCCCTCGCTGGTTAGATCGGACCATAAACTAATCACTCTGGATATCCACATTCCGCCCACCACCCCCGGTCAAAGAAACCACCGTGAAAAACTTTTCAAAAGTAAACTTCTCGTTACTTAAGACTGAGGTGGGACGTTTCAAAGCCCCTATGCTAAACGATAACGCTGTCCAAGCTGAAAAATCATTCACTAATGCACTCTATGGGCACCTACAAGAATGCATGGATTGTGCTATCCCAAACAAAACCAAGACTCACTCCTCCAAGAAAAAGAAACCAGTCTGGTAGACCACTGCCATAAACAAGCTATACAATAGAAGGAAGAAACTAGTACAGAAAATAGTAAAATCCCAAGAAGGGAAGACATCCCTGATCAGTATCAGCAAGAAACTATGTTCCCTCATAAAATCATCCAAGGCTAGCTTCGAAAGAAAAATTGCCATGGACTGCAACGATAACCACAAGGCATTCTTTAGCTATGTCAAGAATCTAAGTGGCAATTCTCAGATCTGCTTAGAGTTGGTGCAGAATGGCACAAAATACACTGAACAGACTGATATAGCCAACATCCTCGCAGACAGGTTCAGTGCAAACTTCACCCCCCCCTCTCATCCCCAAAAGGGCCCATAACTATACCACAAGAATATAGTGCCCCTGAAATCACAGACACTCAGGTTAAAACATCCCTCTCCAAAGCCAAAAACACAGCATCAATGGGACTGGATGGTGTTCCAGGCTGCGTCCTACATCAGCTCAAAGATGAACTAGCCCCTCACCTAAACGCACCGTTTAAACTCAGCCTCTGCACAGGCTACGTGCCCACAGAGTGGCGCACAGCAACAGTTATTCCATTCCACAAAGGTGGAGCCACAAAGGACCCTGGGAATTATCGCCCTATAAGCCTGACTAGCTTGGTCTGCAAAGCTATGGAGCGCATCATCATAGATCTCATTAGCAGAGACACTGGAAACCTCCAAACATTGGACCCTTCCCAGTTCGGCTTTAAGGACAGATCATGCCTCCTAAACCTGGTGGACCTTCTTTGAGACAGTTACCAAGGCTACAGATGAGAGAAATTTTGTCCACACAGCCTACCTAGACCTCGCAAAGGCATTCGACACCATTCCCCACTCGGGTATTATAGACAAGCTCATCAGCCTGAACATATACTCCTACGTCACGAGATGGGTTGCCAACTGGCTCACGGACAGAACCCACATGGTAAGAGTTGTGGGAGCTAGGTCTGACTCTAAACTGGTTACAAGTGGCGTTTCCCAAGGGCTCAAGTCCTAGGACCCCTCCTGTTTGGCATATACTTCTCAAAGGTACAGGCAAGCACAGGAGGACTATGGCTGACCAAGTTCACAGACGACTGCAAACTAGGGGCTATAACTAACTCTCCGGCTGACACAGACATCCTCCAAAAGGGTCTCACTGAGACAGATACCTGGTGTCAAAACCATGGCCTCAAGCTAAATGCCAAAAAGTGCATAGTCACCCCGTTTGGAAAAAAAGTACCCACAAACTACCACATAGGTGGTAGCCCCCTGAATATGGAAGATGTAATAAGGGATCTGGGGACCCAAGTAGATAGTAACCTCTCCTTTGATAATCACATTGCCAAAGTTGTTAGTAAATCCTGCTATGTGGCCCACCTAATCACAAATGGGTTTGTATCCAGATCAAAAGAGGTCCTCTACACACTCATCAGACCCATCATAGAGTACAATGCCCCATTTGAGATGTACCTTACAAGACACCTGTAACAACTGGAAAGACCACAGAAGTACCTCACCAAGAGGATCACTGGCCTCAAGCAGATGACCTATGTAGCTCGACTGAAGAAACTCCAGCTGTACTCGGTTGCATACCGCCTACTCAGAGATGATCTCTGCCTGACATACAAGGCCATGTCCAACCCAGAAATGATGGACATGCTCCACCTAAAGAAAACCATAGCCCCTCGAGCCACATGCTCCAAGGATTTAAACCTCGCCACAACAATAAATAGGATGTGCTGTCCTGTCCCAGAGACTTCCCATGCTCTGGAACAAGATTCCAATCTACATTAGGCAGAATTCCTCGCTAACCCTCTTCAAGAGAAACCTTGACGAGTGGATGAGAAACAGAAAGTTTACCACAGGGATCACTTCAATGGCTCTGCTGGACAGAGGCAGAGGGAACTACTCTAAGGGGGCTGCGAAAGCTAACACATTCCAGCTAGGCTTATAAATGCCTTCGGGCAGATAGCCTAGCACCTACCTATATATATACACACACACACACACACACACACACACACACACACACACACAACCACACCACACCACACAAAGAGAGAGAATTACACACACACACACACACACACACACACACACACACACACACACACACACACACGGATCACTGTTACTATGTTGATGTTAACATTTTGTCAGTGTTCAGTGTGTGGTAATTATGTTGTGTGGAATTGTGGCAGAGTGGATATTTCACTGGGTGTACAAGATGTCAGAAGGGGGAAGTTCTGCTGGGTATGGCAAGTGATTTGTGTCTGTAATTCTGAAAGGGTCAGATTTCTAAAACATTTGGCATTAGATCAACCCACAAAAGATCAAGAAAGGAAAACTATTTCCTCTCCTGATTACACTAACCACCTCCCTCCCAATAACACTTTCCACAAATAAGTCTGTAGAGTGGCAACATTATAGAAAGGCTTTTTTTTAAAGTAAAGTGTAAGGTTAGGGTTGGAGTTAGAGGCAAAGCCAATCTGGGTTGGAGCCAAGTGTCTGAAGGTTTCATATGATATTTTTAATAATTTCCATAATTCTTTCCATTACTTTGCATACGAGACGAATCAGACTAATGGGTCTGCTGTTCCCAGTTTCCATTGATAGTCCAAACTTCTGCAAAGAGATGACCGTTGCAGTCTTCCATTTGTGTGGCATGAAAACTGTACAGTGACTATGGCTGAATAGTGACACCAGTGGTCCCAATAAGTCATAGTTTAGACTGTTTAGGAAGAATCCTGGGATATTATTGTGGTCCATCTAAGCTGTATTCTTGGCCTTCAAGAGCATATCTATCACCTGCTCCCTACCGACAGCTGGAAGGGCTATGTTAGATGGTATTTCCTGGAGGGCAGCTGGAGGTGAGAGGGGGCTAAAGTTGGAGCTGAATTTGCTATATATGGCCCAGTTCTACGAATATGGATCTATTTACTAACAGTTCAGCACACTGTTGTGTGCTGCCTTTGACGTTGTCCTCATAGTTAAACAAGGTCTTATGGTTGTCATTCACTTGGGATGGTATTTTTACATCAAAATTTGCATTGTTGGACTTACTTAGCTATCTATTCAGTTTGATGAGAAGAGTTTATCTTTTTTGGTGTTACAATTCCTAATTTTAGCCATGACTTTTTTTCTTTTGTACAACCTCTTAAATTTTGGATTCCAACAGGGTGGTTTGTTTTTTGAGACAGTTTTGGGTTTACTTCTGGTAGGCACTGCAGCCTTTATGCAATCACTGCCATGGCTGTACAGAGCTTCTGTGAACAATTCCACATAAGCTGCTGTGTTATCTGGGTTTGGAGGTGTTTGTAATTTTGAAAGGATAGCACTTATCACTTAATAAAAGGTAGTTTGCCTTGGAGTAGTTTTTAAACTGTTACAGAGGCATAGCTGGTTCAACCAGTGCCCTGGGCCGGTGCTATAAACCAGTGCTGGTGCACCACCCAATCAGCTCAAGTGAAGAGCAGAAAAGAAAAGTGCTTCATTCACTGTAATAAGCTAATCAATAAGCAATGGGTTTATTACAGTTAGACATAGGCCACCCCCCATCCCACCCCACCAGAGCTCTTGTATTTCTTATTTTGAAGACAACTGCTCTGTAGTCTTACCTTACCATAAAGATCATTACACTATTGGGTTCAGTGTTCTCCCATATTTGTGAGTACCATGTCCAATATGTTTGTACATGTAGTAGGCATATGCACTAACAGATTCAGGGAGTTTATGCTTACAAAGCCTAGGAATCTTTGCGTCTGCAAATCTGGGGTCATGCAGGGTTATCAGTTTATAGAAGCATAATGAAGGTCCCCTGTAAGTACGGCATTTGTTTGAAAGGTGTGCGTCTCCAGTAGGTCTAACTATGAGCTATGCGTTTCTTGGGACATAGTGGGTGACCTACAGCTTGCCAGAATAATAGTACGGCACTTTGTCTATAGTAATCTGGACATTGAAGAACTTCAGCGCATAATACTGTTTAATAAGCCGAGAAGTATGCTTGTTATTGATATAGATTGAGACAGCTCCACCACCTTTAGTCCCGGGCTGTGCAGTTGCTGGTATAAATATTTGGAAGGCACTGAAGCTTTGCACTGCCGGGTAACCTTTGCAGCTTAAAACTATGTCTTGGTAACTGCACAGATGTATGCAGTCTCCGAAGTGAGGAGAACTTCAAGGGAGTGGAGCTTCTTGTTTAGACTACTGGTAATGAGCAGTAACCCCTTTAGATTTCCTTGGGTAGATTTTGCTATGTTGGAAGGTTTGTCAATTGGCATTGTATAAAAAAATGCTGTATGGGGCAGGGCAATGTTGTAGCCAATATTCAGAAGCCTACAGGGGACAGGTGCAGACCATCCCTGGCAAAGCAACTTGGTTTATTCACTGAGTAATTCCACAGTGACAAAGATTTATCCCCTAGAATGACACCAAAAATAAGACATTTATTAAAGTCAATTATCTTCTATTCTTACTGTGGCATCATCCTTAGTGAAGCTAGAATGCTGCTCAATGCTAGGTACATACCCAGCCTGTGACACAGAGTTCCATAATGTCTCTCTTCATATAGTCTAGGGAAGTGAGTCTCTGGTCATTTATACCTACATGGACTATGAATGAATCATACTGGTACTTGTAGTGCAATGATCTAAGTGCATGTTTAACTTGGTGGATCCTGGCCCTTGGTACGCAATTGACCATTAATTTCTCCTTCGGTCTGCTGAGTGGGGCATCAGTATGTCATACAATGGACTATGACTAAAAGTCCTTGGTAGAGGATTAGCTTGCCTAATGGACTTGGTAGTGGCTTCACTGGATGTGACTGTGTGTTTAGTGGTAGGTATTATTTCTTTTGAGTACTTTCAGGTTTGTTGAGGATAGTTTTTCCAGGTGGAATGTCTGGGAGATCCTTTGAGGTTAGGAAAGATTCCATTTAAGCACCTCAGCATATATAGGTCTGTGTGTGAGGTACGTACAATATGTAGTGTGCATTTCTGACAGCCAGATTGTTATTACGAATGTCTGAATGCAACAGTTTTGCCTCCGGAGACATTGTATATATACATATCTTATATACTGTAGGATCATAGGAACATACTAGGCTACTGGCTGAGGCCCTTACAAGCCTAGCCAAGAATTAAGTGCATGTTCTGACAAGTCAGCACCCGGTGGCCCTGTCTAGGGGGCAGGGACACAGGTGGAATCCCAGTGGTGTATTTTCTGTTCTCCATCCAGTTGCACTTAAAAAGGACTAATGAGGTACTCTGCTTGATGTAGAGAGGGAATCTATTTCATAGAAGGGGGAGTTTCTAAGACAAAAATCTGTCCAGCCAACAAGTCCTATTGCTGTCACAGACCAGGTTGAGGTCACGCGTGCGGGTTACTCGAGTGGAGCTTGACTTGCAGATATGCAGCAGTCCCGTCAAGGCGGGGTTTGAGATTGCTTTGTATACCAGACAGAAGTCACCTCTGAGGAGTCTGTATAAGACTGAGTAGAGGGATAGGGCTTTTAGCCCATTTGTGTAGGGTAGATGTTTGAGGCCCTGGATTCTCCTGGTGTGGAACCTCTGTGGTCTCTCCAGATGCTGCATGTGCTTTGTGAGGTACATGCTGAAAGGGGGGCACTGTACTCAATAATGGGTCTTGTAAGGGAATAATACAGGGACATTATGACCTCCTTGTCTCTGGATGAAATACCCTTACTAAAGAGGTGGGCCATGTAGAAAGCTTTCCGTAAGGAGAAAATATGGTGGTCAAAAGTCAATTTGCTATCAACCTGGGTGTCCAAATCCTTCACGACTGAGTGTGTGCTTAGGACCTTGTTATTAATGTGATCATTTGTAGGGACATTTGCTTGAGATTAAAAGGCTGCCCATGAACATTAGACAATTTTTACACTGTCTCAGTATATCCATATCCACCAAAACTGGATGCAGATAAATGGAAAAGTGTATATCTATGATGTCAGACTCTTTATTGGGTGAGCTACAAACGTGCAGTGCAAGACGGGTTAATACTGCGCTGACTAAGGGTGTTTTTGGGGCTAGAGACTAGACTAGGCTATATAACACTAAATTCAAAGGTCAGTGCTCCTCAACACACAGACTAGCTGTTCTGTGCTACTCAATGCACAAAGTAGTTGCTGTATACACACACTCACATTTACTGGTATAGTTTCAGAGGTCCTTTTATAAGGAAAATTTGTTTTGTGTGTGTCTGCATCTATGCAGGGTACTATTAAGCACTGCTGCACGACGGGCAGCAGCTCACAAAAGCTCCAAATTTATGCAGGGACTAAAACACACGAGAAACTGGCTTCTAAATACTCTAGCCAATAAAACAAACTACACTTGTGCGTTTCCCAATTCAGACAGACCAGGTCATCACGTACTACCAGCAGATGGACTATTCCAGTCCTCTTATATAAAAACACTACTTGAGAGTGAGAAATGTAAGGGAACTAGCTGGTCAACAGTAGTAGTAGTAGTACTAGTAGTATTGGGAAAGAAACAGTCCGACTATGGGGCTACTGTTTGGGGTTTATGGCTGACTTAAAAGTAATCACACAGAATATCATTACACTTTCTAACCCTGTTAAAAGGGATTTTTTTTTTTGTATTATAAGAAAGTAGTGTATGATGTACTGGAGTTGCAAAAGATGCATTTAAAAGCAGTGAAGCATGAAAAGTCCTGAGGGAGTTGTATGTTACTCATGACAGCTAGTTACACCAAGGGGCCAGGAGGTATGGGGTAAACTTGCTTACTCTGAACTGCTGACCAGTTCAAATACTTAAAGTATTAGCAGACCATGAAAGCTGTTTTGCAGTGGTTAAAAGGTACTGGTCGGTACACCCCATTACAACAGGGTCAATATATATGCCATAAGGCACAGATCAAATGTTGCATAGGAATATGTTAAATCAGGTCTTGCTTTTCAAGAAGGGACAGCAGTAATGATGGGAGATTGGAATATGCTGAGGTGAGTATCAGATGTCAACACTGGGCCTAGGACATAAAGGCAACAGACATGAACAATTTTGGATGAAATACTGTCAGAAAATGGGACTGTTAAGACAATGTTTTAAGTTACAGCAACCAATGACTCCAGTCAAAGGTGATACCTGCTTCTCTTACAAACAAAGCATGGTTCTGCAAGATAAAAAATTAATACTGAAGCTGCATATATGGTTGAAAGAATATAAGGCAGGACCACTGGTTCCATCAAACCATGTACAACATGTATAATAAATGAGAGAGTGTGGGACTCGGTAGGCATCAGTGAGCTATTTTTTTTTTTTTTTTACAGAAAATGTTTTAAGTTATGATGCAAGGATCGAGTCTTGGACTTAATACAGATGGAGAATCTTACTGATGACTGGAACACCCTCAAGGAAGAGCATAGGGAAATAGTGAATGATAAGAGAGAGAGAGAGAGAGAGAGATAAAGGAGGTAAGGAGGCATCAAAGATTAGACAGTTTTAGGATATGCAGAGAAATATATAAAGTTGTCACAAAAGAACAGAGGGATATGACAAGGGCTCAAAAGTATGTAGAATTTTTAGAATATGGTTACCAAGAATTTCTATTCAGGGAATTTACAAAGAGGAATGAAGGCACTGACAGGGTATCTAAGAAAGAATCAGGAGGAAAGAGGTGTCTTCAAGATAATTAGTCAAGAAGGGAATATATGGAAAGACCTAATGACAATTTTAGGGTTTTTTACTATAGACTATTACAAGGTGCTATATGAAAACAAGAGTTAGTGTGGCTAATACAAGGAGACTGAGAAACTTCTAATGCTTGGTTTTGCTTTAGCTGAATGAGAGGCATTCCTCATGGAGGAGTTAGAGGAAAGTTTACCTAAGTGAGGTAGGGTAGGTTGCTGGGGGCAGACAGCCTCCCAGTGGAATTATGGAGTTCAGCGGGTGGGGGGCACAGAACTCATGACTATATTAATTTAATGAGGTTTCGCCAAGAAAGGAGCCTCCAAGTTCATTGTGCAAACCCATAATAACCAATAGTGAAAGATGGACCCAGTCTAACCATTCTCCTGCAGTTACTAATCTGGTCTTGAACCATGATTACAAGACTTTTACAAAAATTTTGGTAAAGGGGATGGTGAAAGTGTTACCAGATCCAGAACATCTGGACCAATGTGGTTTTGTGACAGAGGATAGCGGATGTCTAATAATACAATCTGTGTTTTGTTGACTCTAAAGCCCAGGCAGGAGGGGAGATGTTACTACTTTTGGGATTAAATGCCAAGAAGGTGAAGAGAAAATGAAGTTCCTAAGGCCTTCTTAATGTTTTAAGAAATGCATACAGAGTCAACAGCAAGAGTAAAGATCTAAACTTTCTCAGGCACTTCCACTGGGAAGGGGAAACCACGACGACAGGCTATTGTTCCCCATCCTGTTTGCTATCTACACTGAACCTTCAAGCAACTTGGCAGAGTTCCTCACAGATATGCAGGTACTGGTTTACTACTGAATCTGCGAAGTGACTGCTGTCGACAGGCATATGGTCAAAAGGCAGTTATCAAATGGGTAGAATGCGGACTCAAAAAACATTGACTACACTACAGCGACTGGATAGTGTAGTTCAATTATCTGAGTTCAGCATTGTGAACGGAGATAGAGGTTCAGTGAGGAACAGGGAATTAATCAATTTCCTTACTGCAATGTGATCTCGGAGTTGGTATATATAATTTGCAAGGGGTGTGGGGGAGCAGCCACCCACATGGGGGCTTGCCCCCCTACAAAACAGTAAAATACATGTACCATTGACTGTGGAATGTCACGGTATGGTAAGCTGCATAGCATGGGTGACTGACGTCACCTCTTGCTATGTTGAATACATCGAACTACGGGTGTCAATGTATTCTGTTTCAACCTGGCTGCATTTTCGCCATTCCAAATTCAAGATTTCATGTCGACCATGTGACCGGTTGACATATGCAGTTTCTAGGTTTCAACAGTAAACCCAGATACTAGGGGGGTAAGTAAGTACTTAAGTGTTCCTATTGGCCAAATATGTTATGCTAACTTTAGCAAAGCCCAGGGAGACTTGTTGCAATTGTTTGAGAGGTTAGACAGATTTGGAAGAGTACTGGAATATAATAGCATTACTACTAAAACTTGAATCATGTTATTAGATTACAAGCTAACTATGCATTCATTTTTGTGGGAACTTGCTAAACTGAATTAATTGGGCTGTGTTTCCTATGGAAACATTCTTTTAAGGAAACATTATAAATTTTTTTGCAACCAGATTACTGGGAAACAGCCCTACATCTACTTGTGTTGCCACAGTTACTATACTTGGTCCTGTGCCTTGAGGGAGGGAAATCTGCTCAAGCAATAAGATGTAAAAGTTTTTTTTTCCTAGTACGGTAAATGATCAAACGTGGCTTGAGATATACAGATTTGATTGAAAAGGCAATGAAGTTCAGTAATGCTGGATATACTGCTTCATATGCAGGCAGTGCAGTATAAAATCTATCAAAGATGAGTAGTAAAAAATTAGGGCCACTGGGAAACTTGTAATGGGATGAATAGTTGAGCAGGTGTCAGTCTTGCCACTCTAAGCATGAGAAAGGTTATTTGTTTTATTTAAAAATCTTCACATTTATTTTACAATTTGGTACCAGTCTGAAAGCTTGAAATGGCTGGCAAATGATACCAAAGAAGAAAAAACAGGGAGGGGCATAAACTCCAGATTGCTAAGTCAGCCGTGGAGGTATCCAGTCTTCCATCCATAGCAGAAGGTGAAGAACTGTGCTCACAGGTTCATCCAGACAAGAAACTAGACACGATGCACATGGACCATTTGAAAATCTCTGGCTCATTAGAGAAGAAAATCAGAGTAAATAAATACCTCAATCAGGTTGAGGAGGCCCGGAATACACACTGATGGTATTTCATCCTTCGAGAAAAGTGATTTGAACAGTTCAAGAGAAGTTAGTCAAATGGGAGGTATGGCAGGAAGAGGTGAACAGCAAACTAAATGATCTCCAGGATTGTGCTCAAAGAGAAATCTCAGGGTTTAATATTCAAAAGATCCTGTGGTTCAGACTACGTGTCTTTCATGAGGATGTAGCTTCAAGAGTGCAAGGGGGTTCTCCAATGGCTGATATACAGATTGCTAGGGCAATTGTGATGAATTATGAGTTATGCCCTAAAGGAACTGTTGCCCCTCTTGTAGAAAAATGTGAAAATTTTGATAAGTGGGAGCTAATCACATCCTGTGGAGAATGATTACTCCCCACAGGTAAAACAAAGAACAACAAGGTTCATCCCTGAACTGCACCTGAAATTCAAACCAATCTACCCAGCTACCTTGTGAGTGGTTTACATCATGGGTGAGAATTTCTGAAGCTTCACCAGGCTTTGAAGATCGTGCAGCAGTAGGAAGAATCAAAGACAGCCATATTCCCATAATCCTCAATGAAGGCAGCAGGTGAGGTTTGCGCAGGTGCTAGTACTAGACAGAAAAACTTTTCTAGACCATTAAAA
This sequence comes from Protopterus annectens, assembly GCF_019279795.1. Classification (NCBI taxonomy): domain Eukaryota; kingdom Metazoa; phylum Chordata; order Ceratodontiformes; family Protopteridae; genus Protopterus; species Protopterus annectens. The sequence continues at coordinate 1,176,951,501 of NC_056743.1, read as the reverse complement.
GTCTTCCCGGTCTTCAGCAAACAAATGGAAGACGAGATCAAGCAGGGCAAATTAAAAACGCAGCAGATTCTGAAAAGCATCTTTTCAGCTCTACAGTCAGCAAAAGGTTTAGCTGGGATCTCTGAGCAAAGAGAGATTTGAGCAGGCACTGAGAACATGAGAAAGGATTTCACAGCTGTCAGAAGTATTAATGTTTATGATAAATTTACACTAAGTTGGTACCTTGTAATGTGGGACATTTTCAGTAAATCTGAGCAGTTTGCTGGGGTAAGCATTCCATTTTTATAACGCTCTCTTTCTTTTTATTCTTGGTAAAGGGCATGACTTCTCAGTGTTCTTACACTTCCAGGTGGCCAACTACAGGAAGATGTGGCAAGGACCAACTGTTTGGGAGCAGCAATCACTCAAAGGTAGAGGTCTGAGAGTTGGATTCTGAACAGAATTAGCAGTGTCATCTTCATTTCCACGTTCAGCATTGTAATGCCTCAGCTGCAAGAACACCTATGGTTCGTAAAAAGAAGTTATGTACCTACCATAACGTTCCATGTTAGTTGTCTTCATCTCGCCTTCTTTTTTGCTAGTTGGGATCGGAGCCGAGGATGCCATCTTCTATAGTTCGAGAGCTGTTTACTGGCTCGAGGCTACCCCATATCCCATGATGCCTAGCGATAGCTACCCAGATCTCGTTTGAAATAGCTAACCCCAGACATAGCCAGAGAATAAACCTGTCCAAACAAATAGGTTGAGAATACCTGTTGTACTCTCTAAGTCAGTACAGGAAACAAACCAGAGAACACTCAGCCAGTGAAACCAGAACTCCTCTCGGTCCAACAGGACAGGGGGATGGAGGGAGGGATGCAAGAAAGAAGGCGAGATGAAGACAACTAACATGGAACGTTATGGTAGGTACATAACTTCTTTATGTTAAGTTGTCTATCTCACCTTCTTTCTTGCTGGTTGGGACAGCGTCCCTAGCACCTACAATCCTGGGTGGCTCATTGGAACAGATTCTTCAGAACAGTGGAACCAAAGTCAGCTCTGCTCCTGGAGACCATATCTAGCTTGTAATGAGAAATAAAGGTATGAGGATTTGCCGACGTAGCAGCTGCACAGATAGAATCAATGGGCAACCTAGATTGGAAGGCTACAGAGGTGGCCAAGGCCCTAGCAGAATGACCTTTCGGTTTAATAGGTAACTCTTTGTTCCTTAATTGATAGATGAAGGTAATAGTGTGAGACAACCACCTGGATAAGGTCACCTTGGAAACTGGAGACCTTGTTTGCCTAGAGCATAGGAAAGGAATAGTTGGTCAGATTTCCTTATTTCCTTAGTCCTGTGCAGATAAAAACGCAATTGTCTATGAACGTCCAATTGGTGTAATTTGTACTATGCCTTGTTGGTGTGGTTAGGGAAAAACACAGGAAGGTCTATAGATTTCTGAGCAAACTTTCGGAAGAAACGAAGGATTAGTCCTCAGAGCAACCCTGTCTTTATGAAAACCCAAGTATGGAGGACGAACACATAGTGCCTGAAGTTCAGAGACGCGCCTGGCTGAAGTAATAGCTACCAGAAAGAGTGTCTTCCAAGACAGAAACTTAATGGAGCAGGACGCTGCTGGTTCAAAGGGGGGCAGAGTTAAGGAAGTTAGTACCAAGTTAAGGTCCCAAGGAGGAGGGGATCTCTCACTGGATGCCTAAGGAGAGTAGTCCCTCTCAAAAAAGCTTTACAGAGCTTATGAGACATAATGTTTGAATTTGACAAACCAACATGAAAGTTAGAAATGGCCGCTAATTGAACCCGGATTGCAGCAGAAGCAGACTCTGAATGAAAAAGTTGTGCTAGGAACTCCAGAATTTCGTGGACTGGGGCTGAAAAGGGATCTACGTTCCTAGCCTCTGCCCAACAAGAAAAACATTTCCATTTACTAGCATACATTTTTCTGGTTGTGGACTTGAGAGGAGACAATAATCTCACGTACAGCCAGGGAAATGCTGGGAAGCCTGGCTAAGGTTGGAAGTGGAACAACCAAGCTGTAAGCTGGAGTGTTTGGAGGGATTGATGCAACCCGCCTGACTGATGAATCAGTTGGTCTGGAATCGGATCCAGGGCTGATCGAGAAGGTAACGGTGCAGGAACGGGAACCATATTTGTCGAGGCCAGTAAGGGGGCAATGAGGATCATTTTGCAAACCAACGATAATGTTTTCTGTATGAGTTTTGCAATCATGTGAAATGGAGGAAAGGCATAAAGAAGACCCTGAGGCCAATCGTAAACTAGACCATCTCTGGGTGGGTGACCTGGAAGCTGAAGAAGGGAGATGTAGTTGCTGCATTTGCTGTTGAAGGGGGTGGCAAAAAGATCACAGCAAGGCTGTCCCCATTTGGGGAAAATAAGATCCGCAACTGCCTGATTCAGAGACCACTCGTGAGGAATGAGAAAATAGCTCTGCTGAGCCTGTCTGCTATGAATTTGTACCTCCCAGGGATGTGCGTCACAATCAGAAAACGTTGGGAGGAAATCGCCCACTGCCACAATCTGAGTGCTTCTCAACACTGGGGGTAGGACCTGGTTCCACCCTGCTTGTTGACGTACCACACCACTGACATGTTGTCTGTTTGAATTGCAATGGTCCCAGAAGGAAGAAAGTCCTGAAGGGCTTGCAACGCTAGGAGCACGGCTCTCATTTCTAGGACGTTTATATGCAGATAGTATTCATGAGGCTGCCAAGTGCCTTGGACTGTCCTGCCCTGATAATGCCTCCCCACCCTATCAGAGAGGCATCTGTAGTCACTGTGGCTACCGGAGGGGGCTGAATGAAGGGTCTGCCCTGAGCCACTAGTGGGGAGACCATCCAGCAGGAAAGGTGCCTTTTGCACGCTTCCGTAATCATAATCATGTGAGACATGGGCAGCTGTTGGAAAGACCACTGTGTGAACAGAAGCCACTGAAGGATCCTCATGTGAAAGCGGGCCAGTGGGATTAAAAGAATGTCTGCTGCCATGGAGAGTTTGGAGGACGAATATGACTTGGATTCTTTTGCTCTGCATAAGAATTTGTACCTGCTGACGAATTGCAGACACCCTGTCTAGCAGTAGTCTTGCGAACATGTTCCTTGTGTTTAAGTCTGCTCCTATGTAGGTGATAGATTGACAGGGCAACAAGGCAGATTTTTCAAAATTTATTGTAATGCCTAGCCGGGAGCAGATTGTGATTGTGTAGTCGCTGGCCTGTAGAAGTTGATGCCTGGTAGTAGCAGTGAGGAGCCAGTCGTCTAGGTATGGAAACACCTGGAATCCTTGACGTCTCAGGTGAGCCGTGACCACTGCCATACATTTGGTGAACACCCTGGGAGCTGTGGTGAGACCAAAGGGCAGAGTTCTGAACTGGTAATGACTGGCTCCCAGCCGAAGCGAAGAAATCTCCTGGAGCGCCTGTCCATCTTGATATGGTAGTACGCATCCTGAAGATCTATCGAGCACATCCAATTGTCCTGATCCAGAAAGGGTAGAATGGACTGTAGCGTGACCATCCGAAACTTTGTTCTTTGGACAGACCTGTTTAGCCTGCTGAGATCCAGAATTTCTCTCCAGTCCCCTGTCTTTTTTGGTACCAAAACAAATCTTGAGTAAGTTCCGGATCCATGCTGGTCTGCCGGGACTTCCTGGTTGACTCTTTTTCTAGCAGTTTTGAAACTTCTATGACTGCTTGGTACTTCAAATTGGGTGGAACACCTGGAAAGGGTTTCCTTGACTGCAAGGGGGGTTGACAGAAGGGAATTTCGTAACCTCCGGATATAATGGACCGTACACCCATTTGTCTTGCGTTAGATTTTTCCAGGCTTCTGGGTACAGTGAAAGTCTTCCCCTGACTGCCTCCAGAGGTGAGCAGCCGGGCAACCCTTCAGGGATGCTGAAAGGGCTTATCAGAGAAGGATTCTCTGTTGCCCTGGTTCTGCGGACCCCTCTGCCACGAGGGCGGCGTCTGTTGTTATTGTTTCTCCCTCTGTCCCTGGAGGAAAAATCACTACATGCGTCAGGCAAGGCTCCTTGGGATTTTCGGAACCACATTTTTCCACTCTTCTGACCTTTGGGATATGGTCTAGAAGGAGTGGAAAACCAGACTCCCATGGCAGAGAGAGTCTGGCCTTCTTGGTCACACCTAGTCAAAGTGTCTTTCACCTGTGGTCTAAAAAGAAAGGAACCATCAAAGGGAGTTGTTGGTGAACGATGCTCAAAAGGGTTCCACAGAATTGCACAGCCGCATCCATGCATGCCTCCTAAGGGCTACACCCGTACCTGCGGCTCTACTCGCACCATCGGTTGCATAAGAAATGAGCCTCATGGAGGAGTTGACTACAGAATTAAGAGTCACCAGCTGGGGAACTACTTTAGCTTGAGCCCCCTCAGCTGATGGATCTTGAAGGGCATCTCCTAGCTCTTTAAGGAGATCCCTCTGAAGCCAGGTAAAATGGCATAAGCGGTTCAGTGACCTCATAGAGAATGTCGCTGAAGCAAACATTCGCTTCCCATATCTGTCCATAGTCCTAGACTCCTTTGTTAGGAGGATGGACAGATGAAGAGGTCTCCGCTAACTCTTTTTTGGTGGCTGCTGCTACCACCGTGGCATCAACAGGGACACCTTTGGTAAGGAACTGCTTATCATGGGGTGCTGAGATGAACTTGCCAGGTCTCCTCGGAGTTGGTTCTACTGTATCCGGAGCTGACCAAGCCTTTCGAGCCACCAGTGCCGTAAGTGGATCGAAAGGCGGAGAAACCCAGGAGGTGGAGGGTCGGGAACTGAACGCATCCAGAAATACAGACTCATCCTCGGTAGGGGCTAGGGGATTCCAGTTCCCTCTCTGCTTAAGCATTTCTAGGATGTCCGAGAAGGAAACCTCTTCAGAGGGAGATCTTGGGGACCCTTCCGATTCATCTAAGTCTGTTATCAGAAGTGACAGGCTCAAGGGAGTCAATGTGCTTCCTCTTGCAATTCTTCTTCCGAGGGGGCTCCTCTGAGTGATCAGGGGAGGCCTCGGAAGAAGAGGAAACACCCAATGGGGTGTCCTGGAGCGCCGGTTCCCTACGCTTGTGGTCTGGAGGAGGAGCAGAGGTTGGCACAGGCACTACAGCGGACAGAACCGGTGGGGCCGATAGTGGAGCTCACTCAGGGGCCAGCACACTCCTCATGACATCGAAGGCGTCCCTGCCACGATGCAGAGAAAGCTCTGGTTCTGAAGAAATCGGAATCTTTCTCCGCACCGAGGGAGATGGCTCTGAGGCCGATGTAGGAGTTGAGCTCACCTGCGCCGAAGCTCCGAGAGGGAGAATGGGGTCGGACAAGGGTCCGATGCCACTTGCCCCTCGGAGCCGACAAGGGAGCCCCGGTGCCCAGATCCCTTGACGGATGGCACCATCACGTGAATCGGAGCAGAAGAAGGAACCAAAGGAGACAGTGTTATCAGAGCCAACGGTTCCACTACTCGAACCCCAACGAATTCCGGCTCCGAACTCAATGGAGTCGGAGGAGGAACATAGATAGAAGTGGACGGAGCCAACACCTGTTGAGGAGGGCTGGACAACATCTTGGCAAGTGCCTGCGATTTCAGCAACCTACTGACCACTCTCTCCACATCATGATCCGACAGCCTGGAGGACAGAGAGGAGTGAGAAGATCTGTGACTGCACTCGCTCTGAAGCAGGGGAGACCATGGAGCTGAATGAATTGATTCCAAGGAAGGGGACCTTTGCCTCTTGTGGCTCTGAGACGGCTCCGAAGATCCTGATGGAGCCGATGGGGAGATAGCCTTATCGGTACCGGCTGGAACCGAAGTAGGAGGCATAATCTGAACCAAGGACAGCTCCGAACATGGAGCCGACGGCTTGGAAGATTTAGGGGATTTCACAGGCTGAGTCTTGGCCGGAGAATCCTGGGGCTTTAAAAGACCCCCAAGAATAAGCTTATTTTTATGCTCCTGCAGAACTCTTGGGCTAAATGCATGGCAGATAGAACAAGAGTCCTGCAGGTGCACGGCGCCTAAACAACAGACGCAAGAAGTGTGCCCATCTGCCAGAGACATTTTCTGACAGCATGAGTCACACTTCTTGAATCCAAAAACTTTGGATTCTTTTGACATTCTGACAAAAAGAACACTAGAAATACCACAACAAGAACTATCTAGCAAATACAGTCTACACAAAAACACTATACTAGCAGACTAATACTAAGGGTTTTTTTTTTTTCTTTTTTTTTTAGGAAAGCCTCTAACTTAAACAGCTGGCCTAAGGAAGAAAGGTAGAAGGAAAGCCTCTAACCCTAAATGGCTAACCTGACAAGAAGAGGATGGGGGGGGGGGACTCTCTAAGTTAAACGAGTTCTACAAGGAAGGGGAGGAAAGCTACAATAAAGCACTAGCTAACAGATAAAATCAAGACTAAAAATTAACAATAAACCAGAAAAAAGGACCATTTCTAATGGTAAGAAAGTTGTATAAAAATGTTATACGAGCCTGAGCCAGAAAACTGACACCTCGTAGCTGAGGCGGCAAGGAGATCTGGGTAGCTATCGCTAGGCATCATGGGATAAGGGTTAGCTTCGAGCCGGTAAACAGCTCTCGAGCTATAGAAGATGGCCGAGTTGGAGCAGAGGATCGGCTCCGATCCCAACCAGCAAGAACGAAGGCAAGATAGACAACTTAACATCTGTACTTCAATACAATTCGAGTGTCAACAATAAAGAGTATAATGTACTGTCGGTTGGCTCTGCATGTTACAGGGAGCATTTTTAGTGATAAGAACTTAACCCAATTTTGAGGGTTTGCATAGAGTTTTATGCACAATGATATAGACATAATGCTGTCTGCATTACTGACTAATAGTATGACATTAGTCAAGCCTAATTTTTTGTTTGGGGGGGTGTTAGCAAATACTCCAGAAGTTAAATCTAAGTTTTATGTTGTACTTTTTTTTCCTTAATATTTGTATGTTTTTACTAAAATAAATCTTTGTTCATTTCACAGTTAAACACTGCTTGCTATTCCATGAAATACGAGACTATTTTCATTAACAAGGGGCAGAGTTCATTTAAACAGTTTAGGGCTTATGATTGTCACTGATTCATTGAAGACAAGATGTGCCTTGACTCCTATTTATGAGCTAGGAAGAAAAGAAGAGACTGTCACCTGTTCGAACTGTACTCCTGCAAGAGGGATGAATGAATACATTAAAGTTATTGTAGTGGCATGTTAATGAGCTAGTAGACATATGCAGACATAGCCAAGTTGTAATGTACAGTCACAAAACCCAGGTGGCTAATATGTAAATGCTACAAGACATGCTCACGAATAGGAGAGAACATTGTACAGTCTAAGAAGGGATACAGAGTGGGGTTCCATGCTGAAATGGATGCGTTAAGGAAGTGGGGTGGCTATCTTGATGAAGAGAGAAACCCCTTGACAATAAACAAAAGCTGAAATATCAAGCAGCAAAACTTTTTTGCTATTAGAGGTGACTAGTTGAGAAAAAGGGTAACATTGGTGTGCATTTACATTCCACTTAAAGCTAAATCAGATGAACACTTGTAATTATTTTCAAGATAAAGACATTCTAAAGTATTTTAAACTACCACAGGTGACCGGAATCTTACCCATTTGAAGAGAAATGTTTTGGGTGCACTAAAGAACACCTGCAAACGAAGGGGTGTATTTAAAGTTGATAGGGGTTCAGGACTCAGAAGACTGGTGGGAATACACGCACTATTCAAGATATCGAAATCACACCTGAATGGACAGATTTTTACATGCTACATGTACATAAATATCTATTCAAGTGGGTGTACACTCATCTGATACTGTTTTCTGACCATGACAGGTGATGGTGGCATTAAAGGCATGAAGGGATCAAGATTATGTGCACCACTGTAGTATCCCATCACACTTACCGAAGCACTAAAAGTTAGCTCTATGGCTGCAGGAGACTTTACAGGCATTGATGGAGCAGCTCCATATTGATAACGATGTTACTATAGATGAGTGGAAAGAACTTAAGGGCGAGTTAAAGATGAAAGAGTCTTGAGAAGGAGCTACGGGAGAAAAACAGATAAGACACTCCCTCGGAGAATTAAGGGAAGTCCAGACCAGGTTAGAGGAGGAAGGTGATCTAGGAATGCAGGACTGGGTGGTGGTGAAAGATCTTGAAAGCTACCTGACAAAAATGGAGAGATGAGATTCTGCCAATAGGGATGACTGCAATTAGGGGTACAAATTTACTGGAGAAAACGGCAAAGGAAACAAGGTATTGGGAGTAAATAATTAGTAAGGGAAAGGTAACAGAATGAGAAGAGGCCAAGAATGCATATTGACTGCAAGCTAGAGATTGCCTATCAAGGATTGGTAACAGAGTGTAGAGAAAGAGAAGAGAAGGCCTTGCAGAGTTTAATTCTGGTGGCTGCCCAAAAAAGAAATTACTAGAAAATGGAAATCAAATTCTAAACTGACCCATACTAGTAATAGTGAATATACTAACAGAGAAAAGAACTGGAAGTGGGATCTTTAAAAATGGATAGGAGCAAACAACTGGAATTGTGGGAACAATACGTGCAGAATAATATTTTGGAGGAGGAATGAGGTTTAAGGAAGGCAGGAATTGAATGAGCTATGCAATGTTCTATACTGAAGATTATAACTGGGATTCATTAAAGCTACACTAAAAGTGTACACCCTTCTGTGTAAGCATGAACCACACTTTCATCCTCCTAATTTTAGTTCTCAGCGACTAGAAAGCAAAAAAAAAAAAAAAATGTGGTACAGAAAGAGGCAGAAAGAAGGGGGAGCCCACTTATGTTGGTCAGCTTAAACACACAAAAGGCATTTGACAGGGTGAAATGAAATTACCTGGTGCAGACATACCCCTTTTCTTTGGGGGCATATGGGATTTAAACATCCAGGGAGCTAGATTAAGGGGACCACTCAGTATGAAGCCCAGCAGATACTATGGACAAGGTCACTGCTAAACTGAAGGCAGCCAGAATGCTCCCGTTAGGATTAGATGATAAAATATAAGCAATCAAAATGTTCATAGTCCCTTTAATTCTCTTTGAAGGTCAGCTGTACTTTTATGAGCCACAAGAAAGGGACGGGAAAAGGCTCGATAAGGTAATGAAGCAATTTATTTAGGATTAGAGGATTCCAAGTGTTGGTGGGGAGAATTTAATGTTAATGCAGGATTGGGGTGTCTGGGGTTTCCCAATCTCAAATGGTATGTTACTACCATACAACTGAAGTTAAAACTGCAGTTCTCTCCAACCTTAAATGAGCTCCACCTAATGAAAGGAGAGACAGACACCTAGGACAGAAGAATAGGGTTTTGGAACAAACAGAAGTGTAGCAGAGAAAAAAGTGTGGTTCCATTATATATTTTCGACATGTCAATAGCTTCTTTCTGAAAACAGAATTTAGGGTAACCATTTGAAATCATGGCACTTGAATTACAGAGTGCCAAAATATGAAGAAAAAAATAGTCAAAAATGCAGACTTACTAAGTCCAACACTGTAATTTCTCTGTATATGTCTTTTTCTCAGAAATATGGTGAGCTCAGAGTTGGTATATACAAGTTTAGGGGGCATGCAAGTTTTAAGGAGAAGTATGATGTTCAATATTCACACTATTTTCACTTTCAGTCTTTGTTTTCTTCTGTATTTAAGCACTTGATGCTTCAAGTGTTGAGATTTCAAAAGGGAGCCAAATTTAGACACTGGAGAGAAAAGCTGTTCTCAATAGATATGATGAGAATTCAGGTGCCATTGGGGTCATTAGAGAGAGCTAGACTGACTTGGTCAGCAAAGAAGCGGGAACCACTTTACTGGCAGCAGCAGCTATATAAAAAATTGGAAAATTCTAACATGGGAAGAAGCTAACACACATTTTAGTCTTGAACAGGGTTTTTATCTGCTGTACATTTGATTGTTAGGTATCATGAGATTAATGAAGAGGCACTGGACCCAATAACATTTTTGGTGGAACCTAGAGCAGTCAACCCAAGGGTTTCTTCAATTTTTACTACAGGATACTAAGCCTTAGCCGTGGGACTGAGACAGCAAAAAGCATGACTGAAGAGGGACTAGGGAAACCAGACTGTTACAACAGACTAAATAATGGATGCAGACATGTCTGGTCCCCAAATATGCTACTAGTTCTAGGCATTTAAGAATTGTCTATAGAAATGCCTTTAAAGATAAACTCCTGTTAAACTACCTAAAATGTTTCAATCAACTCCAAGAGACTGCTGGAGTTGTGGAACTGGTCTGAAGGGCACCTGGGAGCATTTATTTTAGGGATGTGGAGCAATGACAATTTTGAAGGAACTGAGGTTTAGTTTAACAAGTCTCTCTTTCTGTTTAGCTAATCAGAGAAATTGAGCTTGCAGGAACCTAGAAACATACTGATGAGTTTACTTTTCCTGGTAGACAATAAGTGTAACCTGAAGATGGAAGCCTATAACGCCCCTAGTACTGGTCTGGTCAAAGAGATATAAATAATCTAAAGGAATCAGAATTGAAGGCTAAGGGAGGTAGCAAAAGGCTCATTTTTAAGTGTCAGTTATGGGACCAAGTCTCCGGGGAGTTTAACAACATCAAAGAAGTGAGAGATAGTGAGTGAGCTATTATCAGCGATATATTGCTACTTTTAACTTAAGATTCTTAATGTGAAAGAGTATGTTTCTTGTTTTTACCATACTGCGAATAATTACAACTGAATGATATTCTCCATTGTTCTTGTATGTGCTTCAAAAATGTAAACAAAGCAGTGTTAAAAAAACTTTTAAAAAATTAGACGATTGGGAAGGAGATTATATTAGACCACTGGAAATTAAGGTGATCTGCTAGAGTTTTGCTAAGAAAAATGGGACTTGTGACAAAAAACTTTGTCAAGCAACTAGTGGTATGGGCCCAATACAATGAGATGAAGCAAGGTTTAAAGGACTCTTTCTTACAGGGTAATAGCAGGAAGACTCAAGACAACGCAATAGTTTATAGACATGAAACACAAGAAGACCCACTTGAAATATTGTCAGTAATTATTTATTTATTTTACATTTGCTGACCGAGATAGTCTGACTGGATACATGTGCATTTTCAGCGGAAGCCCGGGGAGAAAAGCTCCAAGATAGTAATACACATTGAACATTTAGTAAATGCTAGTTTCAAGCAGATTACAGTCATAAGCAAAAATGGAATAAAATTATAAAGTGGAAGGAGGCAAAGGTATGGTTTGGTCTGAGGGAAAATGATAATCAGGAACTTACATAAGGGGCTATCAGTGATAAGGTCATTTAAACAATCAGTTGAAGGAAGTGGCTCTAAGAGACTAATACAAAGTGAAGGATAGAAGGCCTTACAGGAAAACAGTGGTTGGGTAGGAAGATCTATAGTAAATAGGCAAGTCTTCTATGTTTTGAAGACTTAAGGGATCCATAGGAAAGAATTTGTATATTACTGAATTATTTCTATCAGGACCAGTAAACTTAGGATATTTGCAGGGAGGTTTCGAAATAATGTTTAAATGCCACATATTGTCTTGAGAAGCTGTACACAGGGATCATTGCAGACTGTTGGATATATGATGTCAGATGTGGGGATCACGGATCCAGATATTTTGGGAATGTGGAAAGTTGTAAAGCTTTAGAAAGGGACAAAGAAAGGACATTAATGGGGTTCTTGGGGGGGGGGTTAAATAAAACTAAATACCTTTATAGGTTCATAGGAGGTTAATAGGCCAGTGGCCCTAGAGCTTTTTTAAGCCTAGCCATGTTAATCCTGGGTTGCCCCAACTGTCCTTGGTTAGATGGACGCACTTTAAGATCAGCACCGACTACCTCAGTCCATGAGGGACAGTGGTGCCAGCCCTGCGGTGAATTTGTGGTCACTCAGCCACTTGTCCAGGTTGTGCTTGAATTAGGTCACTGAGGAGCTCTGCTTCACAAGAATTGAAAGTTTATTCCAGAGCAGAGGCAATCTATGGGAAACATAAAGGGTCTCTCAATTAATTATTTTAATTACCACTTGTGACACAGGCAAATGTACAATTATAAAAAAGTAAAAAAAAAACATACAAGTTTACATTTACAAACGTTAGAAATCACATACATTCTTCTATACAATATAATCAATCCATCATTACATAAATTGTGCAATTCCTGCCTTTGCTTAAACCTTGTTCCTCTTCTAAAGCATGTTTCTTCATATATTGTTCCCACAATTTCCATTTTTTATGCAATTTGTTCCAAACCTTTTCTAAAGATCCTGCTTACTGTTCTTTTCTGTTAAAATAACCAACACTTCAGGTATGGTTGGTTAGACTGATTTCCATTTTCTAGTAAATTTTTTTTGCACCCTCCAGAATTAAACTAAACAAGGCCTTACTATGTCTAGACAACTCAGATCCTGTATCCCAGCTCAAAAAATAATTTCCGTAATTACACTAATTTGCTTACCCAGTATTCCTGACAGAGTACTATGTAGGGACATTTTAATGTTTGCCAACTCATTACACTCAAAAAACATATGTTCCCAGGTGGTACTTTCTTTCCTATCACACCATAAACATTTGCCAATTATCAAAGGAAAGATTCTTTGGTGTCCATTTTGGGTATAAAAGTACCCGTGCAAGCAGAAATCCTAAATCTTTTAGATTTTGTTGCATATTTGGGAGTCATAAATATTTCATCCTACTGTTTCTTTGTGAATTGCTTACCTAATCTCTCTTCCCAATCTTTTTCGACCTCCTCTGATTGATTCCCATGGTTATCATGCAATATTTTATATGCCTACTAATTATCCCTTTAACAGCAGCTTCTGATCTAGATTCAAACAAAAAAAAATTAACCATTGCAGATTCCCAAATCCTCTTCTCTTTGCCTGTACTCGGATATCAATCCATGATGGAGAAAGGCAGTCTCTAGCCTGCAGTCCAAATGTCTTCTAGGCCCCTTCACATTCTATTACCCTTCCCTCTTTAATTATCTGTTCCCAATTCTTTGGTTCCTTTGAAAGTTTCATCCAATAAATTCCAGCCCCCTCTTGCCTGTTCTCTCTCTCCCCCTAATTGCAGTCATCCCTAATGGCAAAATCCCCTTTCCCCATTCCAGTGTTAGCTTAGTTCTTAGTATACTTTCTGATACTTTATGAAATGAATGCTCTTTATGGCTGTTTAGTCTCCTTAAGAATCTGGATCCAAAATCCCACTCTCCATATTTCTCGATTTTCCCCCTGTTTCATCATAATCCATTTACATTTTGAACTGTAGCTTTCTCTGCTTGTGTTGAGTATAAAAGCCTTCAAATCAGGTAATTTTAAACCATCTTTTTTCTACTGGAAGAAAATCTTATTCCACTTGACTCTTGCTCTGCTCCCCTCCCAGATAAATTCCTTCAGCTCTTCAGTAATTACTGTCCATAATTTATCCTCTGGTTGATAAAAATATGTCTGACCGGTATATAAAACTAAATGGGCTACAAACATTTTCACTGCTTGTATCTTGCTATTCATATCCATAAAAAAGAGTTTCCAATTCTCAATTTTTGTATTATCTTATTTATTCTCTTCTACCTTTTTAATCCACATCCCTACATATGTAATGTTATGTTCCCATTAATATGGGTATTGTTGGATCAATTCATGTGTGCGTACTTAGTTTATAGCTATAGCCTTTGTTTTATCCTCAATTTTACACCCAAAAAGAACTGAAATGGTCTCAGAATGTTCCACAACACTGAGATGTCTCATCAGGTACAAAATAATATTGTCTACAAATAAAGCCAAATTTTCTTGATTATCATACCAATTATATCCTTCGATTTCTGAGTCCCTTATTTTTTGCCAATGGCTCTAACAATAAATCAAATAAAAAGGTAAAGAGGACACCCTTGCATAACTTAGAGAGGAACCCTCCCACATTATTTTTTGCTTCCGCTTCCTCATTTATCTTCCTAATTAACCTTATTATTGTATCAGGGAATGCAAGTACTTCCATTGCCTGTGCTTCTACCGAAACCAATTGTTGTCTGTTTTGTCTTATCCTTGTTCCCCTTTCTGGATACGAAAACCAGCTTGTATTGTTTCAGAAAACATTAACTTTTAGCCTTAAAAAAGTGCATTAGCTTTTATTGCCTCACTCAGCAATGTGGCCCCATGGAAACACGAGAACAAAATGTACAGCTGCTCTCAGCTGCAGACTTCGCAGCTCACAATGAACATTTGCTGAAGGAAAACTTTTCATTATATTCAGTGTTCTCTAATTTTAAAAAAAGACCACTTGCTTATACAAAAATTATTAGATTAATCCAAGGACCTTAATCCAAACATTCTCGTATGTAAAAGCAAGAAAACAATACCAGCTCTACATATATTATAATCTGTGTATTTTAACATCCCATCCTCCACCCCAACAACCCAAGATCAGAACATATCAATCAGGCATGCTTTTGCCCAGGCTTTCTTCTTTTTACATTTTAATGCCAATTTTTTTTTTTAAACTGAAAAAGCAGCAGCAGAAAAAAGTACCTGTTTACTTTTGCATCTTTATCGCACAGAGCGATAACTGAAAATGCTTTACTATACAACACGCATCCAAAAATGACAAGATTCTCCAAGAAAAAAAATTATGAAAACAGCTAAATGCAGCCTCCTGAATCTCACATCTGCCATTCAATATCCTTATATTGCTGAGATAAATTTGTTTCTCCTCTGCCTCATGTACAGTAAATAATCATTTTCCACAAACATTCTACTGTCTCCAATTTTTAATACTTTATCCTGACAAAACTGTGGCAGAAGGACAAAACACTTTCTGCTGGTATGACTGCATCTTTACTACTACATGTCTTGGCTGCTTAATCATGGCCAGGTTTGGAGCATAAACACAATGTGCTCTTTTCAATTAACAAATCCTACTGTGAAATACCAGTCCAGTTATTTGTAATTTCATAAAATTAATCCAGTCTGTTCCTTCTATTTTCTCTGGTACAGGAGAAAATTTCAGGTTTCCTCTATATCCTCTCTTGTTTAACTCTACCATTTTTTGAAACAACTCTTCTTCAGCAGTCTCATACTTAGCCAGTCCTTTTTTTTCATTTTAACATTTGATTTTTGCAGTTTTATCGGTACATCTGAATAGCTGTTTAAAGCTTCTTGCATTTTCCAGCCTTCTGCTATTTGAGTTGATAACCTCTTTCAGTGTTTAGTTTAATCAGCTCTGACTAGATTACTGAAAGTCATCTTTTGTACCAAAGCTAGAGAATGAACTGCTTTTTTGCTGAACAGCTGCAGCATTTTCTGTCAGGTTCTTTAAGTTTCCTCTTTGCTGGCATCCAGGCAGTGTACTTACTAGCCAGTAGCTGAAGTTACTAAACCTGGCGGAGTTACTGGCCATTTTCCCCCAGTTTCTTTTTTCACACTGGGAGAGCTAAAATTAAGCTGTGGATCAGTGTGCAGCCATCTTGGAAGTCTTTTGATAGTATTATTTCTTAGGGAGTTTGTTCATTACTGTTTGGAAACTTTTTTTTTTAAAAATATATACATCTTCAAAGAAAAAAATACTGAAAATGAAAGTTGTGTACATACCATAATGATAGAACTGTGTTGTCTGATTTTCATCCAGTTCAAAACATAGGTTGTCTGATCCAACAGGATCCAACCTCTGCACTGGTTTAGAAGCTTCCATGGTCCCAGGACTCTGACTCCTCCCCTACCCATAATTCCCTGAATTCCACCCTAGTGCCTCATATTGAGTTTGCCCCCTATAGTGCAAATGAGATCTAATTATTAACATATATTAGAAGGCAAAAAACAAGAACAGAGAAAAGGACAGGCAGTCAGCAATGACTGTTCACAGACACGGTGTAGAGTAGCAACAAGCTGGTCATCTCAAAGACGTGTATCAATTTGGTATGGGGGCCGGAAGGAGACAGGAAGGTTGAACTGGATGAAAATCAGACAACATGGATCTATAGTTATGCCAAGTACATAAATTAAAGTTATGTACTCATCATAACTAAGCATCTGTGTCATCCATTTTGATTCTTCCTCTACTACTGGGTATCAAATTCGACTCAACAGCATTTACTAGACTCTTGGATCCTACTCAAGTGTTCCTCCCTTTACCCATAATGCCCTGGTCAACCCGCTACACCTTGGATAGAGTTAGCTGCCTTATTAAGTCAGAGGAGGAAGTAACCCTAGGTTAAGGCAAAGAAAAACTAGTAACATCAGAAATGGAGCTCAAACCTGGAATAGACATTCCGCAATAACCACAAGGTCACTCCAGGAGATAATAGGGAGAAGGATGGAGGGTGCTGAGTGGAGGATGAATGAAAATCGTCAACACAGTTGCATAGTTATGGTGAGTACTTAAAGCTTTAGTATCCCATGATGTCCTTTTCATTCATTCCTCAACTACTAGGACAGTCTCTCCAGCAGCATGCATCTTGGGTGATCCTCATGGAAGGATATTTCGGAGTACTTTAGAATCAAATGTAGCCCTGCTACTGGAAGTCAAATCCAATTTGTAAAGGTCAAGAAAAGTATGAGCATTAGACCAGGTAGCAGCTGCATTAATGTCGTCAATAGACGCTCGAGACCAAAAGACAGATGTAGCCAAGGAAATCTGGGTAGGGACAGGCCTTGTTGACTGTAAACTAAGGAAATGCAAATCAGTAAGCCATTTGCCTAAGGTAATTTTAGAAACAGGTGAGCCTAATTTGTTTGGGGGGGGGGGTGACAAACAATTACTCCGACTTTCTGAAATCTTTTTTTTTTATGGAGTTAAAACCTGGTTGTCTACATAGATGCAAAAGATGGACGATTTATTCTTTGTTAGCAAAGCTGGGAAAGAAAATGGGTAAATTAATGACTTGATTAATATTCACTTCAAAGGCTACTTTAGGCAAAAAGGCTGGACTGGTCCATAAGGTAACTCTCTCTTTGTGAAAAATGAGATAAGGAAATTTGGAAGAGAAAGCCTGAAGTTTAGAAACTAGTCTCACAGACAAAATGGCCACTAGAAAGCCAGTTTTCCAGGATAAATATTTAAAGTCAGATTTAGCTGATGGCTCAAATGGTTTTTGAGTTAACTCTTGCAGCATGACTGTTAAATCCCAGGGAGGGATGGGGTCCTTCACCGGGGGTCCTAAGCAAGAAAGTAGATTTGAAAAACGCCTTGCACAATTTTGAAGAAGCTAATGAGGAAGCGTTTTCACCTGAATGAAAATTAGAATTGGCTGCCAACTGCACTTTAACAGTAGAGAATCTAGCTCCTTCTTGAAAAATAGATGCTAAGAATTCTAGAAAAGCAGACTAACAGCAGTGAAATGGTGAAGTTCTCTCAGTAAAGCCCAAACAGGATAGTTTCCATTTACCTCTGTATCTCTTCCTAGTAGAGGGCTTGTGGGAAGATGGACATATCTGTTGGACTGGGGAAGAAAGCTTGGACCATCTATCAGAGGAATTGGAGAAACCATGTAGTCAACTTGAGGCCTGTAATGTCCAGATGATCCATCCCTGTGGGGCTGAGAGAGATGATCTGGACTGGGGTCCAGTATCCACGGTGGATAGCACAGGTGAGACTAAAGGAAAGAGAACCACACTTAATCAGGCCAAAACTGAACAATGAGTATAACTGTGCTCTTCAAAGAATTTGGGAATTAGAGGTATTGGGAGATGAGCATAAATGAGACCGGAGGGCCCAAAGTGGATTAGAGAGGATATTACGGCTGGTTGGAATGTCTGGAAGCCTTTTTTCTTTTGGATGGGGGAATCTGGGAAAATGGTAAGAAATAACCTCTGGATATGATTTTTATCACCCAAGAATCTATTACTGATGCCCAGGTATCTGGATGAAAAGACAAGCAGCTCCCTCCTCGACTGCCTCCAGAGGTGGGCAGTAGAGCAACCTTTCAGGAATGCTGAAAGGGTTTATCTAAATAGGAATCTACAGAAGACATAGTTATTCCCCCATCCATGCTGGTGGAAGGGACTACACCAGAGACGCCAGTGAATGGTCTGAGGAACAACAAATGACCACTGCAGCACTGTCTAAGCCCATGGAGTACATAAGGGGTCCTATTCTAATAATATTTTTCTTTTTAGGTGCAGTGGGAAAACAAACATCAGGACCAGTGTAAGAATCTATGCTGTAGCCAAGAAAGAAACCAGATTGCCAGTAAGTGTGGCTGGGAAGAGTTGCCTGACAACTTATTTTCTAACCAAGTGTTCACAAACAGCACACACACTTGCACTTCCCAACACAGACCTCAAAAAACAAAGGTGGAAACACAAACAGTACACCTGGTTTTGTAGGCCTCCTTTGCAGCAAGGATGGGATCTTCCATTTGAACTCCCCCTCTGTCTCTGTGGAGATATCCCTGTGTGAATGCTGGAAAGGACTCTAGTATTTATGGAGCCACATCTTCTTGCCTCCACTTTGATTCCTGGAAAAGGATTGCTGAGGGTTAGAAAAGCTTACCCCTATGGCAGACCGTCTTTCCATCCTGTTCACTCTGGGAAAGCATTGCCTTCACAGCAGGGCCAAACAAAGACATTCCAACAAAGAAAGCACTGATGAAAGACTTGAAAGGTTCAAAGTCACACAAGTACATCCAGGCATGTCTCTAACAGCTATGCCTGAACCAGCCACCTGTGAGGTACCCTCCACAGCATAAGATATTAGCCTCATGGATGCATTAGACATAGATAACAGAGTGGCCATTTGTAACAAAGACTTCTTGTAGTCCTTCACCGAAATGGACTTGACAGGGATTTGGAAAGTTCCTTAGTCAAATCCCAGTGTAGTCTTGTGAACTGTACCAAGTAATTCAAAGACTGCAAGTTTAAGGTCGTGGATGCAGAAACACCCTTCCCAAATCTGTCCAATGTCCTGGACACTCCATTAGGAGGATAGAAGAGTTCTGCCAGCTCCTTCTCTGTGGCTCCTGCCACAATCATAACATCAACAGGAACTCCCTTGCTGTAGTGTGGCCTGTCCTTGAGAGGGGGAATGGGGGATACATTCTGGGCTGGACCCAAAGTTTCCAAAAACACTGACTCCCCTTAGGAGGGGTGTCAGAGAACCAACTACCTTTTTGCTTGAGAATTTCTAAGATGTCTCTGAAGGAGACATCATCCGGGTAAGATTTGGGGGACCCCTCCCCTTTATCAAAGTACGTGTCTTTCCTGAGGGAAGTCTATGTGCCTTGACCTACCTTCTCTTTTGAGGAACTTTCTCAGTGGGATGACCTGGACAGGTATCCAAACATTGGGGAAATTCCTCAATGGGGACTCTCTGGACTCTTGATGGAGCCGACTGGCCCTGTAAATAGGCCTGAGAAGATTAGAGCTTGGACTTGAAGGAGGCAGGGCTGTAGGTTCCGAACAGGAAAGAGTAGCTGAATCTCTCAGATGAGAGAAGCCCTTTTTCCACTACCTGAAAAGCAGAAGGAGCGGGAGATGCTGTAGCTGGTCATACCATAGCAGAAGCTGCCAATGCTACCATGTCCCGACCCTGCCCAGACCCATGCCTCAAAGGGGGAGCTGGACCTGGGCTGTCCAACACAAGCTCCAAGGGGCAGGGACGGCTCCAATAATCTCTGAGTGGAACCCAGCCCCCTGGACCCGCACAGACACTTCGGCTCCAAGACTCATATTGGTCCAAAGGAATTTGGGCTAAATAAGTCCGGAAAGCAGTTGGAGTTCAAGATCTAGCAGTCTTCAGATCAGAAGTTGACATTCTCAGGTCTTTCTGATCCAAGGATTGAGAAATTACCAGTTAAAATGGACAAGGAGAAACTACAGCACGGGAAGTAAAAAGGAGGCACACACAGCCAGAATCTGTATCTGAGCACTGAGGAACCTCAAAATCCTATCCACTTCAGCTTCTGAAAGTCTCCCGGAGGACCTGATGGAGGAAATGGTATACTGGGGCCAAGCACGCTCCTTGGGGTCTCCTGAAAGAAAGCAGAATGAAGCCAAGGAGAAACAGCCTCTACAGAGAACCCTATGGACCGGGTCCTTGGAGAGACTTAGAGAAGCTGTTGGATCTGAGAATATGGGATCTGATGGTTTTTGCTTCGCAACTGAGGAGGTCAGATCAGATTTCTTTTGAATTTTTGGAGGAGGCTTTGTAGATCAGTATGTGTGTACAACTTTAAGAAGCCTTCTAGGGACTTGCACAAGAGTATAAGTTCTAAGTACGTGCGAGCTTGACTGCCATTTTTGTAGTTAGCTGTTGAAATGTAAGCAAGTATATCTGTGCAGTCTGTTGATTAATTTGTTTATATTTTGTAAAGCTGCTATCCATCCTGATGTATTTCTGTGTAATGAAGTATATACGCGTACCACCTGTTCGTCATCTATACTAGAGAGGGATAAGCGACAGGCTCCAAAAACTGAGTAACCTTAGCAGAGTAGGATGGACAGTGCTTTCGTGATTCTTGATTCTTTCACCTCCAGAGAAGCTTTGGATGACTTTGCAAGAGTTTGAGTCCCTGGAGCAGAAGAAGAAAACAGTGACAGCAAGCCCTTTAGAATTAACTTGTTATGATGGTCATTAAGAGCCATAGAATTAAAAGCTGCACAAATGGAGCAGTCCGTATTTAAGTGAGAAGCTTCTAGGCAGTAGACACACTCCTTGTGGGGATCAGAATTAGGGATCTTGTGCCCCCAGGAAATCCATTTCTTAAAAACGTTTTTTTCAGACGTGTCTGAAAAAAAAAAGAGGAAGAAAAGTGTGTATATAAAATTAGTAGAAACAAAAAGGGAGAGAAAACGAAGAAAAGTACCAACAATGGCCTGACAGCTACCTTAAGGTAGAGGAGAAAGTAATACAGAGAAAAATTAAAAAAAAAAAAACTAGGTAAGGGAGGTGGGTGAGGTAGAAAAATGTGTTTAAGAGAAAAAAAAATTTAAACTGGACTTACAGAAAAAAGATGCAACACCCAAAAACACTCTAAGAAGGATCTGTGTCTATAGCAATATGGTGGCAAATGGTACAGCAGGTTGACTGGGGTATTATGGGTAAATGGAGGAGCTCAAGAGTAGGATCTGAAAGTCTAATAAATTCAGATTGGTGTAAGGCCAAAGTAATCTGCATTACCCCCTTCTGGCTCTGACAAACATGGTTTCCCTTCATTTGGCCTCTACTAGTACATTCACCTTGGATGCTGGATCAGTATTCAGATCTTCTATCTCACTCATCCAGTCACCTCCGGATCAAAACACTATGAACGCCAACTGCTTGGTTTCTCCAGTTCTGAGTGCAGCCAAAAATGTCAGGCTTCCCAATATGGCTAAGATTGTATTGGCTTCTCAGAAACCTGCTACAAAAAGTTGTATCAAAGCAAATGAAAAAAAGTTTTCTATTTGGGCTGTGTCCAATGGTTTAGACCCATTTTTTTCATCCATCCCATCCATCTTCAAATTCTTTTTTGAACTTTTTTCAGAAAGGCTCTAATTATTCCACCATCAAAGTTCAAATGGCAGAAAAAATGTGAATTGTGGGAACAATGCATACAGGGGAGGAATGAGGTTTAAAAGAAGGCAGAGCTATGTAATGTGTCAGTGAAAATGATTGGGTAGATTAAAAGTGATGTATAATGTTTGCAATTGGAAGTATGCCAGTATGATTTGTGATGTAAAATCCTTGCAACCAGGATTGTGTCGGCGTGGTTTGTTTTCATTTATATAAATGTACAATTGCCTATGTTGTGACTGTTTAATAAAGATGTTACTTGTTTTAAAAAAAAGGGGTCAGGAATTGAATAAGTTATGTAATGCTGTTTAGGTTATATTAAATATAACAATACATGTGAAGTACAAGATTTGTAAACATGAACTTGTTAATACAGTTTGATTATTTTTATATAAATATAACATTTGCCTATGTCAAAGTGAAAATTCAATAAAGGTGTTTATATAAAGCCTGAAACTCAGAACAAGACAATCTTCCAGGTACATTTCTGCAGAGAAGCTGATACTGCAGTGTTAAAAGGAGCCCAAATCAATCTTTCCAAAAGAAATTATAGCCCCAACAAGGACACTTAAGAAATTGTTTGCCCTTAAAACAAGAAATCAAAGGAAAGGAGGATTCAGGTGCAGACAGGCAGAGATAGTTGACAAATGGGTATTCATAGAAGACTAGACCAAGCCCGACCAGAGCTACTCACAGACAGAACCCAGAGGGACCCCCACTGAAAAAGGGTCCTGGCTATGAGCATGTCACTAGACAGAAAATCTTTTCTATTTGGACATATAAAACTTTCTGGTTGTGGGTTTTCTTGGCTCTTGTAAATCCCTGAGCAAGTCCTCAAAAAAGAGGTGCCTAAAAGGGAAAAACCTATCATACATAGTGTCCGTTGAATACTTGACAAGTGAGAATAGATGAGTGACCCCTTGCCTGTGTGATTAGGTCCAACCAGTGAGGTAACTTGTGGTTACTGCCCTGATGCATTAAGAGGGGGAGCAAGTGTTACCTTGGGCAAAAGGGAGTCACTAGCAAGTTTTTGGGGGAGTCCAGGTGAATAATTTGTAAAACTCTTGGAAGAAAGGGAAGGCATAGAGAAACAACCCCTTCGAAGGAAAAGAAAGGGCATCCATCTTCCATGCCAGATGGCATGGCACTCTGGATCAGAAAAGAGGGAGCTGCCTGTTCAGAGGAGAAGCAAAAAGATCTACCCGAGGAATACCCTACTGATGGACTATGTCCAAAACATGTCTCTGTGAAGCATCCATCTGTGAGACTCAGTGGCGGCTGGTGACTTCAAATCACAGGGGGGCTGCAGGAGACAGCTGAATGGGTGGGGTCAAGGGGAGGGGGTGTGGTCAACCAGAAAGGGGAGGAGCTATGCACAAAACCACAAAAAACTAACTTTAATTAAATACGCTGCCCTGGGTGGCAAACCATCATTATGAAAGTCCAATCAAGACAAAAATAAGTGTAGAAGAATAAAAATATTTCAATGCATTGGCTGCATGACAGCTTACTTAATATCTAGATGGAAATAAAAGGTTGTGAGGCATGAAAAAATAAATTACTTTTTAAATACATTACTGGAATGCCAGTCAAAATCAAGTATAAGAAAAACCAGAAGCACTCAACTCAAGCCACTTCTCCTTGCACTGCAGTTCTAATTATAATATATTCAGCTTTATTAAAGTACCAAGTAACATGCTGAAAGTAGAAATCTATGTGATGCCCCCACTTGTAAAAATATTTCTTATCCAAAAAAGACCTGCCTGACAACTTGTTTCATGGGGAAAACATGATAAAAGTAAAAAATGAAAAGCAAACAAGAAACAAGCTCAAGATACATTGCTTAAAGGATTACTGTACAGGTTATGGACCACACATGATTGGCATTCTGTTTAGTTTACGGGTAAAGTCTGTAGAGATGACTGGAAGTCTCCAACAAGTGTAATGAGCTTTTTAAAATAATGGAATCCTGTCCTTTAATACCCAAGGCTTATACATTATCTAGTCAAGTATTCGCTGCATGGCAACAACAGAAAGGCTTTCAATGTTGGCAATTCTTTAACAGTATGCTTATTAAAGCTTACTTGCATCTTACGATCTCAGACAAGCTTACCTTACGGTCATTAAAGCATTGCTACTTAAACACAGAGCAACAGGCACTTTGAGTAATAAGCATAAATCAACAGTACAAAAATATGACAGAAACCAGACCATTCTGCAAAATCAAGGACAGATGAAAAGCCACTGTAGTACTTATGCAGTGTGTCCTCCCCATCCAAGGTAGATACAACTACTCCTTGCCTTGCTTGGACACATCCAGAGTCACTACATGGGGGAGTGGGGTGCAACAAGCATGTCACAATTTGAAATCTCTGGCTGAATGTGATGGCCCTGACACATTTGTCATACCTCTCAACCTCAAGAGCAAGAAATCTGGACAAAGCCATACACAGAAGTGGGACAAAGGCCCAAAAATAAGGACAATTTTTAAATATTGCTCTAATAAACTTAAAAAGATAATAGAATAGGTCTTGCATTAGTATGAATTTTCTGAAGGGTATAAAATCTGAAACTCAAATGTCTGTCATTTTCTAACTTCAGTCTTTAGTGATTTGTCACTAACTTGCCAAAAAACACAACTTTATGAAAAATGGACCAAAAATGTGATGCAAAAATATAAAATAGACACACAATACAGCTGCTACCTGTCAAAGAAGGGACACTAATATTAGTACTGCTACCTTGAGCAGCTGACAAAATAAAAGAATCTACATGCATTTCAAGTAATCTATAACTTTGATTATTACAGTTATTTCTTAATTGTAAACCCTCCATGTTTTCTTCCAAAATTGCTATTTTGTGAAAGGATTATTAGGGGAAGAGCAACATTTTGAGCCAAAAATTGGGGACAGTTGAGAGGTTGGCTATGCCTAATTCTATAAAGCAATTTATTTGCATGTACCTCTCAACCTGTTAATGCAGTAAATTTGAACAAGGCCAAATATATTGGGGGCACATATAAACAGTACTAAAAATTGCTCTTGCATAAATTGAGACAGTTGATAGAACAGCTCTTATTTTAACGTGCATTTTTCTGAAGGTTATGAAGTCTGAAACTTATTATTTAGTGACTTAATTCCTAAATGATTTGCCAGAAAACTACAAATTTTATGAAGAACAAACCAAAAATAAGAAGCAAAAATCTATTCATTCTTTGAAAATCTGGACAGTTGGGAGGTATAGTTCAGCTGGGCCTGTCTGAGTTTGCTGCCCTTCCCCCCTGACAAAATAATGGTTGAATGGAGCCTCTGCAGCCATTCCAATGAACCATTATTTGGCTATTTCACTCCATTTACCATAAACACTAATGTGCATGCTGCTTTACTTCTATGATGAGTTGGACTTCATTTGAAAGTTTTATTTTGTATTTTACAGCACAAACACTAAGTCATCTGTTAAACAAAGCAATGCAGTCTCACAATGAAAACTTAGCATTAAAACTTCTCTGCCCTTGAAACTCACATTCATTGAAACAGCATTGAAACCCACATTCAAAGAAAATACATTTTGCCAGTGGCAGATAAAGATTAATTTTGGGCTGTTTTCAAATCATAGGCCCCTTGCATATGAAACATACATGTGCTCTTTGATACACCTTCCTCATTGTACTAAAATTATATTCCTTGTACAATACAGTACACTTGTTAGAGGGTGTTTTAAATTTGTTTTGAACATTTTTCCAGTAAGCAATGAAAAGTACAGTTTTGTACCTACCATAAATGTAGATGTTCGAAGATCCACATTGCTGCAGTCCTTACACTTGGGTAGTCCGCTGTCCTCGGTCGGCCCGAATATCAAAGTATAAGGCTGACGTCGGTCAAGGCGCATTTGACTGACATCAGGACGTCAGGGTACAAATGCGCATGACCGACGTCATATCCTCAGTCTTTTCTTGCCCCAGATGTCAGAAGACCCTAAAAATAAAGGTCAAAACCAAAAGACAGCAAACAAACAACCAACCATCCTAGCACTAAAAATATGTACAAAATATACAATATATACAATATACCTCATATTGACAACCCAACCCACACAACCGCCTCTAACTACAGAGGGGAAGGAGGGAGGGTAAATTGGACTGCAGCAATGTGGATCTTCGAACATCTACATTTATGGTAGGTACAAAACTGTACTATGTTCTTCATCTCACATTGCTGCAGTCCTTACACTTGGGTAGAATCCCAAAGCAGAGGTAAGGGAGGATGGCCAAACTATAAGGAAGCAGGAGCTGCCAAAATGCCCTGCAAAACAGCAGTGGCAAAACCAGCCCTGGATTTAGAGTAAAGTGGTAGGTGATAATGCCTAGAGAAAGTATGCACTGAACTCCAAGTAGCTGCCTCCAAAATATCCTTAGTTGCCACCCCTCAAAAAGCTGTCAAGTGGCAGTAGCCCTAGTGGAATGAGGCCTAATCCCGGCTGGAATCTCCTTGCCATGATGGGAATAACAGAAAGCAATGCAAAACCCAATCCACTTAGAAATAGTTTGTTTTGACACAGGCTTGCCCTGAGAACTCAAAGCAAAAGAAACAAATAACTGCTGAGACTGCCTGAACCCTTTAGTTCTGTCCAAATAATATCGCAACTGCCTGTGTACATCTAAAGTGTGCAAAATCTTTTCCCCTTTATTTTGGGGATTTGCATAAAAAGTAGGCAAATGAATAGTTTGGTTTAAAGCCACACTAGAAACCACTTTAGGCATAAAGGAAGGATTAGTACGTAAAGATACCCTATCCTTATGGAAAATTAAAAAAGGCTCAACCGCCATAAGGGCCTGCAACTCAGAAACCCTTCTTGCAGAGGTAATAGCCAACAAAAAAGCAGTCTTCCATGATAAAAACTTTAATTCAGTAGTAGCTGCAGGCTCAAAAGGTTGTAGAGTGAGTTTCTCCAACACAAAATTGAGATCCCAAGCAGGAGTAGGAGCTCTTCGTGGGGGTCTTATATTCTTTGCCCCTCTAAGAAATTGCTTGAACAAAGGATGAGAAAACAATGGTGGGTCACAATCATAGTGAGCGAAATTGCTGCAGCATGAACCTTAATAGAAGAGAAGGACAAACCTTTGTCCAGTAACTCAGTAAGATATTGAAGAGCCACACTTAAATTAGGCTCAGAAACATCAAAATCCTTTGCTGCACTCCAAAATAAAAATCTCTTCCATTTATCTGCGTACACTTTCCTTGTACTAGGCCTTCTAGCTTCCAAAATAACATTCAAAACTTGCTGTGGAAGTGGAGGCCCACTATGGTTCAAAACAGAATATGCCAGGCTGTTAGGTGCAGAGAGTGAAGCTTGACATTGAGCAAATGACTGTCCTCCTGAGACAACAGGTGTGGAATCGAAGGCAAAGGCCATGGAGGCTTCCGTACCAGGCTTCTCAGTAATGGGTACCAATGCTGTCGAGGCCAATCTGGAGCTATCAAAATCATCCTTGGCTTGTCTTGTCTGGCCTTTAGTAGTACCTTTGGGAGGAGAGGCAGAGGCGGAAAGGCATACACATGAAGATTGCTCCAATTGAAGGAAAGAGCATCCACTTTCCAAGCTGTGGGATGAAACCTTTTTGTGCAAAACTTTGGCAGCTGATGGTTTAGTGGAGAAGCGAACAGATCTATGTCTGGAGTTCCCCATGACACTGTCAATTTCTGAAATACATGAGGATCCAATTTCCACTCGTGGGGATCCATAATTCGCCTGCTCAACACATCTGCTAAGGAGTTCTGTGCTCCGGCAGAAACCTTGCCTGAAGATTGAGCTGTAAACTGAGAGCAGTCTCCCACAAAATCATTGCTTGCCTGCATATAGGATAAGAATGTGTTCCCCTTGCTTGTTGATGTACCACATGACAGTTGTGTTGTCTGTTAGAATCAACACCTGCCCTGGAAGAAGTAAATCCTTGAAAGCTATTAATGCAAACTGGACTGCTAACATCTCCTTCAAGTTGATATGTAGATGTTGTAGTCTGGCAGGCCACTTGTCTTGTATCCACTTTCCATTTAGATGAGCTCCCCAAGCTCTGTCTGAGGCATCTGTCGTTAAAATCTGACTCGCCTCTGGCCGGGTCACAGAGAGTCCCTTGTTTAGGTGACATTCCTGAGCCCACCACAAAAATTCCTTTTGAATGCAAGGTATTATTTGAATGACAGTGTCCAGATCCTGGCAGTGCTGTGTCCATACATTTTTGAGATACTATTGTAGCTTCCTCATATGCAGTTTGGCATTGGGAAGCACCAGAATACAAGATGCCATGAACCCTAAGGCTTGAAGGACTGTCCTTGCAGTCAGCCCGGACTGATGAGATAGTTGATGGAAGTAAAGGGAAAGATTCTTTTGTTTGTCCGGGGTCAAAAGGCCATCTGGGATGCTGTATTCAGTCTTACTCCCAGAAAGCACATGTCCTGAGAGGGTACTAGACTGGACTTTATTTCGTTCACAGAATACCCCAGGCATCTTAGCACTGCTATCACATATTCCAAATGATGAAGAAGCTCGTCCCTTCCTTGAGCCAGAATCAGGCAATCGTCCAAATAAGGATAGATCTGTATTCCTTTTAGCCTGAAGAAAGCTATCACTGGAGCCAGAACTTTCGTGAACACTCTGGGCAGTAGATAAGCCAAAGGGCAATGCAGAGAACTGATAGTGAGAAGTCCCAGCTCGAAAACGCAGATACTTCCTGCAACTCAGTCTGATAGGAACATGAAGGTAAGCTTCCTTGAGATCCAAAGTTACCATCCAATGATCTTTGCCCAGCAGAGGTAAAAGCTGCTGTAACGTCAACATTTTGAACTTGGGAATGTCCAGATAAGTGTTGAGGATAGATAAATCCAAAATTGGTCTCCACGTGTTCCCCTTCTTTGGTACTAGGAACAGGCGAGAATAAAATCCTAGGCCCACTTCTGGCATAGGGACCGGCTGTATGGCCCCTATTTGGAGTAACAGAGAAATTTGCTTGTGAGCCTCTATTCTTTGTTGAGGAGGAACGTCTGGCATGCCTTTGAAAGGAGGCAAGGTATGGAAATAAAACCTGTAACCCTGGTGTATGATATCCAATACCCATCTGTCTTGGGTAATTAAACTCCAATTTTCTTTGAAAAGTGCCAACCTTCCTCCCAAAGGTGCTGCCAGACGAGAAGGCTCTGGCAGCTGAAAAGGTAGGTCATTGGGTCTGTTTACGAAAGGACTGACCCCTGCCCTCACCCGAAGACTGTGCAGGAGAACTCCCTGTTCTAGGCCTGAAGGAGCCCTGAGCTCTGCCCCTACCACGTCTAGATCTACCCCTAGACTGAGAATCATAAGAAGGATACGTCCACCCCTTAGTAGGCCAATTCCTACTAAACTTTGGAGGCTGAACCTGCAAAAAATCTTTAACAGTCTGCATAGACTTAGCCTTGTCTTCCATTTTCTTTAAAACTGCCTCAACAGGAGAACCAAACAACACATCAGATTGTAAAGGAGCATCTAAAATCCTTGTTTTAACATGGTCAGATAAATTTTGATCCCTCAGCCAGGCGTGCCTGCGAAGAACTGACCCAGTGGCAGCCACCCTAGACGAGGCCTGTACAGCATCAAAACCACATTGCAAAGAATGCTTACCCACCTGTTCAGAAACATGTACTAAATCTTGCAACTCTTTACAATCAATACCTTCCGCCAGAGCATCAACCTTAGACTTCAACTGTGAAAGGAGATAGTTTTGGTATTTCAACATGTGAAACTGGCAATTCAAAGCCCTCATAGCTAGAGTGGAAGAAGTATAAACTTTCTTTCCCCATCTATCCAAGGCCCTGGCCTCTTTATCTGCAGGAACCGGATTCTTGACAACAGAAGCCTTAACACCTTTAGGCCCCTGGCTAACAGTTTCTGGGTCTGCCCTAGGACTCTTAAAAGATACTTATGAGCTTCAGGCACCCTGTAATACCTATCCGGTTTAACAGGAGCAGGAGGCAAAGAATCAGGATTAAGAGAAGCCTCTGTAAAAACATCTTCCACTACATCCAAAACAGGAGGTATAGCCAAAGGCCTATGCTGGGGTAAAACAAAAATTCCCTAAGCCTTTTCCTGGAATCAGAGAAGTCCTGACCTTCCCACTTAAAATGCTCCCTCATGGAATGAAGAGTTTCTGAAAAGAAAAATCCTCAGGAGGAGAAGCAGAAGGAGTAGAATCATCCACATCAGAATCAGAATAAGGAGAGTACTCCTGCAAGTCTTCAGCCGAAGACTCTGAAACATCCAAGCCTGCTCAAAACTCCCTAGCTCAGGCTCCACCCTAGGTCTCTTATCAGGAGGGGCAAAGAACCCCTAATCAAAGTAATCAAATCTTCTGCCATTTTAAGCATATGCTTCTTGGGCACAGTTCCTGAAGAACTAGGGGTGACACCAACTGAAGCTAAACCTGGCCTGCCTCTGGGAGAAGCCTTGGAAACAGAAGGAGAGGGCCTAACCACCCTAGGCAGGGAGGGGAGTATAGTAACCTGAGAAGCCCCATCAGCCTGACCTGCCTCCTGAGAGGCCACATCCTGCAATAACAAAGTCTCTCCCTGGGATCCCAAAGAAACCTCCGGTGGAACCACCGCTCCACCGACACCTCTAAAGAACCGGCGTCCGGACGGTTCTTCTAGCCTAGGCTTAACTGCTTTTTCCTTGCGCTTCTTGAAGAAGCGGGCCGGAGCATCCGACGGCATTTTATAATTGCACCGCTTCAAGACTAACCTGGCACAATCTAATCTTCTCTTTATAGTGCGCTTATTGAATCTAGCACAAGAGCGACACCCAACAACGCCGTGCTCAGGCCCTAAACAAGGAATACACAAAGTATGATAGTCTCTATGCGGTATCTGTTTCCCACAAGAAATACAATTATTCACTTTTTCTGACATCTGGTAAACCACTGAGGCAAGAAAAAACTAAAATATTCCCCAACGGGGTACTTAGCCAACTTTGACTCGGTCTGAAACTCCGAAATCGAACAATTTCAGAACGCCAACCGGCACTTGCAACGCTGCTTCTGCATCGGACCATGCGGCAAAAAAGACTGAGGATATGACGTCGGTCATGCGCATTTGTACCCTGACGTCCTGATGTCAGTCAAATGCGCCTTGACCGACGTCAGCCTTATACTTTGATATTCGGGCCGACCGAGGACAGCGGACTACCCAAGTGTAAGGACTGCAGCAATGTGAGATGAAGAACATCAAACCATATGCACCCATAATGGCAAAACTGCCCAGTTGAGAACATTTATCATAAAAAAGTCTACTCAGACTTCCACAGTCCACCATTATTAGTAAATATACACAATTCTCCAGTCCACCATTATTAGTAAATGTGCACAATTCCACAGTCCACCATTATTAGTAAATATGCACAATTCTACAGTCCACCATTATCAGTAAATATGCACAATTCTACAGTCCACCTTTATCAGTAAATATGCACAATTCTACAGTCCATTATCAGTAAATATGCACAATCTCTGAAGTAAGTCATCTAAATAATTCCACATTAAAGAAATCTGTAACTAATGAAGCGGTTGCTGCTAGCAATCACCTTTATATTTCATGGTTTCATCAAAAAATAAAGTGTCTGTTGCCCCTCAGGAATAAATTGCCTATATTACATTAAAAATGATAAGCTAGTAATAATATTGCAAGAGGAAATGGATGGCAAACTGATAACAGACTCATAGTTAGTATCTTCACCAAGGAGATCATTCTCAGTACAGCAGCATCCAACCCTTGTGGGAGCAGAACCCACAGCCTTCTGCATCAAAAGCAAGTACACAACCTGTTGTGCTATAGTATTAACTAGGCAAAGCAATAAACTTCTATTCCCCTGCAGCTCTCAGCTCCTTGTAAAATCTACTCAATACTCAGCTGCATCTCAACTTCGCAGCTCAAGAAAACTGGAAAAAGCCAAAATGTATTGGGGGGGGGGTCAAAAGCCCAAAAACCAGGGACACATTAAACATTGCTTGTATAATCTTGGAAAGTTGCTAGAATAAAATGTTGTGTTGCCACCATACATTTTACTGCCAAGGTCCCTGAGCAAAAAACAGTCAGAGTAACATACCACTACGCCACATCAGCTGCTTTGTAAAAGAGAGGAAGACTGAAACTTAAATGGCTATCATTTAGTGAATTCAGTTCTCACCATAGCTGTCAACCTCTTAGTACAAAACACCTGGACAAACCCAGTAATGAGGGAATACAGCCCTCAAACATATTCAGTGAATTCAGTTCTTGCCATAGCTGTCAACCTTAGCACAAAAACCTGGACGAAGCCAATAATGGGGGAATACAGTCCCAAAAGTAGGGACAAATTTAAAATATTCATCTTATAAACTTAGAAAATTGCTAGAAAAAAAGGTTGAGCTACTATGTATTCTGAAGAACATGAAGTTTGAAATTCAAATGCCGGTCAATTTTACTGCGGACAGAACAAAAACAATTTTCAGCAGAGACGCAGGGATTAATACTGCAGACACGTCTTTGTAAAATGGCAGGGCATCAGAGCAAATCCACACCAACACAGGGAGGAGATGCAGACTCCACACAGAAGCCACCCCAACCAAGAATTAAACCAGAAAACCTACAGCTGTGAGGCAACAATACTACCACTGCACCATCAAATATGCAAGGAATTAAACATTCAGAAACCTGAAGTCTGAAATTCAAATGCCTGTCAATTTTATTTAACATTTGTTAATCAGGACAGTCTGACTTGTAACAAAAAACAATTTTCAGCAGAGGCCCAGGAAGAAATAATGCAGACATGTCTTTGTAACATGGGAGGACACAAAAGCAAACCCACACAAACACAGGGAGAAGATACGGACCCCACAAAGAAGGAACCCCAGCCAAGAATCAAATCTGAGAACCTGCAGCTGTGAGGCAACAATGCTACCAGTGCACCATCAAATAAAAACAAACCCATACAAACACAGGGAGAATATAACAGACCCCACAAAGAAGGAACCCCAGCCAAGAATCAAACCTGAGAACCTGCAGCTGTGAGGCAACAATGCTACCAGTGCAACATCAAATATCAAGCATTGCAACATTTACAAACCACAGATATTATGAGGAACAGATCAGATCGAATATGAGGCAAAAATCTGCAATATTTTTACAAATGGTGGTGGGTAGGGAACTCAAGTCTTTAACACCTGCATACAGGGTACAGGGTTCAAGCCTGTGGTATTCCCTACCACACCACCATGAGTACCTGGGACATTTACACACAGACAGACACACACACACACACACACACACACACACACACACACACACACACACACACACACACACACACACACACACACTCTCCAGTATAAACATTGTAAAACTAAAAAGCACCATACACACTCAATCAATTCAATATAAACATTGTAAAAGTAAAAAAGCAGTGGAACATGCATACTACAAAAAGGTTAACCTAAAAGGAAATTATTACTGAAAATGAATTATGCAAGCAGAACAAATGGCCTTATCATCTGTTACCAATGCAATACAATTCTGCACTCAAACATTTCAAACTCAGGAAACACAGACTCCATGATGCCCTCATCTGTGAATCATGGTACCATTGCATTGCTCTTGAAATTGCTTTCCTTTTTTCTACTTGTTGGGCTGTGTGACCTGTTAGCAAAGCATGCTTTCTGTATGAAATACTTCTACAGCCTTCAGAAAAGCCTTCCACAAGGTAAATTTATTCACACAAATCTGGGTCCTCAGTTTGTAATATCTTATAAGCCTCAAAGTTCAGGGATCAGTAATTTTAAGCCATAGTGTTAATATTTTGAGTTTTTTTTCACAGCACAATTGAAATGATTTAATATGGAGGATATTGCAAAGACACACATTTCCATTATAATAGGTCTGCTTCCAATAATTGATTCTTACTTGTGTTTATCTTGGAGATATGCCAATATAATTGACTTGGCAGACACCCAAGCATTATTACTGCTGTTAAATATATGCTCAAAGCTGAGCAATTGCAAATTATTTACTGGAACAATTCTGAATATGATGATAATATTAACTGGAAGAGTTCTGCTCTGAAATGTTCAGCTTCCTGAGTGAGCTGTTAAATGTTCTGTCTTAAGCAAAGTTTTGTCCAATCAGCAAAAGTAAGTCAGCAAACCAATGTTATTTATTATTGCCTGAAAGTATAACACTGAAGGTAACTATTGAATATGACAGTGGTGTGTGCCTAAGATATGTATAAACATCCATCTATTTACATGCTCTACGTGAATATAACAGGCCGTAGTACAACTAAGGGGTTCAAATCGTCTAAGATCACTTTAATAACAAACTGCAAATGAGCAGCAACAGCAATAACAATAGCAATACTTTTGAGTTCTGATATCTTTTTCTCAATGCTAAATACAAAGTGTTACTTCTGTCAAGGTTAATTCATATAAATAGCCAGTGTATCAAATGTAGTTAACAGATCACATGCCAGTTTAAAATTTCATATGACACTTTTAAAATCATACAGCCTGGTATAACAAACATTAAAACTTAAAATCACAAAATGTCACTTTAAATCACAAAATGTCACTTTTGAATTTTAGCACCATACACTTACCTGTCTGATCCCAAGCAAAGCTCCTTCCCGACGAGACTGCCCGCGCAAATACTCCTAAGACCCGCGAGATCCCAAGCAAAGCTCCTTCCCGACGAGACTGTCCTGACTGCTCCTTCCCGACGAGATGAGACTGTCCTGACTGCTGCTGTTGCAGTCCGGACCCAACACATAATCCCAGCGAGTCTGTGCACTTTAAAAGTGCACAGACGTCTCCTTGTGTCCCCCTATGGGGACTGCCGGACTGCCTGGAGCATGCGCATAGACCGACAGTAGCCGGGACTACTGCGCATGCGTGAAGTCCGCGAAATTTAAAAAAAGTTTTTTTTTCTATTTTTTATTTTGAGGGGGCTGCAGTCCGGCAGTCCGATAGCACAGGCCTCCTCTGGTGAGACTATGTTATGAACCTGCACAGTTTGGCACTAGATTCTGCTATGAAGGAAAATACACTGCTTGAAGAATTAACTGATGACTGATAGACAGATCCCAGGCCTGAAGAGCCAGCCTGCAAAGAAGGTAAGACTTTGTGCCCCCTCTGCTTGTTGACATACCACATTACTATGGTAGTGTCTGCGTAAACCTTCAGAGGGCTTGGACAGAGCATGAGGTGAAAAGCCTGAAGGGCCAGAATCAGAGGTCTCATATCTTTGGTGTTGATATGGTCTGACTTCTGATGGGGGGGGGGGGGGGGGCAAAGACCTTAAACTTTCAGGTGACCACAGGAAGCCCCAGTGAGGAATTGGTGAATGGTTCTTGAAAATGAACCAGAAGCTAAAAAGGCAGACCTGGGTTGAGGGTCAGCTGATGTAGCCATTATATGAATTCCCACTTGAGACTAGGAAGCAGAGGCACTCAAATCTAGACGGTGGCAATGCTGACGCCAAACTAACTCGAGATACCACTGAAGCTTCCATATATGCAATCTGGCAAGACAGCGTACAGGGAAACAAGAGTCCATGACTGCTAGAGCCTGAAGAAACTCTCTGGCTGGAATGGCAGGCAGAGGAAGAAGAGACTGAAACAAAGATGTCAAGGACTATACCTTTGGAGGAAAAAGATAAGCCAACACTGGCAATGACTGAATTCTGCCCAGGTACACATGATCCTGACATAAGGTCAGGGCAGACTTTTGGAAATTGATAGTGAACCCCAGACTTTGAAGGAGAGATATGGTTAACTCCAGAGGTTGTAACAGGGAGAATGTGCCTTAATCAACAAGTCATCTAAATAAGGAAAAAATCTGAATACCTTGGAGCCTGCAAAAAGCAATCGCAGAGGCTAAGCATTTTGTGAATATCCTTGGAACAGTAGAGAGGCCAAAGGGCAAAGCAAAATACTGAAAATGAGGGGAAAGAAAAGAGAAATACAAAAATTTAATAAAAAAGTGGGTTGATAAGAATATGAAGGTAAGCAAGCCAAAGGGAGCAAAATGTCGGAGAGAAGCAGGCTTGTCAGATGAAGGCTTCTGGGCCACAGAGCCTAAGAAGACTTCGTAACAGGAGCTCGCCTGTCACCCCTCCTGCCTTTAGTAGCCTGATGAATATGCCTGCAAACAAAGCAGATCTAGTATGATAGTTCCTCTGAAACTCAGGGACAGGGGGACATAAAAATAGGTTTGCGGTCCTGCAAAGCTTTACCTCTTTCTTGAAGAGGATTGCACATAGCAGCAGCAGTCCCAAAGAGGTTTTTATTATCCAGAGGAACATCTAGCAACCTGGACAATGTCTTCAGGTAATGACTGCAGACAAAGCTAAGAGTAACTCTGGAAGAGGCATCAGCAGGATCATAGCTGCACTTGACAGACTGGCAAGCCACCTGAGAGGTAGAACCCAAAACGGAGAAAGCAGAAGATTTTCCTTCAGAATAAGGGAGGTCAGAAAGAACCTGACAAGCCTGGGCAATCAAGGCCAGAGCACATCTGGTCATGTGGGTCTGGTAATTAATGGCCCTGAAGGCCAAAGTGAAAGCAGTATAGGCCTTCTTTCCAATCCTCTCTATGGACTTGCTATCCTTTTTCGAAGGCAGAAGCTTTGCAGAGGGCAAAAGCTTAGGATTGTCAAAGGAGACTGATACCACAGCAGGATCAGTAGGAGGGCACTTAAATAGGAATTGACAATCCTCAGGAACCTTAGAAAACCTGTCGGGTTTCTTTGGAGCAGGAGGCTGAGAATCAGGAGTCAGAGGCAGCTATAAAGCTGTCTAGCAAAGCAGCGAACGCAAGAGGTATTGCAGAAGGTTTGAGTGTCCATCTGAAGCAACTCATACTACCTCTGCTGGATATCAGACACGTGAGAAGAAAAGTATTCCATCATTCTGGCTACTGTGTCCCCAAAAGACAACTCCTCCAAAGGGGACTCGGGGCTAATGGATTCCTCAACAGAGCCATAAGCCAAAGGAGACGGCATCTGAAAAGAATAAGACAAGGATTCCTTCATCTGACTCCAAATCCTCAACAGAAGAATCACGTTTTCTGGGCCATAAAGGATTTGAGGTGGCAAAGAAACCCATTTGGGAGGCTTCAAGGCCATTAAGGCACAAAACAGACCTTGAATAAACTCCTTCCATTCCCTTTGAGAGTCCTTAGGACATAGAGAAGGATACTTAGTCTTCTCTTTTTCCTTAGTAGGGATGTCAGTCCTAACTAACACCAGAGGTCCTGACCCTTGAAGAAATTCAATAAGAGTAGCCAGAACCTCTTCCCTGACCAGAATCTGTGAAATTCCTCTAGGGCCCTCCAAGATAATAACCATGTCTCCCCTTTGATGTTTGGAACAGACACCTGCAAAGCCTCAGAGGACTTGCAATAGGAAGAAACCATGCCAGCCGCCAATGGGGTGATGGCAGAGGAATCCAAAGTCAACACTGGATAGTCTACAGAGCTATCACCCGCATCTAGACAGACATCTGATGGAGGGTGAACAGCCAAAGAATCTGGCCAGGTTTTCTTGGCGTTCTTCTTGCTTGATTGTAGTACCTCAGGGTTAACTGGTTCCAACAGACTACCCTGAGCCAAATATTTACACCGCTGGTTCTTGAGACAGAGGACCAAGGAAGATAACTGGCTTTTAAGACTCTCAGGCACAAATGCCTTAACAATATTTCAAGAAGTGTGGTCATGGGAAGCAACCAAACAAAAGAGACATTGCTCATAACATATTTGCTATACTGGACTCTGAATATCTGTGTAGTAGTTAAATTGTTTGGAAGAATCCAGAAGTTAATGCCAAAAGGGAACCAAAATATAACCATATATGCATGGAAAAGCAAAAGGGTTAACCCATCCTGAATGGTTGCAACCTGGATATGCTCTTGCAAATGTAAAGGGAAGTAAACCAGTTAGACTACAAAAAACAGCCAGAATAGCTAGTTCATAAATAGAATTAACTTTCACAGTAAAAAAAAGTAAAGAACCCAATTAAGTATCAAGTAAACAATAAGTGACCTTGCATAGAAACAGAAAATACTCTTTGTAGAGCAGCTTGAGATGAGTCTAAAATGAAGAGGAGGATCCACAGGCATACATGCTGAAATGGCTGACAAATACCTCATCAAAGAAGTAAACAGGCCATAGAATAGTGACTCATATAAATGTTTGAGAACCAGAGGCAATAACTCTGGATGGAGTCCTGGTTATAGGCAAGGCACCAACTAGAAAATGTTTCGCCATTGGTTAACAAAATTTCTTAGCAGCATAATTTCTTGCCTCCTTCACTACTTGCTACAAGTGCTAACAAAAGAGGTGCCTAAAAGGTATTAGAACTGAATCATTCTGGCAGTCACCTGAAGTTGTCTGAGATTGGGGTGTATCAAACTTCCCTTGTCTTGTCTGAGCAAATCCACTCTGTGAGGAAGCCTGTGGTAACTGCACCTGGCCAATTCTAGAAGTGAGAACCAATGCTGCCTGAGCCAAAAGGGACTCACCAAAATAATTTTGAGAGAGTCCTTTTGAATCTTAAAGAATGAATACGGATATCACTGGAAAGGATGGAAATGCATACAGGAACATTCATGACAAAAGAAATGAAAATGCATTGGTTTTCCAGACCTGCCTGCAAGAAGTCCCGATGCAGAATTTTATTAGTTATCTCATTTGAAAGGAGGCAATCACATCCGTTTGAGGTGTCCTCCCACAACTGGATCCACTCCTGGAAGAACTCCCCTCATTCAGCTCCCATTAGTGAAGATCTCTCCTGGTTCTGCTCAGCTGGTCTACCGCTACAATTTGCTCTGACAGTATGCAAGATACTTGGAGGGTTATACATTGCTAGAGAGCTAACACCCAAATAATCATAGCCAGCATGCACAGCAAGTAGGACCTGCTGACCCAGTTTAAAAACATCACTGTGGTGTAGTCTGTAATCACCTGTAATGGCCCCAGGGGTACACAGGTCATGAAAAGATGCTAAATCATGCATAACAGCTAACAGCTCTTTGACATACATAATCTTTGGTCTCTTAACTGTCCCAGAGGCCTCGCACCTTTACCATCACAGAAACTGTTGATCGAGCAAAAATTGAAACATCTCACTGCCTTCACTGAGGATAAGAATATTGGGTCCACAGGAGAATCATAAAAACCATGAATCCTAAATTCTGAAGATATTCAAAGATTGAAGATCAGAAAGTTTCAAGATACAATTCACCTTTGCCTGGGTTAGGAATGCCTTTGAAGTGATGCATCAAGAAGTCAACCTAAAAAGCATAATCTTCTGTGACTGAGTCAAGGAAGATTTTTAAACTTATATCTGAAGCCCAGATTGGTAAGGATTAAAGAAATCCATGCTAAGGACTCCTGACATCTAACAAAAAACTCTGCAGAGATCAGTAAGTCATCTAAACACAGAAAAATGTGAACGTCTTGCAGTTTGCAGTGGGCTACACCTAAAGCTATGCATTCTGTAAACACCCTACGACCTGTAGTTAATTCAAAGGGTAGACTGGTAGCAGGCTCTGAAGAGTCAGTATTTTGTAATTTTCACAAACTGGTTGAGAAAGGAAAGCTTGTTCTAGAAGCCTTTATCTCCTGGGTCTAAAGGTACTGGTAGTATGACTCCTAAGATAAGAATTTGTTGAACATAAGGAAAAATGTGTTTGTTTGGGGTTTTTTTGGAGGGTAGGAAGGAATTCTGAAAGGAGGTATGTACATTCAGTGCCAGCTATAACTCTCCTGAAACATTAGTAAACCTAGAGTCTAAAAAAATATGTTGCCTAAGGGGGGAAAGACTGAGATCCAATCTACAGGACAGACAGAGATGCAGGGACAGGAAGACGGAAAGAATGCAGGCATACTCATTTTGAAGGAGTACTCTATCCCTTTTTTGAAAGGAGCCCCATTTTTAATTCCTACCATTTCTTTTGCTGTTCCCAATTTTGCCAGGACTGATTATTTTATCTTTTTTTTAAAAGAGCAAACGGTTTATAAGATTTATAATGTGGGTATTGTAAAACATTAGTAACCTCCTGAAATATAATTCCCCACTATCATTTACCTATTTGAGGGCATGGACAGCATCAGGGCCAAAACAAAACCTCCTTGTTTAAAGTAGAGTTAAAATTTTCAGTCTATCGTATCAGAAAACAGTACGTACCCCATGCATATCTTTTCAAAACAGTAGTGGTACTAGTAGCCCTATATACAAATATCTTTGCAATCATACACATTCTTGAAAGGATGTTTAAACTACTAAGACATGTCAGAATTCCCAGGATTCAGTACCTTCTGAAGGAAGTGTAGCAGAATTCACAAGCTAATAGACTGGAAAGACTAAATTATCTTATGAAATATAACACCTTACCTTCTTGTTTGCAGGAGAAGGATTAGTTTTAACAAGTATTCTGCTTTTTCTTGGGGACTGAACTTTGAGGGTCAGGGTTATTGCAGGCAGAATTTACCACATCCTTCAAGCCTGGCATAATAGGAGGAATGACTACAGCATATGGCAAATCCACTTGAATCATGTTATCATGCTGCCTCAGTTTACAGGGAAATATACACTTGTTCCAACAAAAATAGAAAATTCACCCTGGAGCTAGTCTTACGGAAAAAAAGGCTCAACTAATGATGTTGGACATGACAAATTTTCCTTACAGAGTCTTGGGATTGAGAATCAGACAAAGGAAAAGCCCTGCCTCTTTTAATGTCAGACAGCTCTGACATACTCTCCTCAGTAATATATTAACCTAGTTAAGTCTTCTGGTATGGGTTTCTGATGTCCAGGATAGAAAGCTTGCAATGAACTCCTAAGGCAAGAAAAAACATCCTTATTAACAGGCAAAATAGTTTTGGATGAGCTATGTCTAACCTTTTCTTTCCTTTTTCTACAGGTATCACTGGAAGGAGAAAGACAGAGATGGCACTTCATCCCAGACAAGAAGTCTCTTTCTCCAGACCCAGTGAGAAGAGCCTCCTGAAGAAACTTCCAAACAAAAAGATGATGGCTCTCCCATGCCGACAGTGGGCACTGGAACATCCAGAGAAGACATGGTTATTCTCCCATCCATGGTGGTGGAAAGGACTACACCAGAGAATGGTCTGAGAAACAACAAATGATCACTGCAGCACTGTCCAAGCCCATGGAGTACGTAAGGGGTCCTATTCTAATAATCTTTTTCTTTTTAGGTGCAGTGGGGAAAGAAACAGCAGGACCAGTGTAAGAATCCATGCTGTAGCCAAGAAAGAAACCGGATTGCCAGTAAGTGCGGCTGGAAAGAGTTGCCTGATAACTTACTTTCTAACCAAGTGTTCACAAACAGAACACACACTTACACTTCCCAACACAGACATCAAAAACAAAGGTAAAAACACAAACAGTAACACCAAAACCCTGTCAGAACTCCAAGTCCCTTTCAAAGAAAGTGCACTGACAGAAATCAAGAAATAAAGGTATTTCCCTGATATCACCTATTTTAAAACAAGATAAGGATCCTCCAAAGTGTTCATCATACAGACACATTTCACTTTTAAATGTGGGCTATAAGATGTTCATGTCTATTTTAGCTAAAATAATTAATCTACTTATTCCTAAACTATCAATGATCAAACTGTGTTTAAAATAGGCAAAAGTACAATATAATATAATAAGAATAAATACATTAATAGACTATGCAAATAAAAAAAAAATAACATGTTATCAATAGTCCCGATTTAGATAAGGCTTTTGACTCCGTTAATTGGTCGTACTTGTTTAAAACACTTAGTGTATAATTTCTCACCTGAGCCAATTGCATTAATTTTTAAGCTACAGATTAATTCTTATGCTTATGTTAAAATAGGTTATAAAAATCACAAAACAAGCCTGTCCATTATCACCTTTACTTTTTTGCATTAGCTATATAACCCTTTGCTAACAGTATTAAATCCAATAAAACAATAATGGTATCAAAATAAAATGAAGATTTCGAACTAAAGTTTCATCTCTTTGCTGATGATATTTTACTAAATAGGAAATATAGAAAATTCATTAGAACATATAATTAGCTCTATGAGTCAGCTTGAAGAAATCTCAAACTTAAAAGATTATTAATTAATAAAACATTTAAAAAAACATACAAAAATATTCTAACTTCAACTGAAATAGCAATCAATTGGAACACCTTGGTATAACTATTATGTCTAACAGTAAATAAATGATACAAACTTTCAACAGGTTGTTAATAAATTTAGCCACAAATAGGAATAAATTCTTCTTTACCATGGAAGAACGATTAATGCTTATTAACATGGTAATTCTCCCTAAAATACTGTCTTACAATCTTTAGTACTAGTTCCACCAAAAAATGAAGATAAATAATATTCTACTTACATTTTTGGCATTCTAATAAACCAGGAGTTTCCTTTGATTGGCCCAGAAAAGGCTGGCATAATGGTGGAACAGGATTCCCTGACATTTAATTGTATGCTACTTCAATTGTAAAAGTTATAGCATTGTGGATAAATTAAACTTATGATTCAAAAAGGAAATGAAAACATCAAGAAATATTATTAGTAAATAATGAATATATTACAACCAGTCATAAACAAATGGAACCTAATAGTTTTACCTGGTTATTAAAAGATTTTTGCATAAATGGTGTTACACCCTCTTCTCAAATTCCCTATTCAAATAATTTCCTCTTTCTAAAAGTTCACATATTTTAACAATTGTACTAAAGACTTAATATTTTCTACATTTCCAATTCATAAACACGACTGCTTGGAAACTCACAACTATAACAAAATACTAATATTGAAATGACAAAGTAATTTAATTTGTTGGCAACAATTCTTAAATGGTACAGATAGTGTGTGATGGTGTGTGTTTATATATATATATATATATATATATATATATATATATATATATATATATATATATATATATACACACACACACACACACACACACACACACACACACACACACACACATATATATGTATACATACACACACACACAATTATATATATATATATATATATATATATATATACACATACAGATACATACACACATACACTTCACTATCTCTTTTGCTAGCATCTTCCCTATACTTACTGCTTTGTGCCCATCCCTCCCTCTCTTAGCCGGTCTGTTCCCTTCCTTTCCTGCTGTAACTATTTCTTTTTTATCCTTACTCTGCAGCCCACAGCCAGATCTGACATTTTAATTATGTTGTACATTACCTGCTGCTCTTTTGACCGATTGTTTTTCTTTTTGCTTGCCAGCAACTGTCAGTGCAGTCTGCTCCGATCTGCCCCCCCTGTGGACAGGCTTCACTCCAT
Organism: Protopterus annectens; assembly: GCF_019279795.1. Taxonomy (NCBI): domain Eukaryota; kingdom Metazoa; phylum Chordata; order Ceratodontiformes; family Protopteridae; genus Protopterus; species Protopterus annectens. Next base: position 1,176,908,585 of record NC_056743.1, on the reverse strand, counting down.
TCCCCTACCCCTTTCCCACCCACCCCTGATTTCCCTAGATTTATACCTCTATCCAACTCTACAATACCGAGCCAATTACAAATAGCCCCACCTCCAATACCTCCCTTTACTCCACCCTACACTAGTCAGCCATTTACAAACAGCCCCACCTCCACTTATCCAATCCACACAAAACTCCATCTATTTTCTGCTGCCCAATTCTCTACCCTGAATACTACAACTCAATCACCATGACACTAAATGTTCTCCTTTCTCTCTAACCTGTTTCTGACATCACGTATTGTTCACTTAATCCTCATCACCCCTTTGAATTATTCTCCAATCCCGGCAACATTCACACATTCTACTCTTGCCCTACTTCATAATAACCCCAAAGGAAGCTATAGCAACATATCAGCCAGCCTAATCCACTACAATATTATGTATCTCTCAAAATACAAACTCCTTCCCACCATAACTACTAGTAAAGTTAGACTCAATAAAATTCTCACCTATAATAAACACATTCTATCCTTGTGCAGGGACATCCACCCCAACCCACGGCCCTCAATTACAGCTTCCTCTGTCAAAAGCATAAATCCTAAGAATATTCTTTTTGCAACCCTCGTAGGATCTATAACAAAACCACAGAATTTCACACTTGGTTAAGCCAAAACACTCCAGACATTCTAGTAATTACCGAAACCTGGCTAAAGCCCCATATCCAGGATACTGAAATAACACCTCCAGACTACAGTATACTTAGAAAAGATAGAACCGACAAAAAGATGGCTGTGTAGCCTTCGTTCATCCTAACTCCATCACAATCTCACCTTTCTCCAAAGAGACTCCAACTTTTAACAATGCTGAAATTTTAATTGGAACCTTACAAATTAATAAAACAAAACAAATATGCATTGTTGGGCTACATATACCCCCCCCCCGGACAAAACATCCAAATTATGGAAGATATCCTGTCCTGGGTATCAGAAAACATCAGTAATGAAACAATAATTATGGGAGATATCAGTATCAACTGGCAAGACCTGGTGATTGATTCCCCTACTTGTAGTATAAACCTTTATGTTTATACCCAGCTTGTCACCAATCCCACCCATATGCATAACAGTAATATCCTAGGTGCGACCCTTGACTGGATACTTATCGCTAATCCACACAAATAAATAAACTAATCCCTACAATCTAAAACCCTTAGTGACCACCTACCAGTATTTATATATAGATCCTCACCACAAATTGTAAGATCCTCACAACAAATTTTAAGAATTCACACATACAGAACTACCAGAAACACCAGAAACTTTGACCACAATTTAATGAAATCCTGAAATATACTAATTGGAACCCAGTTAAAGCACTATCTCTAGAAGATGCATTTGAATACTTCAACAATGAATTTCTAAATACTCTCAACAGCTTATGCCCCAACCGCACCAATAGAATAAAAACTAACCATGCCCCATGGCTAACTAAAAATACCAAACAACTTTTAAAAGACAGAGATAAAGGATGGATGGTATTGGATAATAATAAATCAGATGCCAACCTATTCAAATATAAGCAGTTATGAAATAAAGCAAAAACATTAGTGAATTTAGATTAAAGAAAACTCACTTCTCTATCCAACTATCATAAAAATAACCCAAGACTATTTGGGAGGAATATCTCTAACTTCCTTACCGCAGGCTACATCTCCACATCCTGACAAAATTCCATTAGAGATTGCCAACCTATTTAACTCTCACTTTGTAGATAGTATACGCAAGGTGTTACAAAAATTGTACTGCCAAACAACCTCTAACCCCAACTTTGATCCCCCTTCCCCCTCACTTCACAACTCCTGTACAAATCAAAATTACCCATCACCTCCCTCAGTAAACTAGTACAACATCTCATATCTCCTTTTCTCTTAATCCTGTTCCAACCTCTCTTACTAAAGCTTCTTCAAAAACTAAAACCCGTTCCCTCTCTGCTTACGGCCTCCCTGCTGAATACTTAAATACTGCTGCAGAAGCCATGCCATACCATACCCTGCCAGCATCCCTATACATCACTCCATTATAGAGGTCGAAGTACCCAACCTCTGTAAAAAAAAATATATATATATATATATATATATATATATATATATATATATATATATCAGCACCCTTTTACATAAAGGGGAAAACTCAAATGACCTACCCAATTATTGACCAATCTCCATCCTCTCTCCTCTTTCCAAATTCCTGCTAAAATGCATATATAGGCAACTACTCCACCATCTCATCCAAAATAAGCTAAATTCACCTACCCAACATGGGTTCCGCCCATCACAAAGTACCACTACTGCCCTAATTTCTTTAATGGACACTGACCAAGGCCATTGACTCCGGTGATATCACATCAGTCTTACTGCTAGATTTATCAAAGGCATTTGACAGAGTGTCCCACAACAAACTTCTCCATCAACTATCCATTGTAGACTGCACTCCATCATCCCTGCAATGGTTTGCAAGCTACCTATCCAACCACCAACAAAGTGTTAAATGGCAAAATACACTATCCCAATATCAAACCAACACAACGGAGTACCACAAGGATCCATACTTGGACCCTTACTCTCTAACATTTTTACCATTGACCTTCACACCTCATTATCTTCTGGCTCTATTATCCAATATGCAGATGACACTACCATAATATCCTCCTCTAATAACATACAGTACCTCCAACAATTCACCCAAACCACCTTCACCTCAATACAGACATGGCTGAAAGAAGCCCAGTTACTACTAAATCCTAAAAAAAGAAGAAAAAAAAAAAAAAAAAAAAAAAAGGTTTACTTTTCTCAACAAAATCAATCTCATCTGACTTCAACATTTTCTCTCAGGATAACACAAATACTGAAACAGTCTCTACAGCTAAGCTATTAGGTGTTATTATAGACAAAACACTAACTTTTGAACACCATATCTGCAACAGCATAAAAAAACACACATCAAACTGGGAACACTTTATAGTCATAAAACTTTCATGGATAAGTCCACCAGGAAAAACCTCACCAATGCTTACCTGCTTCCTTCACTCTTATATGCAAGTCCCATATAAACCAGTTTACACTCTTCTCTTAAAAAAAAGTCCAATCCTGTTACCACAAAATTGCCTAATTTGCCACCCACCATTCATACTGTTCCCACCAATGCCTAGCTCTAAAAGAACTAAACTGGCTCAAACTCACACAACACCTAAACTTAATTCAGCTGTCTTTTGCACATAAAATGATAAATACACCTGATAGTTATCCAGCCCTCAAACCTGTTCTAAAACCATACATCACTACCAGAGTCCTTCGATTTGAGAATAAACAGCTTCTAGCCATCTACATTCCAAATAAGAGAGTTGGCCAGTGCCTATATTCTATCACCAAACCCTGGAACTCTCTGCCAACAGACATTACTACCATTGAGTGATTTAACAAATTTAAACACCATAAAAAAACATTTCCTATGGAAACGGAACTGCTCCTGTTCTTTCCCTAATAGGTGAACTCCATCCACTTTCTAATTACTTTTTTTCTCTCATCGGGATATACCTGGACCATACGTTCTAAGAAATATTACGTAATTCTACATCGATTATTACTCCTATCCTAATGCACAATTTTTTTCCTCTTTTCTAAAACATATGATTGTTTCTAACTTATTAAGCCTCTGCCTCATACTTGCATCCTACCTCAATCCTATCTGATAAAAAAAGTTTAATCTTTTTCTATTACTCTAGCTAGTGTCGCACATTACTTGTATCTACTTCATTATACTTATTTAGTATGTTATTGTATTTTATTGTATGATTTTAATACTTGCCATTACTTTATTCTTGTATAACATCAAAACTTCCTTGTTCATGTATAACGTCGAACTTTCTTGTACTTTTTTGGAGCTTTTCTCCCTGAGCCTCAGCTGAAAATGGGTTCCTGACCAAGTAGGACTTTCCCGGTAAACAAATGTTAAATAAATAAATTATATTTATTTATTTATTTTATATTTGTTAACCGGGAAAGTCCAACTTGGAACGAGCCAATTTTCAGCAGAGGCCCGGTGAGAAATGCTCCAGACACGTCTTTATAACGTGGGAGGAAACCCACACAAATGCAGGGAGTACATGCAAACTCCACAGAGAAGGCACCCCAGCCGAGAATCAAACCAGAGAACAACGTTACCACTGCACTACTGCGCTGTCCAACATATACATACATATTATATATATATATATATATATATATATATATATATATATATATATATATATAGTCAATTTAAAGGTCCAAAGATGATCAAGTTTCTGAGAACTGCTTAATTTTACAAATATTTAGAAACTTTGTGAACACAGAGGTAAACAAGATATTTAACCTAGATAAGAAAACATTTGCCAAATTATTGGAATTCTTAATATCAAGAACGATGCAATGAAAAACAAATCATATCCGTCACAAATTTATAAATTTCTTAAGTTATATTTCACAAATTAATATTAAAATCTACAGATAAAACTACACCATTATATTGAAAAAATTTAATTTGGAAATTTTTGCACAGAACTTTTGTCACTCTTAACAAAATTACAATTATGTATATATCAAACAGAATTACATGCTGAAAATGTGATACTGAAATAATACCCGATTGGACGCATATGGTATATAAATGAGAAGTCATCTCCCATTTAGAAAGAAATTAATAACTTTATTCAAGCTCTATGGTCAGATATATGTAATATTTCTAAATCTTTAGTTTTATTTAATGCTCGGATTACGGAAATAACTCCAAAAACCTAAGTGCCTTGCTACAGCCAGAAAAGTAATTAATAAAAACTGGAAAAGTAAAGTTACCCCCTCTAGTATTGAATTTAGCATGTCAAAGATTGTTTGAGGTAGTGAATTGCATACTAAAAAGATGAGAACTTCTAATATTACACATTCATATATATCTTGGCTTGAACCTAAAGACTTGCTTGAAAAATATCAACTGCTGTTTATGTATAACTGATGTATTGAGCAGCTGTGGACCTATGTAAACAGTTATTTGTTTTATAATTGGTTTGTTTATTATTTTAAAACCAAATAAAGACAAGAAAAATGAAAGTTGTCAAGAAATTCACCAAACATAAAAATGCATTTCTAGATGCTTAAGTGCAACAGCTTCAAGCAAAATGTATCAAGCTATAAAATAATGAAGGCAAGTTAGTCACAAAGTGTACACAGATACCAAAACACAAACAGCATTTGAAGGACATAAAACAAGAATTTATATCCTTGCACTTCAGTTAAAATACCTCAGAAGCAGTGCATTTGTCATACTGAAACAACCCCTTTCTTAAAGCAATACTTTGGGACAAGAAACTTCCAATATTAATAAAATTGTTGTTATTATTCAAAAAATAAAAAATATATCAAAAATATTTAAAAAGGCAATATTTTTGTTATGTAAGGGTTACCCTACAGGGACTTATCTGCCAGAAATGAAGCCTGTATCCAATTGCTGCTGCAGTGAAGCCTTAGAGCTGTTTTCTCTTGAGGCAAGAAAGTACTGAAGTTCTCTACACCCTGACAGCTGATTTCCCTCCAAGGAGATAGCTAATCAGCAGTCAGAGTTTAGGCGTAGGAAAGAGCCAGAGTTCTTTAAAAAACTGGCCGGTTGTTGTAACCTGGGCAGTATACGACTCAAACAGCAAAAGGCTACTACAGCTGTGAGAATGATTAATATGGGAAGATAACTTGTGTTGAGGTAGATGAAGATGAAAATGATCAGTTGGACCAGAAAGAAGGATTTGGTCACTACTGTTGCAATGTGGTGGTCAAAAGACAGGGAATGGCAATGAAGGTGCAAAGGTCTCTGATGACTGAATCAATCTGCAGAAGGGTGCTGTTAACGATGTGCGTTTTGGAACAGCCAAACAGACAACACAGGAAACCGCATAAAATATGAAAGAAAATAAACCAGTAGTCAGTCTGTCTCAAGATAATGTTTATTAAAACAACAATAAAGCCTTCAAGTTCTCACAACTCTTCTTCAGTGTTAGTAAGGTAAAATTATACTCAGTTTAAATAGTGGAAATAATTAACAGCCGGCTTATCAAATCACACGACCAAAACCAAACTAATTTATCAATAACGATAATATACAACATATATAAAAAATGCATATAAAAAAAATGAAATATTAAGTTAAGGCTATGTTTATCTTTCAATAGTGGTTTCACACTATTTACCTGAAATGTGTTCAAAAGTGTGGTAAAAAGGCAGTGAAACGTGTTCAACAGTGTGGTAAAAAGTCAGTTTATGAGAGCGAGTACACTGAATGCAATTCATGATGGCTTTGTTAAACAAACAAAGAATATGGCTGATGATTTTTCTTTAAAAACTATGATCCAAAATTAATTCATAGTAAGAACTTTTTATTGAATCAGAGAAAGAGAGAGAATTGGTAAACCTTATTTATTAAGAATTCAATCTGATTTAGAAAATAATTATACATCTGGAGATTACAGACAACTTAGGTACATCACAAAATATAATAGATGGACATCACAGATAAAAGTCTAACAGAAAAGAACTGGTGCATATTTAAACCAGATAATGAACTAAAACTAAATGTTGATAAACCTCACTTGGTTTATAAAAAGGAAAGTAATTTACAGCTTATGCTATAAGGATACCAAATATAATGTCAAGAGACCAGATTTACGTATTAATAAAAAGGGACTATTCCTTGTTTTAATGGTATATTCTGTAGATATATTAACCCATCAACTCATTTTGTGCATCCTGTTTCACAAAAAGCATTTGATTTTAAAGTATATACAACTTGTTCAACTGAAAATGTAGTATCTTTAGCAAATTGCAAAAAAATGCTCCAGCTATTATGTTGATAAAACTAATCAGAAACTGTAAGAGAATTTCATCACACCTGTCTGAGATTCAAACAAAATTTAATCAAATGCCTTGTACATATATAAACATTTATTTTAATGGAGATGAACATACTTTTAGGTTTAGAGTTTTACAAAAAGTTTTTCCTAATAGAAGAGGTAGTCACATAGCTAACAAAACTGAAACAGAGGAGTACAAGTGGATGAATAACTTCAGGGCAGACCATTCACCAGGTCTTAACCATAAGAATAGTGTGAAACCTCTACTGAAAGATAAACCTATGTCACATAGGCTTAACTTAATATTTAAAATTTTTATGTTCTTTTTTATATATGTTGTATATTACTGTCATTGATAAATTAGTTTGGCTTTGGTCATCTGATTTAATGATGTGATTTGATAAGCTGGCTGTTAATTACTTCCACAATTTAAACTGGGTGTAATTTTACCTTACACAGAAGAAGAGTTGTGAGAATTTGTAAGCTTTGTTGTTATCGCGAGATGGTCGGACTACTGGTCTATTCTATTTCATTATAGACATACATGACTACTCTGGGTGGTTGCTCAGTTTATTAAATAATGTGGGTTTGGAGTGGTTTGGTAACACTGTTTCCAAATACGGGTCACTTAATGAAACTGAGACTGAACTGACCTTGGATTTTATTAACATTGTGCTGAATAACAACTTCCTGACTTCTGATGAAGAATTTTTCAAACAGAGTTGCAATGGGTGCTGAGTGTGCCTCTATTTGCTAATGCTGTTTTGTTGCAGTGGAAGCTGGAGATTGTTTTCAAGTCCCCCTTATTTAGAAAGTATAAAGGTTATTTCAGATATTTAGATGATTTACTTATTACATGGGATAGCACAGCTAAGGAATTTACATTTCTCAACTTTTTATATGGGATAGCACAGCTGAGGAATTTACATTTCTCAGCTTTATACAAAACGGTACAACTTTTGAAGTTTATGTCAAACATCAACAATTAACAGAAAAAGTTCTTGGATGTGGAGATCAAATCACCCAATGGGGGACTAATGACTAAGATATTCAGGAAACTCACATTTTGCAATGCCTTTTGTCATACAACAGTTGCCACCACCTTCACGAAAAGAAAGGTGTGTTTAAAAATCAACTGATCAGGATTTCTGGGTCGACTTTAGAGATGGCATATGTTTGGAGCAATATGAGGCATTGAAAGTGATGTTTGCCAACAGGGGTTACCCCTTGTCCCCTACTGGAAAAACTACAGATGAAGTGTGGGCAGAGAGACAAAACGGGTATTCACCCATTATTAAGTATGGGTTGACTGATTATGTTGACTGCTTTAGGGCATGACAGACCATTTTTTTCCACTAACAATAACACGGTCCTACATTATTCTCTAGATGCCTTTGATATTCAAAGCATCGTACAGAACATTTGGCACCTGTTGCAATGCGACAAGGATATTAAAAAACATCTTCCTTGTCTCCCCAGCTTTACATTTAAAAACAGGACTAACATGAAGTCATTGTTGGAAAAGAGTTAAGGAATGTTTTGGGCCACAGGTCACTTTGAAATGTGGCTGTTGTAAACAATGTCCTTGTAGCAATACCCAGGATGACAAATTTTGGTCTGCCAAAATGAATCGGATCAGTAATGGAGGAAAATTCAATTGTGGTTTTGACAAAGTTATATACTTGGCCACCTGTGATTCATGTTCTGCCTTTTACATAAGCAAAACTAAAAATTCATTGAATAAAAGAATTCATCAACATTTATACAGTATTAAGCACAAAGACAATAAAAGTGGGCTGGCCAGGCACTCGATAGTTCATCACAGATTTAAACAATTTAATTTTCATGTTCTTGAACAAATTAAAATTAGTGCCTTTCAGGGGATTGGGAGAATCCCTTAGTGCATTGGGAAATGTTTGGCAATTAAGTTCTGATGCAGCCAACTGACAATACTTCCACTGTTAGTCAGTTAAAAAAAGAGCTAATGTTATTTAATGTTTAACCCTAACTTGTGTTTTTTTTGCAGGCTGGACTCAAAAGATTTCTTATGGTTGCAAGCTTTTCAGTGTTTTTCATATCTAGTATGGAGAGTTAAGTATGTATCCAATGTCTAACTTCTGATTGGTAGCTGGTGTGTTTCAACAGCTGATTTTGTGCCACTATTTAACTGTATCAGTCTATACCATTAGTGGTTCTGATGATGTTAATTTGATGAAAGCGCTTAAAAAACAAATGCTACTTTTTATCGGGGAAAGTTTGTGTGAATAAAGGATTGTTTTTAGACTTTGGCTTTCTGGATGTTTTACTTCCGAGCTTGCAATCATTAACAAACTTATCTGGCCATAGGTCAGAGTTACTTGTTTTGACAGTCAAAGAAATTGGTACCGAACAAGATGTGGTCCCTCAGCACAGAGCGCTGTGGGACATGGCTGATCAACCTTTCATTTTCTGAGGTTACTCATACTTTTACTTTGACCATGTGTGTTCTAACAACCAGCTTTCTAGCCACCTCATACTATAATGGTTTACGCTTAGGTCTATGTTGACAATGTCAGCACAGGAATAATGTCAAAGGCTTTAGCCTGATCAAGGTATGTTGTGTACCTTTCACAGCTTCTGCAATTCTTTCAGAGAAGTTTACTGCATTCAGAAAGCATGATCTTCTTGGTCCAAGCAAAGTAGGTGCACAAAAATCAAACTATACCTGCGCATGGAAAACCTCTGAGAACATGAAAAAAAAAACATGTTGTGAATGATTTTCCAGTGTAGTTCATAAGGCAGCAACACTTCCACAACCTCTAAAGTTCCAAACAGATAAACCAGTTTCAGCTACTAAACAGCAGTCATCAGTATGTAGCATCTGAAACAGGTTTATCTGTTCCGAAATTTGGAGGTTGTAGAAGTGAAAACTGAAACATCTTTTACAGTGCGTTATTCATTTATTTCCTGATGCTAGAGGTGTTTCTGATAAGGACAAGATCCAGAACAATAAGGTTATCAATATCCAAGTTTATAAAGTCTGATACAATGTGCTTCATAGCTTTGCAAATCTGACTAGTTGGATTACCAGGTCTGTAGTTACTGGGGAGAGATACAGATTGCCTTTACACAAGCACACTGCAATAGTCTTTTTCCACAATTTAGGAACATACTCAGTAGAGAGGCTCTATCACAGCATATTTGGCATGAGTATATAGATAGGCAGGATTATCATTGGAGCCCATGTGCATGTTATTTTCAGCTCTGCAGAGGCTGGTTTTGATGGTAACTCTTAGAAGGGTTTGAGACTAGACTTGTTTTGACATTTTTTATTATATGTACTACTATAATACAGCTTATGTGCAACTTATTTGCCAATATACTTGTAATACAAGTTGGACCACAGTAAGTATCGTCGTAGGTTAGTTCAGCACATTGTTGGGAGCGTCTTGGTTTTGCCAAGACAGCTGAACAGTCTAATTATCTTTGGCTTGAGCTGCACTTTTCAGTTTATGTTTGGCTTTTACCTTAATTGTGATTTGCACCTCTTTCTTGTTTCTCTTCATGGTGTCCTTTAAGTGGGCTAACTGCAAATTTCTGTAGGCATTTAGTAACATTTTTCCTTCACTGTAGAGTGCGATATACTACCAAGGATGTTTATTTTGGAATTTCCCTTTACATTTGGTCCTAACAAGGACTATTTGGTCTAAACATCTACATAAACATGAATACTCCAATGGTTAGGTGACAACAGAAGCAGAAATGATGCAGCAGAATTTCAAAAGCTCTTCCGAGCTATAAAGTGGATATTTCATTTGTTGAGAGTGACAAGGATTGAGAGTCAGCATGAAACTCTTCTGGAGATTATAGGATCTCTGACAAATACTGATATACCCTGAAGCTATCCATACATAGGTCTAAAGATGTGACCGGTGCTAATCCATGGCAAAGAGGAAGTATTGTCATTGCAAGAAAACCACAGCTCTATTACTCAAAAAATGCAGACACTTTTCAGGTTGCAGGAAATCTCTGATAACAGAAAGCTTAATATTTTGGCTATTTGACACTTAGTACAGCAACCTTGATATGGTCAGGATTTGGATCTAATGAGCTTTTTTTTTTTTTTTTTTTATATATATCCAGATATTCAGAAAACAAATTTAGCCCAAACCAGCACTACGGGGACAGCAAGTTTGCAGAACCAATGGCGCAAATGGACCCCCATTAGAATGACATTAACTACTTATCTGACCATTAAAAACAATTCTGTTCTTATTGAATCCTGCCATCATTCTGGGCGATGGCAGAATTCCACTCAGGACAAGAGTTATTTCTATGCTGCATAAGTGCATAGCAAGATCCATCATGTCTCTCTGCATGCCCCTCTTTGCTGAACACTTCAAACCATTCATATACAGGCGCACCATCTATTTTGAAGAATTCTACAGTCCTTATGTCCAAGATCGTAATGCCAGAAAGGCAAGTGACTGTCATCCAATTCTTATGCAGCCTGTTGAGAGCAGAATCTGTACACATAGCAGTGGAATTAGCGTTTCAGTCTGTGTGTGCAAACTTAGCAAAAGTAGACGGTTTACGGTTTACAAGCTTGGGACTCCCTGTATTAAGTGACTTTATACCATCTGTCTTGAGGTCAGTGATTGTGCTGTGATTCTGTTTCGAGGAAAAGGCAAGTTATGTCTTGACTAAAAGGCCTAAGGAGTGATTTCTTCATAACCTCAGCATATGTGGATGCATATGTAAATTGCCATGGTGTGCTCGTGTGAAGGTTACTGATTTGTTTAGGTGAAAGGGTGGTTTTCCTGGTCGTGTAGATATTTATTCCTTTCCCAGATTTTATCATTTCATCTAGTTGTAGCTGGTCATTGGCAAGCATTATGCATTTTAGCAACTGCCTAATAATATTACGTGTTAAAATACTGGCTACAGAAAGGGTAGAAGTAGACTAAACTTGCATACAGACTAGACAGGCTGAGCAAGTAGCAGCAACAAAAGACCTATACGTTAATGCAGATGCAGCAAAAATAATGTACAAGTTATGCGTACAACTTAACACACAAAGTAAAAACACTGTAAAACATATGACAGTACAAGCAGCAATAGTAGAAAAAGCAATACTACTGATTATGTACTAGTAGTAGAAACTATAAGATATGAGAGTACAAGTATGCTCACCACACGGTTAGGATCAGCACATGGAAAAATAGTGATAACACAGCAAAAAAACTGTGCATGTTCTAGAAGGAATACAGTACGAAGGGATACAGTACTAATAGTACCATGGTATAACTCAAGAATAGTGAAGCAGAACATTAAACATCAACAAAATAGTAGGCACAAATGCCACTTAGTACGTTAAGAGGAGAATGGCATAGATGTCACATTATTTAAGGCAAGGGGATGATAGATGTGGATGACAGATAATATTATTTTGAGGTGTAGGTGCCATACACAATGCAGCAATAATCTAGAATGTAGCTTGGAAAATAAATTTACACTGGTTAGGGAACAAGAGATGCAATGTGAGTTAAATGGTTAAGAAACAACAGGTACAATGCAATAAAGAATTAAATTCAGAATACTTGTACTCTTAAGAGCAACTAAGTACTACACAGATCTATAATACACAAACTACTACACATACATTGCAGGAGAGATATCTACAGGATCACAGAAGACTACAAGCTAAAACAAAAAAAACTACTTGCAACTATGTAGTGCTCTCCACTGTAGCGCTGCACTTAGTACAGTTTATTCCAATTAATATAAGCCCAGTTTTGTAGTCAAATCCAATAGTTCAAGGTCTCAAACAGCAACAGACCAGCACAACTTACTGCTACCAAAAAGCACTAGAATATAAAGTAGCACAATGGCCAACAGAACCAAGCTCTAAGTGGTTTCCAGCAAACAAGACAGACAGAACAAAAGCAGTTAACCTTCCTCTCACCAGAGTAAGAATAGCTTCTTTAGTTCTAGCTAAAAGATTACGATAAAAAAAATCTTACCCCTTGGTGAATTAACTGTGCTGTAAACCACACTGCATGAAACTCTTAAAAAACATTTCAGCACAGAAACACGACTGATACAAAAATAAAAATGCAATTCTTTAATTAGCAAAAACCAAGTAGAACAAAGGTAGGCGCTTTCACACTACTAATAGTGCTTCTTCAGACCCATGAAGTCAAACTACATTAGACATTATTAAATACAAAAGTCACAATTACATTCATCCCCAACAGAAACATCACAAAGCTTGAAATCAAGCATAGGTCACTAAAAACATTTAAATCATTTAAACATACACCTAGCTTTTAGAATAGGTCTTAAAGAGGCCTTCAAATTTAATCCTGGTATCTTGTCAGCTTGCAATCTAATTTCCAGTGAAGTTCCCGTCTTTTAGTAAAGTTCTTATAATCACCCATTTTCATGCCTTTACTCAACCTCTCAATAACTGTAAACTTGAAAAAATGTGCATTATCAGATTCTAATACATGTTTAGCAAGCGCACTTCTAGTGTCACTACTGTGTATACAATAAACAGGATCCCTTATATGTTCCATCATGGAGCGATTAGGTATGTTGCTGATACTTAAGCATATGGAACTGACAATTTAGTGCCCTGATAGCAAGAGTAGCTGAGGTGTATACTTTTTTACCCCATCTCTCCAGTGCTCGGGAATCCCTGTCTGAAGGGGTGGGATTCTTAGCTGAGGTTGCTTTAACTGCTTTAGGTCCTTGAGTAATGACTTCAGGGTCAGCTGTTGGATTTTTAAAAAGATATTTGTGCGAGTCAGAGACTCTGTAGTACCTGTCTGTTTTTCTGGAAGCAGGAGGGAGGGTGTGTGGAGTCAAGCAGGAATCAAGAAAGACATCATCCACTACATCTAGGACTGGAGGGATGGCAAAGGGCCTGTATTGTGGAAGGTCCAGGAACTCTCTGAGTCTCTCTTTAGACTGTGGGTAGTCTTGACTCTCACATTGGAAATTCTCCCTTAAGGTATGCAGGGTTTCCCCAAAGGAAAAAATCCTTTGGGGGAGAGGCTGAAGGGATGAAATCATCTGCAAGTACAGAAGAGTTGCGTGTCTTCAGTCAGATGCATCAGATTCATTCGACTCTTGTTCAGACAAACTACTGGAAACAGATCTCTCTTCCTTCTTGAGGGAGTGACTAGTCTTCCCCTAATCAGCATGAATAAAGTCTTCTGCCATTTTAAGCATTTGAGACCGAGGCAAGGGAACAAGTGCCTGAGAATGAGTAGTCTGGTTTCTTGGGTGTGTTTCAACCCCTGGACCTCAGGAACCCGGTTTTCGAAAGAACGGTAGCTGTGAAAGAAGGCATCAATTTATGTCGGGATTCAGTGTTGCGAAGGACTTCCTCAGAAGCCGGTGCCTGCACAGCCGCTCCGGACCCATCCAAGGTAGAGACAACCGCAGGATCCTTAGACGAAGAAGAGTTCTGTGGCATACCAGACTCCAAAAGGGTCTCTGTAGTGGCCTGCGAATTAACTGAAGTGGGCATCAGGGGCTGCGAAACTGACAGAGTTCCAGAGGACTGACGACCAGCTTAATGGAAGCGCCGTCGGAAGGTTTGGTCCTGTGGAGTCTCTGTCTTCATCTTTATATTTTTTCGGAAGATCTGTCGGATGGCTTACCGAAGCCATACCAGAATTCGAGGATTGTAAACGGGAAAAATCTGGCTACAAGGAGGGCCCAACGGCAAATAGTTCTGGCATTAAACAAAGCACAGAAGTGACGAGGGACATCGAGGTCTGCGCCTAGACAAGTGACACAGTAAGAGTGGCAGTCCCGGTGTGGTATTTGCTTTCCACAGGCGAGACAATTAACTTTTTCTGACATCGGTTAGTGCAAGAAAAAAGGATCCCCAACGGGGTACTTAGCTTTTGAAGACTTCAACTTCAATTTGGAAACAAAACTCAAATAGTGGCCGACCGGCACTCGTGCGAACTGCTTCTGCTTTGGGCTCCACGGCAAGAAAGACTGATGTAGTGGCATCGGATGCCTTCCTTTACACCACTGATGACCTGATGTCAGTCCTCAAGTGACAGCAACTGACGCAGAAATACTAAGTCTCTGATATTCAGGCCGGCCGAGGGCTACCCTGGCAGGGATAACCCAAATGTGGTGAATGCAACAATGAAGCACGAAGAACATCTGTGGATTACAGATTCACAAACAATACTAATATATCGGTGGCAATGGCTCAGCAGGTTGTATACTCTCCTCCGATGCCAGAAAGATCAGAAGGCTATGAATTCGATCCCTACAACAGGTGCTTGAACTGACGTTCTGGTACCAACACTCTAGTACAATATTAGGGGGAAGAACTCTACTCGTAATGTGCAGTCCCTTCAGAAGAAGCATTAAATCAAGATCCCATCTGCCCATGTTGGGGGCAACTTAGAGGATATAAAATATTCCACTTCAGTTATAAAAAACTAATAACACAATAAACAGACTAAAACAAGGAAAAGTAGAACAAACACAAGAATCCTCCTAATAAATGCAACCAAAGTCAGTAACAAAACAAAATTGTAGGACTCAAATAATAAGATAGACTCTGCACCATCAAATGTCAAGAATTGATCCATTATGCATCTGTTTAAGGAGCAGTTGGTAAGCCTCAGTGTTGTTTAATACCCGACCATATCAAAAATGGACAAAACAGCCATTCTACATCATTCACAAGAAATCAAAAATCTCTACCTAGATTTGACTGCCCCACCCCAAAATAAAACTTCAAAATAGCAATAGTGAATATGAATAACAGGCATACACAGCAGCTCAAAACAATGGAGTCTCCTAGCTACTAAAACCTAAACATCACTAAGCCAAAGAAAACACATGCAGAAATCCATTCCAAAATGGACTTGTATGTCATCTCTGCTTTAGTTGCGAGTTACAGAAATCCTCCAACAAAAAATTTGCAAATCAGGAAAAAAAAGCATACCCATCTCTGACAGTCAGTAATATTACTTAAAATTTGGACTAGTAATACATACTAGAAAGGAAGCTGAAAAATACTCAAAATGTCCACATTCTACTTCCACTACAGAACATCATGGACCCAAACTCACATTATACTTCCACTATAGAACATCATGGACCCAACTCACATTATCGTTTACAACTTCTAATATTTATAACATAAAATACCCTTTGTACAGCTTTTTCCTCTTCCTTTCTATAAAAAAAGAATATTGCTCACATCTTTCAGGAACAAAAATGGATTTTGTGCATCATTTAAAAGCTAAACTAATGGAAATAAAAAGAATGAAAAAATAAATTCTGCAGGATTTGCCTTACATAAAACATCATCCTTTTCTTGACTTACCTGTATTAAGGTGAGATGCCACAAAGGAGGAGAAAAAAAAGATAACCAGAAGCTCAGCCTCTAAATCTTCTAAGACTGAGTATACCCTGTCAAAATAAAAACCTATCCCCAAAGAGAATGTAATCACAAATGTTTGTATATAAAGGCATCATATAGCCCTTCCACACATCCACAACACTCTCATTCCCTAAAAACCATACTCCAATCCTTTTGCACCGTCACAAGAAGGCAAAACTGAATTCTCAAGATCTTAAGGTGATAAGCAGCAAACCAAATTCACCAAGGTAGTGATCTACACCTAAACCTTTATTCTCGTGTTAAGACAAAAAGAACCTCTGTCAAAACTTCCCATACTGTTTCAACCTTGGATACACAACCAGACACTTCTCAACGTCTGCACAACTCAAAATAACTGGAAAAGGCATCAGAAACCAACAAAACCACTCCTAAAACTTTTCCCCTAGTGTCTTTGTTTATGACCCCCCCCCCCCCCCCCCCGAGTCCACATAAGTGCTACCTCGGGTCTTTGCACTCCCTCCCCCGAAACAGACCACAAATCTAGTGTGGCATTAAAAGTTAAAAAAAACACGCACGAATAAATAAGAAAAAGAAAATACAAAAAATAAATATTGGTGGTACTGTATCTACCATTAACTATCTATATCCTCTGAAAAGCAAGAGTATTTGGTGGTGGTACTATATCTACCATAAACTATCTATATCCTCTGGACAGCAAGAGTATTTGTTTCCCAAGTGAGAGGTCTGCACTCATATTGCCCCCCCCCCCCAAAAAAACCTGAAAATGCAGAAGTGTGAGTTTTGAACATCGCACTTCTCATCTGAACTTGTTTTTCTACAGGGAGGCAAGCCCCATACAACACCCCAAATTTACATATACCAACTCAGAAACTGCCACACCTAACTGAAAAAGGAATACTCAGAAAATGATCAATCCTACACTCGGTATGTGCCAAGTCTGTACATTACAGAATTCAGCATTACAAGTTCGAGATATTCAAATGGTTACCAGAGATTTTATTTACTAAACTTCAGAAAGGAAAAGTAAATGAAAATGCAATATTTCGGGGGAAACGCTATCCAAACAATGAATGGATAAACTACTCTATGTGAAATAAATCGGCACAATTTTTAAATGATTGAATCAATATAGTTTGGAACAAATACTATGAAATCCACCTAGGGATGCAATATCTTGGAAATAAACTGATAAATTTAGGGTCTTTCTATTCCTACTCAAAATTATACGATCTGTAATTCACACAGATTACGATAACATCACTTTAACCGAAGAGAAAAATCAAAAACAATAATAAATATATCTTTCTAGACTTTACTAATGGAATCAACAGTGCAATTAAATGACACACACGTGAAAAAAAGACTGGGATACAGTCCTCAATGACCGAAGTAACTTTGTTGAAAATACTGTCAAAGCTCGCCACATAAACACAAAAGTTAATAGCATCAAAGCTATACCAGAAAGGCACAAATATAAAGGAAAGCTAAATAAAAATCCTTTTGGTGGAACTACACTATAAGAAAAAAAAAATACAGAAAACTTGAACTTACTTTTCTTATGAAAAAATCCATAAGGTATGAACACAACTTTATTTCAAAGGCTGAAAGCAATTTAGCAAGCTATTTCCTCATAAGAAAGCTGACAATGAAGACTATAAATGTAACTTATTAATAATCAAAAAAGATTACTCACCTATAACTCATGACAAATGCAGCTGAAAAATATTTCCATGCAATAACAAATACACAAAGTACCATAAAGACAAGGGGGGACATCCCCCCCTTACACAACTACAGATATAAAGGAGTTTTAAGTTTTATCTAGTGACATCAAGTTCACAAGATCAGACAACACACCAGGATTTACTCACTATAAAAGACCAAGACAACACACCAGGATTTACTCACTATAAAAGACCAAGACAACCTAATGAAATCCATTTCAATTGTGTTAAAATAAAAAAAAAAAACTGTTAACATGTGGACGCATTCTGGAAATACAGCAACAGGCCAGAGTAGACCCAATTTACAAACTAGGGTGGGAGTGTTTAGACCCACAAGGCTGACCAATATTCTATTTAAGATCAAGGAGACAGTTAAAATGGAGCCCATCTAATATAACACTGGTGATTTACTTCTGTAAGATATGAATAGTATGGGAGCATTGAGTTTCCAAATTGTGTAGCATTTATTAAAAATTTTTAACAGCAGCATTTGAGGGACTGAGTTAAAGCTGCATACCTTAACCTTGACAAAGCATTTGATAATATTCCACAGAGGATAACTTGACAAATTACAAGCATGAAATGTCAATCCCTACATAGCTCACTGGGCCATGTAAGTGGTGCTATGATTTTAATGGATAAGAAAAACAGAAAATAGATGTGTGTGTGTGTGTGTATACTTGTACATGTGCACACATCTATGTACACATACATATAAAGATGGACAGATATTTACAAATGTGATTACATACGTTACAGTCAATGCTCAATGTCAACGACACTGCGCTCCAACAGCATTGCAGAATATACCAAATAAACATGTAGAAAACTGAAAAAGAACCGACAACAAAGTTGCATCTTTAGGAAGATCTATACCTTTGTGATCCTACTGCATTTCCATGACTTCCTCTACTTGCCTTGATATACCCTACTCCCTCTATAATCCAATGTGTTTCCGTTGAAAACTTCAGCCTTACACTCCCATGCTCATATATACTAATTCCATGACTGAATTGCTGTAACACAGAAATCTACTTTAAAGTGCTATAGCTGGCCAAAGTCGGATTGACTACAGTATTAATCAACTAACTATAAAGAAAATGGGTAATTTCACCAATCCTACACTACTAGCTGTGCACCTTATCACAGGAGCTGGGACAATATAAAGTCATATTTTACACACACACACACACACACACACACACACACACACACACACACACACACACACACACACACAAGCTGGAAAATGCTTAAGAATTGAAAGCTCAGAAAGCAGAGTCAAAACATCAATGTATCACGATTTCCTGGAAAACCATTCCAAGAAATAACACCCGATAAAGTTGTGAACTAATAATCAAGTGGCATGACACAAAAATCCATACAGCATACCTACCCCTGTGGAATTCCTTGTTCATATAAAAATCAAATTAATGAATTTTGTCTGTACTTCAAATCTTCTTTATGAAACTGTTCTTATCTCAAACCTTTTACCAGCAAACTGTGCAAGATGATCAAGACTGCACTAGCACTGCTGGCAAGTCACAATCCTTTGAGACACTGAAGGTGGACCTCAGGAGTCAGCAAGTCTTGGCTTTTGGGGAGGTTTAAAAAAAAAGTGCTTCCTCCTGGGGAATTCGGTAGGCCTGTAAGAAGGGGAAGAAGCTGAAGACAGAACTATACAGGCCATATAGGTGATCAGACTCATTTCCTTTTTTTTGAATCCTTCAAACAGGTCCTAAAGACCAGGAACAGAGAAAAGTATAAATGAAGTGAAGGTTCAGCAGTTATTTGTAAAGTCATAATCTCATCCTATCAGTCTATCACTGACTGGGACATTTCTGGGCATTGACAAATGGCTTGAGTTTTTCTAGTCAACTTTTGTGAGTGACTGGACGGATGCTCTGGTACTCATGACTGCATTTTATGTACTGTACCTCACCAGAGCAGTTTTAGCAAAGCTGCTGCAGGTCCTGGCTTCTGTTCACTGCACTAATACTATTAAGATTGTTGAATTTCAAGCAAACATTAATTTTCCAATTACTACTTTAAGACAGACATCCAAACATGCATGACTGGCAAAAAAAAATGGAAAATTGTGGAAAGCTAGGGATACTAAAACTGTGACCAAAGTCAAAAGGGGTTCACATAGTCAGTCCCAAGTAAAAAAAAAAATAAATAAATCACATTCAACAAACTGCAATGTTCCAAAGAAGTTTACTCCAACCAATAAATTGAGCACCTTCACCCAGCAACTTAGGACTTCATCAGAATGAAGTAAAATCAATCAAGTCGCCTATTTATAATGGGTCTAATTAGCCATCAAGTTATTCCTCATTAAGAAACTTCTTAAAAGAACCAATAAACAAACATGAATCCATCAACTGAACAATAAAAACAGGGTTAAAACACCTA
This sequence comes from Protopterus annectens, assembly GCF_019279795.1. Taxonomy (NCBI): domain Eukaryota; kingdom Metazoa; phylum Chordata; order Ceratodontiformes; family Protopteridae; genus Protopterus; species Protopterus annectens. The sequence continues at coordinate 1,176,888,149 of NC_056743.1, read as the reverse complement.
TACAAATAGAGTAGGGTGCACAAACATAAGCAACTAGAAAAAAATACAAAATTTAAAGAATTAAACATTAATTAAAAAAAAATCAAACAAATGTTAAAAATTGGGTGGGGTTAACTACAACTTTTATAACTTAGCGCATGTTTTCATTCAACCCGGGGGGGGGTGGCATTTAACCTAATTTGCCATACTAATTCCTTAAATTCTGTTTTAGATTCCTAGTGCCCCCCCCCCCCCAATGTCAATAGGAATTTTCTCCAAAATACCAAAAATGAACTTTTTAAACCCAACACAACTTAAACAGTGTTTGAACAGAGAGCTATTGATGTTTAACTTTTTATATCATATAAATGTTCATAGATTCACCTCTTAAGTTTGCGTTCCGTCTTCCCTACATAGTACGAGTGACACTTGTCACAAGTCTCTAAGTACAGGTGGCACCTCACAATTCAACCATAATCTGTTCCGGAACAGTGGTTAAACTGTGAAATGGTCGAATTGCAAAATGGCATTTCCCACACAAATGTATGGAAAATGGTTTAATTCATTCCCAGCCCAAACAAAATTAAAAAAATACACTAAAAAAAATTAAAAAAAATGTAGCTCACCATGATTTGAAGTGTTTTGAAGACAGTACTGATAGTTCCAACATGGTACAATAAAGTACAGTTATGTACACCTACCATAAATGTAGATATTTGAGTGTCTTCACTGTTGCAGTCATAACTGTAGGGTGCTCCTGCCGGCAGGCAGCCCGAGGTCAGCCAGAATCCCAAAGTCTGGGTCCGGCGTCGGCTGTACCAGCTAGCCCCCTGACGTCAGAACGCAGAGGTATAAAGCTGACAGCCGACGCCATCTTCTCCAGTCTTTCTTGCCCCAGATGTCAGAAGTCCCCCAAAATAACCAAAAGGTGTCCAAAACGGAAACACAAATACACCACAAAAGAAAAGGCAGATAAGAGGGGATTGGTGGGAGGGAAACACCGACTGCAACAGTGAAGACACTCAAACATCTACATTTATGGTAGGAGTACACAACTGTACTATGTTCTTCGTGTTTCACTGTTGCAGTCATAACTGTAGGGTGGAATCCCAAAGCTGTGGAGAGGGAGGAGGTTATGCAGAAGAAGGGGCAGCCAGAAGACTCTGCAAGACAGCAAAGGCAAAACCTGCCCTAGACTTAGAATATAAAGGGAGATTATAGTGCTTAGAAAAAGTATGCACTGAACTCCAGATGGCAGCTTCCAAAATGTCCTTGGTAGGAACTCCTCTGAGAAAAGCTGCTGAAGTGGCAGCTGCTCTAGTAGAATGACTTCTAACAGTACCTGGAATCTGCTTCCCAAAGTGAGAGTAACAAAACCTTATTCCATGGGCAATCCATTTGGAAACAGTTTGTTTAGAGATAGCCTTGCCTAGTGAACTGGAGGCAAAAGAGATAAACAACTGATAAGATTTTCTGAAATCTTTAGTTCTGTCCAGGTAAAACCGTAGTTGTCTGTGTACGTCCAATGAATGCAAAATCCTTTCCCCTTTGTTTTGAGGATTAGGAAAGAAAGTAGGAAGGTGAATAGTCTGATTTAAAGCCACCTTAGAAATCACTTTAGGCATAAAAGTAGGATTGGTCCTCAAGGCAACTCTGTCTTGGTGGAAAACAAGGTATGGTTCCACAGCCATGAGAGCTTGCAACTCTGACACCCTTCTGGCAGAAGTCAATGCTAATAAAATAACTGTCTTCCAGGATAAGAACTTGATATCCAAAGTAGTAGCAAGCTCAAAGGGAGGTAAAGTAAGTTTTTCCAAAACATAATTAAAATCCCAAGCAGGAACAGGAGAAGTTCTAAGAGGTCTTAAATTCTTAGCCCCTCTCAAGAATTGTTTCACCAGCTGGTGAGAGAAAATGGGGGGATCAGTGTTGTAATGAGCCGAGATAGCAGAAGCATGGATTTTAATGGAAGAAAAGGAGAGGCCTTTAAGCAAAAGGTCAGAGAGGTAAAGAAGAATGAAAGAAATGTCAGGTGAAAAAGGATCAGAACCTCGATCCCGCATCCAAATACAAAATCTTTTCCATTTTGAAGCATAAGATTTTCTAGTGCTAGGGCGCCTGGCTTCTAAGAGAACATCCAAAACTTGTTTGGGAAAAACAGAAGGACTCAAAGGCTCTTGTAGAGCCAAGCTGCCAGGCAAAGAGTCTTGATTTGAGAGTGTAGCATCTGACCCTGATGCTGGGACAGCAGAGAAGGAAACAGAGGCAGGATCCATGGAGGATCCAAGAACACGTGTCTTAGAGTTGGATACCAAAACTGCCGAGGCCAGTTTGGAGCTATCAAGATGATAGCCTTGGGTTTGTCCTGTTTTATTTTCAGTAACACCAGAGGCAGAAGAGGAAGAGGAGGGAAGGCGTATCCCGAAAGATTCCTCCAGCTGAAGGACAGGGCATCCACTTTCCAGGCTGTTTTGTGGAAGGACCTGGTGCAAAAGAGAGGCAGCTGATGATTGAGATGGGATGCAAACAGATCTATCCGAGGGCAACCCCAAACTGTCGTAATCCTGCTGAATAAGTTGGGGTCTAGCATCCATTCGTGAGGATCCAAAAGATTTCTGCTTAGGCTGTCTGCTAAGAGATTCTGTTTTCCTGGAATGAATTGAGCTTGTAGATGCAGATTCAGGTTTAGAGCTGTGTCCCATAAAATCATGGCTAGTCTGCAAAAGGGGTATGAGTGAGAGCCCCCCTGCTTGTTTATATACCACATGACTGTGGTATTGTCTGTGCGAATCAGAAGATGCCCTGGTTCCAAAAGATTCTGGAAGGCTAGATGAACATTTTGGACTGCCAACATTTCCTTCAAGTTGATGTGCCAGGGAAGATGCTTCTTGTCCCAATAGCCCTGCTGGCAATTGTTCAGGTAATGAGCTCCCCAAGCATAATCCGAGGTGTCTGTGGTTATGATCTGAGCAGGAAGAGGTAGACAAAAGGGTTTCCCTTCGTTCAAAGCACAAGCCCTGGACCACCAAAGGAACTCCTTTTGGAAGCAGGGAATCAGAGGTATCATTGTTTCCAGGCTGTGGTAATGTTGAGACCACACACTCTTTAGGTACCATTGAAGTTTTCTCATATGAAGCCTTGCATTTGGAATCAACAGGATGCAAGAAGCCATGTAGCCCAAAGCCTGCAGGAATTTCCTTGCAGTGAGCTGAGTTGAAGTAGCCAAGGTGTTGAAAATTGATGCCAGCTGTACTTGTTTTTCTGGAGTAAGGAAGGCCCTTTGTAAGCTTGTGTTTAGTAGAGCTCCCAAAAAGATAATTTGTTGAGAGGGAATCAAATGTGACTTTTTTGTGTTTATTGAAAATCCCAGAAGTAGGAGAAGGCGCTGCACAAAGTGCAGATGTTGAAGTAAAAGATCCTTGCTGTCTGCCTGAATAAGGCAATCGTCCAGGTAGGGATAAATCTGAATTCCTTGGAGTCTGCAGAAAGCTACTACTGGAGCCAGGCACTTGGTAAAGACTCTGGGCGCAGTAGATAAACCAAACGGCAGTACAGAGAATTGAAAGTGTCTCGAACCTGCCTTGAATCTGAGGTATTTTCTGCATTCCTGTCTGATGGGAATGTGTAAATAAGCTTCCTTCAAGTCCAATGTTACCATCCAAGCATCCTGGGAGAGCATGGGAAGAAGCTGTTGCAGAGTAAGCATCTTGAATTTTGGAATCTCCAGAAAGGTATTTAACACTGAGAGGTCCAGAATAGGTCTCCATGAGTTTTGTTTCCTTGGGACCAGAAATAGTCTGGAGTAAAAACCTTTTCCCATCTCTGGAAGTGGAACAGGTTCTATGGCTTTCATGGCCAATAAGGCGTCCACTTGATTTAAGGCCTCTGACCACTGATGTTCTGGCAGATCCGGCCAACCTGTTGACCTTGGCAGCGTATGAAAGTGGAATTTGTAGCCTCTTAAAATCACGTCTAAAACCCATTTGTCCTGGGTAATATGAGTCCAATTTTGGTAGAAAAGAGAAAGTTTTCCTCCGAGAGGGGCTTCCAGGCAAGGAGGACCTGTAGCCCAATGGAGAGAGTCATTGAGTCTGCTTCTTTTGTGACTGAGGTCTGTCTTCTCCCCTTCTAGGTGAAGAAGCACTCCATTGTTTGGACCTTTAAGAGGTCTGAGCCTGCCCTCGACCTCTGGAGCGTCTATATCTACCCCTTTGAGGCCTGTCAGACGTGGGAAAGGACCAATTTTTAGAGGGACAATTTCTAGAAAATCTAGGAGGCTGAACTTGTAAAAAGTCTTTAACAGTCTGCATAGACTTTGCTTTTTCTTCCATCTTTTTAATAACCTCCTCAGCCTTGGTTCCAAATACATCATGCTGAACAGGGGCATCTAACAGTTTAGCCTTAACCTGTTCTGGTAAATTCTGCTCACGAAGCCAAGCATGTCTCCTAATAACAGTACCAGAGGCTGCAGCCCTGCAAGAAGCTTCTAAGGCATCAAAACCACAATGTAAACTATGTTTGCTAACTTGTTCAGTTGCATGCAATACATCCTGTAATTCCTTGTCCTCTGCACAAGCAGGAAAGGCAGAAAGCTTTTGCTTTAGAACAGACAAAAGAAATTGCTGATACTTGAACATGTGAAACTGGCAATTTAAAGCTCGAATAGAAAGGGTAGCAGAAGTGTAAACCTTTTTGCCCCACCTGTCCAAGGCATGAGAATCCTTTTCAGAGGGAATAAGATTTTTTGAAGAAGCGGCCTTAGCAGCCCTAGAACCCTGAGAAATGGTTTCAGGATCAGCAGAAGGGTTGTTGAATAGGAATTGATGGGAGTCAGGGACTCTGTAAAATCTATCAGGCTTAGAAGGAGCAGGAGGCAAGGAATCAGGATTTAGATTAGCTTCAGAAAAAGCATCATCCACAACATCAAGTACAGGAGGAACAGCCAAAGGTCTGTGTTGAGGGAGAAGGAGAAATTCCCTAAGTCTCTTCTTGGAAGCAGAGTATTCCTGACCTTCCCAATGAAAATGCTCCCTCATCTCATGTAAGGTTTCCCCAAAAGAGAAATCCTCAGGGGGGGAAGCAGAGGGAATAGAGTCCTCTGCATCAGAATCCTCATAAGGAGGAAAAGAATAGTCCTGGTCAGAGGAAGAGACAGAAGACACAGAAGCCTGATCAGAAGAATCATAAGGAATATCCTGTCTAGGCCTTTTTTCTGGAGGAGGGCGAGACCCCCTAATCATTGTAAGTAAATCTTCAGCCATCCGGAGTAATTGCTTCTGGGACTTGGGAGCTGTATCCGATGAAGCTTGAGAAGAAACCCTTGGTTTAATAGGAGTCTTTGACTTTGCCTTTGTCTTTGTAGAAATAGTGATATTAGAAGGCCTGAAAACCCCCTCAGAAGCCGGTACCTGCACAGCGGTTCCGGACCCATATGAAGGAGCGACGTCCGAAGGTCCTGCAGCAGCTGAAATACTAGGCCTAGAAGGCTCCCCATGTGGGAGTCCGTGTCGGCCATCGGTTCCGAAGTGGCGGACGACAGGGGCTGCAAAAGCACCTCACTGACGACCGCTGAAACCGAAGCTGGCTCCGGCTGCAAAATATCATGTTTGGACCTGGGAGACCTATCCTTGTCTTTGCGTTTCTTTTGAATTCCGGTTGTCGGTAAAGTATCCGACGACATCCTATAATTGAATCGTCTACCGAAATAATTCAAGGCCCAATCGTACCTACGCTTAATAGTGCGAGAATTAAACCTAGCACAGAACCGACAGCAAGAAACGTTGTGGTCAGGGCCTAAGCAAGGTAGACACAGTAAGAGTGGAAATCTTTATGAGGTATTTGTTTCCCACACGATATACAATTATTAACTTTTTCTGACATCGGAGGAGCAAGAAAAAAGTTTCCCCAATGGGGTACTTAGCTTGAGAAGAGAAGAAGAAAACTTCGGACCGAAGACAATCAAAGCACATTGTCTGAAAACGCCAACCAACGACTTGCAAGCTGCTTTCAACCGCACGGCAAGAAAGACTGGAGAAGATGGCGTCGGCTGTCAGCTTTATACCTCTGCATTCTGATGTCAGGGGGCTAGCTGGTACAGCCGACGCCGGACCCAGACTTTGGGATTCTGGCCGACCTCGGGCTGCCTGCCGGCAGGAGCACCCTACAGTTATGACTGCAACAGTGAAACACGAAGAACATCTGTCCCTGTATGTTGTGCACATGTGCAGATATCAAAGTTTGTTTCAGACTTAGGTTATGGAAATTATGATTTTTTTCATATTTCGGTAAATAACTTAGCAAGGGAGCATGTCGGTGTGCCAAGTAATACCTCATTTTGAAGACAGTGTTACTCCTTACAACATGGTAAAAAAGAACTGTGTCTGCGCACAGTACACATATACAGATATCACAGTTTGTTTAGTCTTGTAGGATTATGAAAATTATACATTTCCAATACTTCTCATTATTATGCCCATATCTTTGCAAGGGAGCATGGTGATCACACAAATGATGCATCATTTTGAACATGACATTGAGACGCACAACTTATACACTGATATGTAGGCTCTGTCCGTTACAGGTGATGAAATACTATGCTTTGTTTATTTATCAATTATGATAAATATTACATTAATCATATTTCTGTGAATATCTCCATAAAGGAGCATCACATAGTAATGGTTAAGGTATCATTTTAAAGCTGACATTCATACTAACAAATTAAATACAAATTGTATGGCTCTACATGATACATTGACCAAGAAATTGTGCTTTGCTTTTCCAAAAAGATAAAAAATATGCACAATATCAACATTCCTTGCCAAATATTTAATAATGACTTTGATACGCACTATCAACATTTACACTGTTGGAAAGGTCAGTGTCTGCTGAACAACTTTCGCGTTTACATTTTTAGTCTAGCTCTTATAGTTATAAAGTTATGAACATTTGTTTTCTGTATGGTATTACAAATGGATTTTCTGAAAATGAGCTTAGGCTGCACTGCTGTTTCTATGGTGGAATTAAGCATCAGCTTTTTCTGAGCTGCTCCGGAGTGAATGAGTTAAATGGAGAAGAGGAGGAATGGAGGACTACTGCACATTCCTAAACCTATGGCTCACATGTCACATAATAATTTATTTGATGTTAAATCCATCTAAGAATGCAGGCTAACATGTTGCCTGTCCAGCTAAAATGTATGCTCACTCATTTCATTACTGCTACCACACAATGATGCAATATCTGTTGTCTCTGATTATGATTAATGTTTTATTTAGTTCACTTTAATGTGATATAAAATTATAACATCTTACAACAGTTTCATATCCACACCGCCAAAAGAAACAATACACAATACAGTGTATACTGGTGTGTCTTTTTTTTTTTTTTTAATCCCTCTCCAGAACCTTGTTCAGTGGCTCCCCTACTTGGCTCGTTCATTCAGTTAAGTCGGCATTATACACTTGTGCCCATTCGCTCTGGCCAGCCCCACCAGTGTCCATGCCAAAAACTGAACACGAGTCACAATATTTACACTATCTACAGAGTCCACTTAGTCTTTAGGTGTTGGAAGGGGAATCTTCTTCACCTTGTCCTGCCTGTTCCTCTGTTTTTTTGGCAGGTGTAGGTGAAAAAACTTTGTCCAGGGTGACTTACCACTCCCTCTTTTTCAAGATAGTCTTGATGTGGTGCATGATTGTGTTAAACAAGTCCGTCATTTTGATGAAGTCATCCGTGTTGAGATGCCACTCCAAGACTGTAGCCTGCATCTTCGCCCAGTTGGATTAAAGTTCTTCAAAGCAAGCTATTGGCATAGGTCCTTTTTTATCGATGTCCTCACCTTCAGAAGAAATTTCCCTTTCTTTTTCTTTGAACTGCTCATTGCAAAGTGCTGTAGGTTCCTCCATTGTGAGCCCATCGTCATGGTCTTTTAGCAGTTTCTCCACATCCGCCTCATCCACTTCCTGTATGTCTAGGTGCTCTTCTGTGGAAACTATGTCTTGCAGCACTTCTGCTGCTTCATCCACAATTTCACCCTGGGTTCATAGGTTGGTAATAGGCTATCGGCCCTAGGGCTATACAAGCCTAGCCATAACAATTCCCTGGCTATTTCTTCCCACACTATTTACTTCCCTGGAACCCTGTCTAGCAGGGCGACTGACGTGATCCCCGGGAAAAGGAAGGAACCAGTTTCCTCCAGGCTGCATGAAAGGCTTTCTGTCACACTCTATCCAAAGCACTTTTTATGAATGATACAGCATGAAGAATGTTGTATTCAGTCTTCCAGAATTCCTTCAGTGTTTTATCTGAAGAATGAGTCGTACTGAAGAGCCTTGAGAAGAGTGCTTTTGTGTAGAGCATCTTGAAGCAGGCATTGACTTGTTGATCCACAGGATGAAAGAGAAGTTATGCTGGGAGGCAGGAACTGAACCCTGATGAAATCAGTGTCTATCTGTAGAAGTTCCTCTAAGTCTCGTGGGTGGGCAGAGGCATTCTCCGGCAGCAAAAGAGCTTTCACTGATAAATTGTTCTATGTGAGGTACTTGACACTTGGAGAAAAACTCCTCGAAAATTCAATCCTTGAAAACTAACTACTGGTCTACAAAAGATTTGGTGTTTGATTTCCACATTACAGATGGTTTTGATTTTATAATCTTTTTTTCCAAAGCATCTTGGGTTTTCTGAGTGATACGCCAGCAGAGGATTCAGCTTCAAGTCTCCACTGGTGTTTGCTGCCACAAGATGTTTAAGCCCATCTTTCATGGGCTTGTGACTTGGAATCCTAGCTTCTTCTTGGGTTATGCAAGTCTTGCTTGGCCATCTCTTCCAGAAAAGCCCCGTTTCACTGCAATTAAAAATCTGTTCTGGCAGACAGCCTTCTCTCAATATCAATTCTTCGAATTCCTTGACAAATTTCTGCGTGCCTTCTTTGTCAGCACTACCTGCCTTTGCTCGTCTCAGAACACTATGGATGCCACTTCTTTTTTTAAATCTGTGGAACCATCCCCTACTTGTTTTAAATTCCTCCGTTTGCTGTGAGCTACTTCCTAGAGTTTTTTTTGTAGGTCTTCAAAGATGAGCTTAGCTTTCTCACAGATCATGGTCTGAGTTGTTGGATCTCCCTTCACCTGACTCTTATGGAGCCAAAGAAGATCTTCTCTATATCTTCATGAATTGTTTTGCTGTGTTTGTCCAAAACCTTTGTTGCTCCTTTTGACACCTTAGCACCCATGATGCTGTCTCTATTTTTCCAAAATGTTGAGACAGTAGACCTAGGCACACCATACTGTTCTGCTATTCACCCTATTGTACCTCCTCTCTCAATTTTACCCACGATTTATTTCTTCTTTTCAATACTCAACCATTTATTTTTTCCTGCCAGTATCACTATTCTTTGGCCCCATTTCTTCACTTCTTTGCAACACTCAAAAGAAACAACTGCACTACATAAACACAACAGGAAACAATGAACAACTTTTCAGCCTCCTTTCCGAGTTGAACTGCAAGATGATGGTTGAATTGTGTATGCCCAGGAAGCCTAGAGCATGGTTGAATTGTGCAACG